>NC_059162.1:76420270-76729478 GCF_019923935.1 Bubalus bubalis | reverse complement strand
AGTGACTTCACTTTCACTTTTCACTTTCATGCATTGGAGAAGGAAATGGCAACCCACTCCAGTGTTCTTGCCTGGAGAATCCCAGGGATGGGGGAGCCTGGTGGGCTGCTGTCTATGGGGTCGCAAAGAGTCGGACACAACTGAAGCGACTTAGCAGCAGCAGCTATTAATAGGCAGCCTTGACCAATTTTACTAGAGCTTTCTGTATCTCAGTTTACTTACGTGTAAAATGAGTACAACTGCATCAATGTGGCTAGCTTTGTGTGGATCAAATTAAATAAGGCCTGGTACACAGTGCACTTTAAAACACATTAAATTATCTATATAGTTAATATATTTATTTCAAGAAGAAATATAAATATAGCTATTTGATTTCATAATTAACAAGGCTTCTCATTTCACATACTCTCAAATTCTCCATAAATGAGTGAGAACTATCATCATATTAGAAACCTCATTGTAGGAAATCTTTAGCTAGTGAATCTGGATTAAGAGGGACTCTTTTCTACCTCTGGCTCCCCTATGTTACTCAGGCTTCAAATCCGGTCTTTTCTAAGCACCAGTCAGCATTGTAGTCCTATCCTAGGTACACATTAGAATCTAACCAATATTTTGCACACTAGGCAGGTACCATTCATGAACTCTCAGCAAAGGACTTTCATACAATTTCAAGTTCTAAATCTCCATAGAAACATCTTTATGAGGAAGATAAAGTTAGAATCTTTCCTTGGTCTACATGGATTAAAAAAAAAAAAAATCTTTTTAAAGGCCACATTATTGCAAAATGTCAACCAGCTAGCAAAGACTTTGAGTCTAGCTCTGGGTTCCAGGCAGGGAACTTGAAAATCTTACAAAGCCACACTATTATCTCAAGGAAATGTTTCTTACTCTGAAAAAGAAAAAGGGAAAGATTCCAATCAAAGGCTAGACAGGCTGTACTAAATGATTAGATGAAAGCATGATTAGAGATTGTTAGCACTAGCATTGATTTTGTTGCAATAACCAAGGAGACAGCTTAGTTTTTTAAAAGTTAAATAATGTAATTTCAATCTACAAAAGATTTTCCATTCTTTACAAAAGAATTTCTGAAGTTGCACAGTACTTCTACCAACATATTAAATACTCTGGTAGTTAACCAAAAAAAAAAAAAAAAAAGACATAGCTTAGTCAAATATGAAGTGTTACAAAATAAAAAGCAGAATCAAATACAGAAAAATGGGGAGTAACATCAACCAAAAGTCAGTTCATTAGTTCTTTTCTCAACAGATACCCACTCAGGACTGCCAAGTATTACATTATTAATATATGCTAAAATAAATACCACAACAAGCTTAAAACCTAATACACTGAGAAACAAACCCTTATACACTTTGTATAACTGTAATTTTATTTAATTTCTTAAAATCCTGCCACTTTTCAATAAATGACAGTAGCAGAAACAAAAACTATTTGTATGAATGGACCATAATCAAAACCATTCACAGTACCTATTCAAACTATAATAGCATAAAAACATGGGAGAAAACTGATAATAAATGTGTATATATGTACGTACATCATACACATATACACACATAATATTCTCAGCAATAAAAAACAATGAAAGATTGTTCACATACTAAACCTCTGAAAGAAAGTAATCTTTCCTAAAGAAATAATAATGGTCAGTTTGTTGATATTTATTTGGGTTTAAGTTTGGAATATTCCCACTTATGGGTACACTTAAAACAATGCAATAATTTTCTATTCATCCAATCCTGATCTTTTATACTCTTACCAGTCTCTAGAACAGGTGGGAATGCTGACCTGCTTTTCCAACCATTATGTCCCCCAGACATGACTAATTTGAAGCTGAGCAAATTACACATAATAGACCAGGGAATCAAGTTCACGATTTTTAGTCGGCTGCACTCTTATTTCAGGGAACATGGTCTCCTTCCCCTCCCCTCTTCCACCACCCTGCAGCTGCTTCTCCAGGAACAAAATTCACCAAACGTGAAATCAAAGGAAAATTATTTTTTAAATTTTCTGCAGGCTTATTTTTAAGAAGGCTAAAGATTAAGCTATATCTTTAAAAATATTTTCTTTTCCTTCAGGGGTTCTTACATTTTTAAATGAATTCTAAATACAAAATAAATTATCCACTTAGGAAACCTTCTCAATACCTAAGAAAATAATCAAATGCATGATTTTATAAAGGCTCAAAGTTTGTACAAAAGCATGGCATGGCATAATTCAGTGAATTCTTAAGTATCTCAAATTCTACCATATAACATATTGCTTTCCTGAGCCTTCTTGCAAAATCCCATTAACGGTTTAGACCCTGGCACAAAACAAACAACAAGTACAAAAACAAACAAACCAAAATAAAAAACCTCGGTTCTAAGAAGGTTGTTGGAGTAGGGGAAGATCCCTCTTATTTCCTTTTTACCTAGTGTTTAAATTTCCCCCCATCAATTCTAGAAATCTATAACCAAACACCGGTCTGAATGTCACATAAAACTCTCGAAGGCACTGAGAAATTAATACAATTTCATAACTGAAAGGAATCTTAAACTCATCAACCTACCAATGAGAAGATTGAAGCCTGTCAGTTAACTGAAAAGGTGCCTCCTCACCAACTTAGGTGCATGGTTTGTCAATACTGTTTGGAGGGGGGTGGTTGTTTTTGTTTTGCGAATATGTATGTGGTGTACTTACACCCTTACAATAAGGAGCTTTGCCATTCAGCTCCTCCCCTTTCTAGGCAGTCATGTTTCCTTTCATCTAGGACAACAGTGATCAAAAAGGAACATTATACCAAAATACCAAGGCCAATTCAAAGTGAAAATTTCACTTTCTCACTTGGCCTCTGCAAATGAATTAGAAAGACACTGCATAAGCAAGACACCTGACTTCCTACCATCAATAGGGTTGAGCAGTGAAAGAGCTCTCCTTTTACTGGGGAGGGTGGAAGCAAAGGTTTCTGGACTTAGACTTTCCACTGCCCCTTTAGCTACTGATTCCACTCGTCGCTTTCTTGAAGTTCCATCCTTTGCTTAGTTTCCTGCCTTCCAGTTTGCTGGGGAAACATATCACTTACCTTTTGTTGATATTTATTTCCCATATTTGGGTCTTCGAGCATACCTAAGTTCTTAGATTTAACAGCACCCCCCCCCCAAAAAAATCACTAAGTGGTTGAGATAAAGGCTAAGCCACTATTCAAAGTGTTTACAATGAAATGGATCTGATCTTTTCAGCCTTCAGGCCAGAACTAGGGACACAGTCTTAGCAACTGAGGAAGGAGGAAAGGCAAGAGGTAAACTTACACAACTTTCCCCAAGAAGTGTTATACAGAGATAGATAGTTGTCTTGTTCAAGGAAAGCTGGGACTAAACCAGTTCATTTATTGAGGGAAATCTAGACCTGTCACTAACTTTTTGAGATTGTCACCAGGTGCGGTCATTAATCAAGTTCTATTGGAAAAACAACCCTTGACACAGCTTACTCCAAACAAACTTCTCTTTGAACATACAACCTTTCTGAACCTATGGTAACTCCAGCAGCCACTCGCGACTGCCCTTGGACCTTCTCCTCCATATTAAGATTCCAGAAATGATGCCAGTTCCAGAAGGACTCTAAGAAACCTACAACAGTGGATAATGGGCTAGATAAGCTTTAGAAAAGGAAAAAGAAACACACACCAACAAATACCAGGGTACTATGTGTAATGGTTCGCTGCTTGTGCAAAAACCTCAAAGAGGATGAAGGTCAGACAGGGATAATAGGCCAATTTAATTCTGAAAGCACAAGGTGCAAGAAATTTTAATTATGGTCTGCCACTGAAATCACACAAGATCCAATGGCATCTAACTGCAACTGCTCATCAAGGGAGACAAGAGGTATAATTGTAACCGCTGCATAATCACTGTGAGGGCACAGGAAAGGCTGCCTTCAGCTCCCAGTAGAGAATGTATTAAGTGCCTTGAAAAATCCAATACAGGGAAACATGGAGATTGCACTTAGCTAAACAGGAGCTCAGGGGATTGGGGCGGGGTCGGGGAGCGGGGGGTGGGTAGGATTTCAAGAATAAAAAAATTAAGCTGTTTGACCCAAACTGAAATATGAGCTTGGAAAACTCGGAACCTCTTTCTGCTTTGTGGATACATACACAGAGAAAGGCATGTTCTCCTCTAGAAATTTCTCTCCTTGATAAAGCTTCACCCACTCTCCTTTGTTTAAACTGTTAGCTTGAATGTTACAGTGATTTACAGAACCAGACTCCCCTTTCATTCGTTCCCATCCAACCCAAGCCTGGAGACAAAACGCCACGCACACGACTCGGGGTGCCCAAGCCTGGGCAGTTCTCACAACCATGACGACACCCGCACCACGCGAGCTCTGGAAAAGAGACGCGCGCAGAAAGCCCCTCCGTGGACTCTCCACTCCGCAAAGTTTTACAAATCTGCGAAATAAGGAAGCCAAGCCTTGCATCCGCACCCGCGGCGAAGTTGGCGCTGAAGTTTGCGCCGGGACGTCCTGCATCTCGAGGGGGAGGGGAAAGCGACTGTGCGGAGGGGCGGGAGGATGGAGATGAGACGGAGACACGGAGAGAAGAAGGGAGTTTTCTGAGTGGAAGGTCCATGAAACCATCTTCTTCTCCCGGAAGCCTGTTTAGCTCGAGAGGTTCGGGCGATACACGCCAGGGGAGGTCTCCCAGGGGGAAGCTGTCACCTGCGGGGGGCTGTGGCGGGGGCCGCCCTCCGAGGCGCCAGGGCAAGACCTGGGGCTCCAGATTCACAGGCTCTTGGGGCTCTAAAAAATGGGGGATGGGAGATTCCCCAGAGGCCAAAAGCAACACCTTTTTGATACGCGTTTTCCCCTGACCTCTCCAACTTCCCGCGGCGCTGGCCGAAGACTTTCTCCCACCGAACCTCACCCCATCCAAGCTCCCAGCCCAGGCTCGGACTTTGCCAACGGCCACGGCTGGGGGTGGCTTGGGGATACGGCGAGGAAGCAGAGGGCACGAAGGTCAGGACCCCAAATGCAAACTCTCAACCCCCAGCTGAGACAACCAAAAGCGTTTACACATGCAGAGATCACAGCCCAGTAACAGGGCTCGGGGTTGCGCCGGGCGCAGTTCTCCGACTCTTCAGTTCCTAATAAAGTCGATTACGTTGCCCTCCCGGAGCTGATTGGGAGGGAACCGAGAGGAAAAGGGGGGAACGCGGGAAAAAGCCGGGGGCAGCAGCAATCAAGTTTGTAACCCAGCGCTTCCTCGCGCGATCCGTCGCCATGCTTAAGATTCCCACCCCCGCCACCCCCCTCTTTCCTTTCAAGTGGATACTGAAACTAGGCCAAAACTTTTTCCCCTCCTTTTCTCTTAGCCACTAGACTGGATTGTGCCCCACGGAGCCCCATGGAGCTCTGCTTTCTTAAGCACAATAGCCGGACTAATTAGATCATAGAAGCAAGGCAGTGATACTGTAACAAGTAGCCCGAGAGGCAAAGAGGGAAGGGGCCCGAAAAGAGAGAAAGGGGGAAAAGTTTGCAGCTCTCACACTTACCAATCAAGCCTCCCACCAGAAAGGCGATGATTTGGAACACAAGCAGAATCCCACCAACAATGCACAGCTTCTTGGTGCTCATGTTTTCTATAATTGCCCCAGCCATTTTTGCGCCCCCCTTTTTCTTTCCTCCTTGAAATAAATGTTTTAGGGTGTGCTTTTTGCTCCCTCCCCTCTCACGCTCCCTTCTCCCTCGCCTCCTTTCCAGGCGCTGCAAAACTTCAGGGGTACGGGAGCGCGGTGAGGATGGGACCGGGACGAAAGGCGCCCGCACGGATTCCCCCGGCTCAGCCGGCTCGGGCTCCCCCAATGCCCGGAGCTGTGATTGTGGCCGCTCCGCCGCCTGTGGACGCTTAAAGGAGCAGGGAAGCGATCACATGACGCCGCCTCCCTCCCTTTCTTCCTCCCTCCCTCTCGCGCTTCCTCCCTCCCTCCCTCCCTCCCTCTCTTCCTCTCCCCCTTGCCCGCCTGTGCGGGGCTCCGAGCTCCGGCGGGTGCCGGTGTCCCGGTCCCGGGTCTGGTAGGCAGCCTGTCCCGCCAGGAACTGGTATCGTTGAGGGGGTTGATGTTGTTGTTTAGTGGGTTCCCCCTACTCCGCTTCCCACACGTTTCCTCTTTTGGTGCGAGATTTAAATCACCCGTGGGCAGCTTTGCAGACCTTTAACTTACGCGTTGACTTTAGGAAATGGTCCCCGCCCCCAACTGCTAGAACTCTCTTTAGGAAAGAGGAGAATTTTTTAAAGGGACCTAATAGATGCTTAAGTCAAAGCACGGAGATGAGGAATAAAGTCTCAGCTGGGCTTCCTTCTGCCAGATCCCAGCCTCGTTATTGGGCAAATACCCAGCAAAATATCCCCGCTGCACCCCTTGAAGAACTCTGCGCTCCAGCCAAATCAGGCCACTGTTCATTACCACATTATCCCCCCAACTCCATAGGTTTCCAGAGCCTTAACTCTGGCTCTTGCCCTAAAAGAATATAGTTTACCCCATCGGAGTTTTTTAAGTCTCATTTAAAAACCAACTCATCTGAAAAATCTTGTGTATTTTCTAAACCACCTCCTTTTGATATCTTCAGGCAGTAAGCCCTTACAATTCCTGTGTTTACGTTCTTACCTCCTATTGCAAGGACTTGTGTGTACACGTTTGTCTCCACCATTGAGCTGTAAATTCCTGGGGATAGGGACCGAGTGCTATTCATCTTTGTACCCCCCGTGGTGCTTAACAAAATTCTAACTCTAGTAGGTCCTCAGTAAACTTTTGTGGAATGAATAAATAAGTGAATATGAAAGCAAACCCACAGTGTGCATTTCAAAAGCCTGGGACCTTATTTGACTTAGTGGGAACACATATTAAGTTACAATGTTTGTCTTTTTTTTTTTTTTTTTGGTAAGGATATATTTATATTTATGCTTAACTTTCAGGCGGAAAGGCAAGTGGGACCCTAGAGATTTCCTGCTCCATCAAGCCTAAATTCCTGGGCCTGGTTGTTCCACATTTCATAAACTGGCCACTTGGCCAGTATAACTCACACTGCCCAATAGACCCTTGGTTTGGTAACACCCTATTCCCACACATACACCGTTTCCACCACCCACCACCCCTTACACACCTAGTTTCTTGATACTCCCCTCCAGCTGCACCCTCTTCATGCCAAGGGAATATCCCAAGTCCTGTCTACTCCTCTTCTCTGTTTCTGATTTTTCATTGCCCTTATAGAAGATGCCATGCAGGTTACACTTAATAGAAGTGTTCATTTCTACCCTCCAGCTAGACTAGACACTCCTTAAGGACAGGTGCCAAACTATATATATATATACACACACACACACAATTTATATATTCCATCTCCTTGAAGTCTAACAGTTTTTAACAGTTCTGGGATACAGTTGCTATTTATTCTTTCCTTTAACCCTTTAATCAATAGGCACATACTTAATTTGTCCTAAGCTTTCTTTTCTAAGTTCTTGAGGGTACCAAGATATGAAGACACTTGCCCTTGTCCTAGAGGAGCCCTAGTCTAGCTGTTATTCACTAAATAGTGATTAACAATCTTTAAAGAACACCAGATCAAATGGCAAATGGGCAGAAGAGGACAGAATTGTGGTTAACAGTTTGGTACCTAAACATAGATAGACCAGCAGTGGATTATTTGTATTCCTTCTTTACCTTTCCAGAACCTTTTACATCTTTTTTTTCCCCCTGTCAGGAGGAGGTTCCAGAGCATCAGATAAAAGAAGAAAGAATGTCCTCTCACTTCTACCGCTAGTTAACTCCCCATTCTGTGTTCTCATTTCAGTAAGCTGCCAACATCCACACATTTAAATAATACTGCCTTAGGGTTAGAATATCTTTTTAATATCAAGGGATATTTCTAAAGTAAGGTTGACAGGATTCAGTATCAAGATTTACTCTCCATTTGATACCATATTTCACTATTTAAGAAGAAATGATGTCCAATGCTCAAGTATGAATTGGGTCCATTAGATATTCTTAACTAGTTGCATTGGTTTATTTGTTTAAGATTAGTGATTCATTTTCTTATCAGCTGCTACAACACACTGGATCCCCTTAGCTCCCAAATGCATCTCTTCAGAATAACTGGCCTAACTCTTTAGGTTCCAGTGTCCACATCTGGGAAAATAGAGACTTGGAATAAAGTAGTGGTTCCTCACAAAGATTATCCCCCTATTGTGAACAGGTACTTATACAACCAATTTAGTTAAAAACAGATATTTCTAATTGCTAATCAATACTTCTAACTTGTCTGAAATTACCAATATTGCCAAACTGAGTGTAGGGCAGACACATATTCATCACCCTGAACAGCTTTAAAAAAATTCACAATGTCTATTATGTCTTTATGAATATTAAAAGTGACTATTAGATCCATATTTCCCAAGGGAATAACACAGTTAAGTAGAGAAAAGCATGAGCATTTGAGTTGCTGGGTCTAGGGTGGAGCCTAGATCCCAGCTCCGCCCCCTTGCTATATGTGATGACAGGCTTCAGCAATATGTGAACCGTGAACTTCCTGATGTTCAAGCTGGTTTTAGAAAAGGCAGAGGAACCAGAGATCAAATTGCCAACATCCGCTGGATCATGGAAAAAGCAAGAGAGTTCCAGAAAAACATCTATTTCTGCTTTCTTGACTATGCCAAAGCCTTTGACTGTGTGGATCACAATAAACTGTGGAAAATTCTTCAAGAGATGGGAATACCAGACCACCTGACCTGCCTCTTGAGAAATCTGTATGCAGGTCAGGAAGCAACAGTTAGAACTGGACATGGAACAACAGACTGGTTCCAAATAGGAAAAGGAGTACGTCAAGGCTGTATATTGTCACCCTGCTTATTTAACTTATATGCAGAGTACATCATGAGAAACGCTGGACTGGAAGAAACACAAGCTGGAATCAAGATTGCCGGGAGAAATATCAGTAACCTCAGATATGCAGATGACACCACCCTTATGGCAGAAAGTGAAGAGGAACTCAAAAGCCTCTTGATGAAGGTAAAAGTGGAGAGTGAAAAAGTTGGCTTAAAGCTCAACATTCAGAAAACGAAGATCATGGCATCCGGTCCCATCACTTCATGGGAAATAGATGGGGAAACAGTGGAAACAGTGTCAGACTTTATTTTTCTGGGCTCCAAAATCACTACAGATGGTGACTGCAGCCATGAAATTAAAAGACACTTACTCCTTGGAAGGAAAGTTATGACCAACCTAGATAGCACATTCAAAAGCAGAGACATTACTTTGCCAACAAAGGTCCGTCTAGTCAAGGCTATGGTTTTTCCTGTGGTCATGTATGGATGTGAGAGTTGGACTGTGAAGAAGGCTGAGCGCCGAAGAATTGATGCTTTTGAACTGTGGTGTTGGAGAAGACTCTTGAGAGTCCCTTGGACTGCAAGGAGATCCAACCAGTCCATTCTGAAGGAGATCAGCCCTGGGATTTCTTTGGAAGGAATGATGCTAAAGCTGAAACTCCAGTACTTTGGCCACCTCATGTGAAGAGTGGACTCCTTGGAAAAGACTCTGATGCTGGGAGGGACTGAGGTCAGGAGGAGAATGGACGAAAGGAGGATGAGATGTCTGGATGGCGTCACTGACTCAATGGACCTGAGTCTGAGTGAACTCCGGGAGTTAGTGATGGACAGGGAGGCCTGGCTGTGATTCATGGGGTCACAGAGAGTCGGACACGACTGAGCAACTGAACTGAACTGTAAGCCATTACAAAGTCACTTACCCATTCTGAGGCTCAGGTTTCTCATCTGTAAAATGGAGATAGTACTAGTAGCTGCCTCACGGTATTCTTGCAAGATATAATGATGATGATGATGATGATGATGTTGATGATAATGATAATTATATTTAGGAGCCCTTAAGTGAAAACAAAACCCTTGTATTAAAAGACTAGTAAAACTGATCACTAACTGATTCTTTCTCAGCTCTAAAATTTTATCATATTATAATTATTTTTGAAAACATATTTTAGGAGCTTCCTGAGTGATTAACTCTATTTGCCAAAAGTGCTAATAAGGCCAACATCTGGTATTGAACTCTGAAAAACACTCAGTGATCTTTAAACATTAAAACATCCTATTCTAAAATCTACTCCCAATCACCAGTGTGTGTGTATGTTAATCACTCAGTCGTGTCCAACTCTTTGTAACCCCATGGACTGTAGCCTTCCAGGCTCCTCTGTCCTCGGAATTCTCCAGGTGAGAATACTGGAGTGGGTAGCCATTCTCTTCTCCAAGGGTTTGTGGTCATTGGGTAGATTGTCCAAAAGACAGATAATCCAAGGGTGCAATCCAACTCTGCCAACTGAAATTGATCATTCCAATTTCTTATCATTAGACTTTAAATTGGGGATTTATCCATTGATTTATTTGAAGGGTTTGGCATATGGAAGTTCTTAAGGATGTGCAATGCATGTTTATTGAATGAATGAATGAACATATGAATAAATGAATAACTGCAGGTGGACTCACTGCAACTCCTCCCCCTCCCTCAATCCCATTCCTACATTGCAGTTACTGATTAAATGCCCATCTGGCATATTTCCCTGCACTGAAGTTTGCACACCTATCTATATGTGTGCTGTGTTGTCACCCCTGGCTTGCAAGCTTCTTAGAAACAAGGAGAGTATGACCTGAGCCTTTGTGTCTATCACAGCCTGGCACAGCAGGTTGCACAGAGAAGGGCTCAGTTCCTTGAGTTCAGAAAGTCCCCTCTGGAAGCCAAGGGTGGCATATTATTATTGTCCTTGCAGTAAATGTAACATAGAAATAGAAAAAAAATATATCTACCTACTCAAACACCTAATTTACTTCTCAGAGGGGCCTAACTAGAGTAATAACCCCACTCTAAGGCTTCTCATTCTCATAAATAGCTTTTATCCATAAATGGCATCCCCGTGGCTCCTCCACTATTGGTATTTTCTCATAGTTAGTGCCTGTGAATGTGAGCAGGCATTTTGGGTTCACACTCTATTATTCAGTGTCACTTCTCTCTCTCACTCTTTCTCTCTGTGTCTCTGAATATATATATTCAGTTTCCTTTAAAATACTTATTTTTTTTCCGGACAGAACCACCCTTCCCGTCTTTCTCTGAGTCCCATTGTCTTGTTTTGTGTATATATACAAGACTTTTTCCAGTCCCTCCCTTCACACACTAATCTTGAGTAGCAACTATTTAGAATCCAGAGCTTGGAAGATCAGTATTTCACCCTTATCTTTAGATGAATTTGTTTAAGTAATAAATATCCCCACCTCTGCTCCCTTTTACACATCATCACCTGCCCTGCCATTCTCCACTTCATCTTTTCTTTTGCATTCCTCATACATTTCAGACATTATTCATGCTTATCTTTAAGTCTTAGTAATTGTATAAATAAGCTTGAGAAAATTACATACCTTTGTGATACTTAAATCTTTTTTAAAAAAAAGGTGATAAGATCAACCTTATAGGTTGTGGTGAGCATTAAACAAAATAATGTTACAAAGTGCCCAGCACAGAGCAACAAAGTGAGCATTCAACCAACATTTTGCATGTTGTTAAGGAGATTTCTGTTCCCAGATAGGAAAAAAAACAAACAAACAAGAAAACCCCAAAGAACTATGAAACACCTAATTATTGTCTCATAAAATTGTCTCTTTGAAATTGTAACCTGGAAGGGCAAGTAAGAAACTTTATAGGTTTCCAGAGGCCTCTGGTGGGAGGCAGCTGGCAACTTGAAGAAGCCAGTCAACCCCCTGCTGTTTCCCAGGCTTGAAAGAAGCTTCAGCAGAGAGCAGACATGCCTCCAGTGTTGAAATCTCCGAGGTCACAGGTGCTGGATTCCCAGAGCAGAGGTGAGGGAAATGGCTTTCTTCCTCAGCCTGTTTTCATAGGATAAGCCTAATGGGGTCTGAGCTGCCTGCTCACCCCACCTCCCCTTTCTCTCATGAGTGCTGTCCCTCCGCCTCTGACCTTGTAGTCCCCCATACTTACAAGCTCCTCTCCATCTGCTCCTCCCCACGAGAGGAGTGTGGGAGGAGAGCCTGGAGAGGGATCCTATGATGTAGAGACAACGCTCAACACCTTGGCACAGAGTCAGCACACACATTTTGCTGAATGAATGAATGACAAGTGAACATGCTCCAGTCCCTGGCTATCCAGGGGTTCAAGTCAAAGGCCCCCCACAGGTGGCCAATGGCGGGAAGAGAAGCTCAGACTTCATGTCAGCCCCAGACCATCTGGGGTGAGAATAGGCCCTGACTTGGACCAAAGCCCAATCCTTAGCCCATGCTAATTGTAAATTAGCTCAGAATCATCACTAAGGAGCTCAGTATGAAAGACAATCTACAATAAAAACAGCTTCGGGTGTCTATGTGTAATGTGGGAAAATAAAGGTTGTATGAGGATAAAATACATGGAGGTATTCAAGGACCTTCATATTTCTATTGCTTCCCACTAATTAAAGGAAGAGGTGATGGAATTCCAGTTAAGCTATTTCAAATCCTGAAAGATGATGCTGTGAAAGTGCTGCACTCAATATGCCAGCAAATTTGGAAAACTCAGCAGTGGCCACAGGACTGGAAAAGGTCAGTTTTCATTCCGATTCCAAAGAAAGGCAATGCCAAAGAATGCTCAAACTACTGCACAATTGCACTCATCTCACATACTAGTAAAGTAATGCTTAAAATTCTCCAAGCCAGGCTTCAGCAATATGTGAACCGTGAACTTCCTGATGTTCAAGCTGGTTTTAGAAAAGGCAGAGGAACCAGAGATCAAATTGCCAACATCCACTGGATCATGGAAAAAGCAAGAGAGTTCCAGAAAAACATCTACTTCGGCTTTCTTGACTATGCCAAAGCCTTTGACTGTGTGGATCACAATAAACTGTGGAAAATTCTTCAAGAGATGGGAATACCAGACCACCTGACCTGCCTCTTGAGAAATCTGTATGCAGGTCAGGAAGCAACAGTTAGAAGTGGACATGGAACAACAGACTGGTTCCAAATAGGAAAAGGAGTACGTCAAGGCTGTATATTGTCACCCTGCTTATTTAACTTATATGCAGAGTACATCATGAGAAACGCTGGGCTGGAAGAAGCACAAGCTGGAATTAAGATTGCCGGGAGAAATATCAATCACCTCAGATATGCAGATGACATCACCCTTATGGCAGAAAGTGAAGAGGAACTCAAAAGCCTCTTGATGAAAGTGAAAGTGGAGAGTGAAAAAGTTGGCTTAAAGCTCAACATTCAGAAAACGAAGATCATGGCATCCGGTCCCATCACTTCATGGGAAATAGATGGGGAAACAGTGGAAACAGTGTCAGACTTTATTTTTCTGGGCTCCCAAATCACTGCAGATGGTGACTGCAGCCATGAAATTAAAAGCCGCTTACTCCTTGGAAGGAAAGTTATGACCAACCTAGATAGCATATTCAAAAGCAGAGACATTACTTTGCCAACAAAGGTCCGTCTAGTCAAGGCTATGGTTTTTCCTGTGGTCATATATGGATGTGAGAGTTGGACTGTGACGAAAGCTGAGTGCCAAAGAATTGGTGCTTTTGAACTGTGGTGTTGGAGAAGACTCTTGAGAGTCCCTTGGACTGCAAGGAGATCCACCCAGTCCATTCTGAAGGAGATCAGCCCTGGGATTTCTTTGGAAGGAATGATGCTAAAGCTGAAAGTCTAGTACTTTGGCCACCTCATGCGAAGAGCTGACTCATTGGAAAAAACTCTGATGCTGGGAGGGATTGGGGGCAGGAGGAGAAGGGGACGACAGAGGATGAGATGGCTGGATGGCATCACTGACTCGATGGACGTGAGTCTGAGTGAACTCCGGGAGTTGGTGATGGACAGGGAGGCCTGGCGTGCTGCAATTCATGGGGTTGCAGAGAGTCAGACATGACTGAGCGACTGAACTGAACTGAACTGAATTAAAGGAAACTGGGATGACTGGAAGTGAGGGAGGGCAGGTAATTTTTCAAATGCAGATTCGTGGCAGCAAACAGCCAACAGCAAACAACCCTAATAATAACAGCAACAACAACAGCAAAAACTTACCTTGATTGCTTCCTATATACCAAACAATCCACTAAATGCTTTACATACGTTGTCACCATTAATCCGCCCAACAACCTTATGAGGTAGGTACTATTTTTTATCATTTTTAAAAAGGGCCCTGGAGAAGGAAATGGCAACCCACTCCAGTATTCTTGCCTGGAAAAGTCCATGGACAGAGGAGCCTGGCGGGCTGCAGTCCACGGGGTTACATGACAGAGCATGTGTGCCTGAGGGTGGAGGGTGATGGGTTGGTAGCAATAAATTGGTAGAACTAAAAAATAAAATAAAAAGGGAAAGCCATTTCAGAGAATTTGACTATTCCCTTGGTCACAGAGCTAGTAATGTGGTGATTTAAGGTTCTAAAGTAGATGCAACACACTGTTCATTCAATCACCAAATATGCATTGAGCTCCTGTGAATGCCAGGAGCTGATCTAGACCCTGGAGAAAAGCAGTGAGTGTAACACAGGCCTTGCCCTCATGCCACTTACATTAGAAAGCCCACTTCAGAGCCTCAGTTTTTACCTCCTTTATGTCAATCATACCCTTTGAACTCACCAAAGAAAGAACCCCCTAAGGCTGTGGAAGTGAGTAGAAATTGTGTTGTCATTGGGCTGAGTCCTTCTTTCCCATGTTTCCATCAGGAGACAGTCATTCAGAAACACCTTCTCCTGCCAATTCTCAGGCAATCTTTCAGTGTCTTTCAGCTAGCACTGTTCATACACTCAATTCTGTTTTTACCTCAGCACCTTACTGTCACTTAGGTCAGACTCCATCCAATAAAGCTTTAAATCTTTGCAATTCTTTCTTGCTTGGTTCTGCCACTAAGGCTTTTCCAAGTTCAAGATCAATTTTCAAGTCAAATGACTCATAAAAGTAATTGTTAAGCATGATTTCACAGTCTTTTGAGGACATCCTTGTAGAGTACACATTAGCAAAAAATATTCAATGCGGAAAATTAAGTTGGCTTAGCAAAGCTGCAAATTGAGTCCTAAAATATTTTTGCCTGATATTTTGTTGTCTTGACTCCAAATTTGAAGTTGCTTTATAAATATTATTCCTCTTACTGTATCATTCTATGGGTAAAAATTCCTAGTTCTGATATGTGTCTAACCTTTCTAAGAAATCTAATATTCTGAAGCCTGAATGATTCAATGATATTTTTTCATTTATTTCATAAAGATTTATTATATATTTACCATCTGCTAAGTGTCTGGCCAGCACTGGAATACAAATACAAAAAGGACAGACATGCTCTTACTCTCATAAAGCTTATAATCTCAGGTAAGGATAAGGGTCTTGGTGATGCAATGGCTCTATTTAGCCAATTCCTAAGGAGTCACTGATGTAAGAGGCCTTGAGGACACCTCTGATGTGAGAAAGGGAAAGGAGAGGGTGTGTGCTCTCCTTGGCTGGATGTATAAGGTCCTCCACAGTCTGGCTCAATTAGACTTCTGGAGAGTAGATACAGTGTAGCAGTGAAGAGCATGGGCTCTGGAGCCAAATTACCTGGAGTCTGAATCCTTGCTTTGCCAATTACCAATTGTGTTCATGGGCCAGTTAGGGTAATTGTTTTGTCACTCAGTACTCTCCTCTGTACAATGGGAATAAAAATGAGATAATTTGTGTAAAGTATTTAAAACTGCTTAAAACATTTTAAGTTCAATGAATTTGGTTTAAAAAAAAAAAAAGAAAGAAAAAGTAAAAATTTTCCTTTTCTACCAATCCCACAAAGGAACCTCTGGATTCCATTCACTTTAACATCTTGGCAAATCCACAAAGCACCACATGTTGTTGGATATATATTCATTAGGAATTATTATTACTATTATTATCACTGTTACTAATTTATGGGATATCTCCTATATGCCAGATGCTGTTTGTATAATTATTAGAGCCAGTGTGAGAAGCAAGGATAAAGACCAGTTGGATCTGAGTGGAATTCCTTGGGCACATAACTTGACCTCTTAGAGCCTCAGTTAAGTCACCTGAAAATGGAGATGATGGCATCTTCACTAAAGCGATGGAAAGGACTGAATACATTCAATGCATGAAGACGTTGGCAAAGAATCAGGAACTTGATAAATATTCAATAGTGAAGAACTAGAGGGAGAGGGAGAGAAAGAAAAGGAGAATAATCTAAGAGGGGGCTGACATTTTTTAGTTAGAAAACTGAGGCTCAGTGTTCTCAGCCTCTGTCTTCCCATTCATGCCTGTTCAGGGACTCTTCCTCACCCTGTGCTGTGCTCCCATCAACTCCAGTTTATCCTGTAATTCTTGTTTAAAACTCTCTCTCATTGAACAACCCTGCTCTTATTGAGCTGTGGAGCTGTCCATTGGAAAGAATGGGATACTAAGCTTCTAGGACTGCTTGTTGAAACTATTTTTCTGGTATCTCAGATACTTGGAGATGTTTGATCTCTCTTGCCTCATAAGCCGATACATTATCTCCTTTGGATGAGCCCTTATATAGCTATGTCTATTACGTTCCTTCACATATGCTACCTGCTGTTGTTGTTATTTGGGGACTTATCATATCTACTCCAGTAGGTCACGCTTTTTTTTTTTTTTTTAAGTTAACAGGACTGTGTTTTACTCAGAAGATCCAGAAGTAAAGACTCCACCTGTCAATGCAGGAGACATGGGTTGGATCCCTGAATCAGGAAGATCCCCTGGAAAAGGAAATGGCTGCCCACTCTAGTATTCTTGCCTGGAAAATCCCATGGATAGAGGATCCTGGCAGACAATAGTCCATGGGGTTGCAAAGAGTCAGACACAACTTAGTGACTAAACAACAACAACCCCAGGGTCTGCAGTGATTCTTCCAGATCTTTCTTCCTGATCTTTGGCTCTTCACCTCCCTCTTGAAACAGTTGTACTATTTACTGGGAAAGCTGGGGGAAGGAGCCACTAGGTATAAATGCTCTTCGTCTTATTCCCATCTGTATTTTCTGATGCCTGATTTCTAAAGAAGCAATGAACCTCTCTTGGGCAAAGCATACAACTTTACTGATGCATATCCACTTTTACTTATGCTCTTAGACCTATTTTAGAGAGCTGGCCAGCATAGCCTAAGGGTTAAATGTGTGTTCTGTTTAGCCCCTGCCTCCAGGGTGAGCGGTGTTTGGTGGTTTAGCCACTAAGTCGTGTCCGACTCTGCGACCCCATGGACTGTAGTCTGCCAGGTTCCTCTGTCCACAGGATTCTCCAGGCAAGAATCCAGGGTGAGAATAAGGATTAAATGAGTTAGTCTGTGGAAAGTACTTAGTAGATAGAGTACTTAGCACATGGAATACAATCAGTAATTGTTGTGTGAGTGTGTGCTAAGTCACTTCAGTCATGTCTGACTCTATGTAACCCTATGGACTGTAGCACACCAGGCTCCTCTGTCCATGGGATTCTCTAGGCAAAAATACTGGAGTGGGTTGCCATGCCCTCCTCCAGGGGATCTTCCTTACCCAGGGATGGAACCTGGGTCACCTGCATTGCAGGCAATTTCTTTACTGTCTGAGCCACCGCGAAAGCCCCCAGGAATTGTTAGCTATTATTATTAATTACCTTCCATCATCTTCTACAACTTGCTTCTTTAATAATCTTCTTTCATCCCTTTCTTCGGAGAAGGCAATGGCACCCCACTCCAGTACTCTTGCCTGGAAAATCCCATGGATGGAGGAGCCTGGTAGGCTACAGTCCGTTCGGTCACAAAGAGTCAGATACAGCTGAGCAACTTCACTTTCACTTTTCACTTTCCTGCATTGGAGAAGGAAATGGCAACCCACTCCACTGTTCTTGCCTGGAGAATCCCAGGGACAGGGGAGCCTGGTGGGCTGCCGTCTATGGGGTCGCATAGGGTTGGACACCACTGAAGCAACTTAGCAGCAGCAGCAGCTGCCTCCCTTTCTTCAATCTTATTCTCAAATCTCAAATTCTAAAAAAGTATCCTTCTAACCATGCATTCTGCTTAATCCATCATCTTCACTGGCTTCTTTCTTTTGGTTGTGAACCAAACTTCTGGAAAGAATAGTTCATATTTACTGGCTTTATAACCTAATTTCCTGTTTCTTCCCTGATTTACTGCAGACAATCTAGATTCCAGACCCAGTGCTCCACTGACTCTATTCTGACAAAAATCACCAGTGACTTCTTCAGTCTTTATCCTACTTGAGGTGTCTGAAATCCTTTTGGAAAAACTCCCCCTACCTCAGCTTTGATATTAATAACTTTACTTTCTCAATTCTCCTCCTGTATCTCTAACATCCCCTTCACTCTCTTTCAGCAGCTCCATTTCCTCTGTTCGCTCCCTGAATGTTAATATTCCTGAATATTCTTTCCTTTACCTTATTTCTTCTCATAGACTATGTGAGCGAATCTGGAGCTTTGGCCCTGACCTCTTGACTGAACTATAGACTCATAGAGCTAATCGCTTGTTAGGTATCTCCGCCCTGACAATCCACATGCATCTCTAAACCTACAAGATGTCTTCCCTATCTCACTTAATGGCCCACCAACCAGTTAGCCAAGTTACATGTCTCAAGGCAACCCTCAAGGCGATTATTACCTCCATATCCAATCAGTTATCTAGACCAGATTCTGTCTCCCTTATTCATAATGAACTACCTTTACCTCTCCATTCTCACCATGTCTCTGCAAATCCAGACCCTCATTATCTCTCCAACTTGGGACTGTTGAGGACCTTCCTTATCAATTGTCCAATCTCTAGTTTCTTACTATAGATAATCCAGTGTGCACAGTTTCCAAGTATGATAATTATGAAACACAGATCTATTTTCCTCACTTTCTGAATATAATTTTGCAGTATCTTCCCACTGCATGCAAATAAAGCCTACTTTTTAAACCTTTGTCTAGCAAAATTCTAGTGAATACTCTAAGATCTAGTTTCTTTGTACTACCTTTTGTTCCCAGGCTAACCAAGGCACTACTTTGTATCTTTCTGTGTATAATCTGCAGTCTAGTTTATATCTCTTGTCTTGTGACATAATCACGGGGATAGACTAGCTGACCCCTAAGGTGATGTCACCAAGCTAAAATGGTATCTCTCCTGTTGTATTACCTGCTTAAAAGTGCTTACTATCCAGAGACCCAAATGGAAACCTAGAAATTGTCCTAGATTTCTCATTTATAAGTGTAGTCTATAGATACTAACAATATTACCTGCCAGGCATCATAAATAATGCATCATCATAATAAGACCAAATATTATATCATACTTACTATGTGACAGACCTTGTTTGAAGTTAGATAGGTATATAGAAATAGATAGATATGATGTATAAATATATAACACAGAACTAATAGTGTATAAAAATATTAGTATATATCTCAAATAGTTGTACTGAGTATTAAGTGTTCTAAGTGTACTTTTATGCACATCAATTAGAACAGTTTATCCTCACAATAACCATTTGAGATACATGCTCTTACTTTATTTTAGACAGTAGGGAAACTAATTTAGAGAGGATTACCAATTTACTCAAGATCACACAGTTAATAAACCATGGAGCAGGGCTGTGAACCCAATCAGCGTAGCACCAAAGTCCTTGCTCTTAACAGTTGCTCTTTTCTGCCTTTGATTCAAGTAGCAGTAATAGTAGCATCCCCTAAAGTTTTCTATGTACAAAGCACTGTTCTGAATATATTACATGCATTACTTCATGCAGTCCTTACAACACCGTCTGTGAGGTAGGTGCTGTTGGTGCCATTTTTCTCCTTGATTTCCTGTATAGACAAACTTAAAGAAAACTGGATCAAAATTCAAACTGGAAACCCTGGAAATGAAATACTCAGTTCAAAAGAGTAGCTTGTACTCTTTTAAAGGCTTATTTCAGAATTCCTTGGAATTTTCTCTCTTTTTCAGATAACTTAACACAAACGTTTAGATAACTTTCCAATATGAGGGTTAGGGTCCTTTTTATTCATTCAGCCATCTACCTATTAAGCAAACATTTATTGAATACCTACTGTATGATAGACACTGAATCCTCCAGAGAATGTTTCTTCTCTTCAGAAAATAAAAAAATCTAGAAAGTGAAAGAGACATAAAAGGCAACAAGTACAATGAAGTATAACAGGTAGAATTATAGAGAGGTTAAAAAACAGATTCTAGTGACTATAACCATGGGAAATAGAAATGCAACAAGGGTGGAGGACTGATGCTCTCATTATGATTATAGATCTTTAAAAGCTATCATTTGAAGCCATGTTTATTATTGGGCTGGGAATAATAACACTTCTGTGTTTGTATAGCACCAATTCTGTGCAATTTTAAGATAATATCTTAGTAATCTTCACAACCTTGGAGGTCTGACCAATTATAATTATCACCATTTGCCATACGGGAAAGCAGAAGTACAAGGTAGGGAAGGCAGAAATTCACGGTTGCTCAAAAATTTCCTAGTGGACCTAGAAATGGAATTCTAATTTTCTGTAGCTCATTGAAGTGTCCAGAATAACAAGATCATGCTAATTCCACACTCTCTCCCCATTTCTCCCCTTGTCATGGAAAAGTAGAGCAAAATGTTATAGCTGAAAAGGCTAAAGTGGAGCTAAAGACAGCTGGATACAATGACGAGATCTGCAGGAAATGCCGGATAAATTATGGTACAGATTTGTGATAATGAGTAGGACTGATGTTTTTGGGATAATTCAGGCTGTCTGCCAGAAGGAAACTGTTTTTGCTTTTAATTTAAGTTGATGTATATAGATATAACAGAGTACATTACATAAATCATAGGTGTACGCATTGATAATGTCTACAAATGAATACTGTATTTGTTCGCTAGACACACCATAACAAAATACCATAGACTGGGTGACTTAAGTAGCAGAAATTAATTTTTTCACAGTTTTGGAGGCTGTAAGTACAACATTAAAGTGCTGTCAGAGTTACATTCCTCTGAGGCTTCTCTTCTGGCTTGCAGATGGCCAATCTCTTACCGTCTCTTCACGTGATCTTTGCTCTGTGGCCTTGTATCCCTGACGTCCCCTCCTCTTTTTCTCAGTCATACTAGATTAGTGAGTGAGTGAAAGTCACTCAGTCATGTCCGACTCTTTGCAAGTCTGTGGACTGTCCATGGAATTCTCCAGGCCAGAGTACTGGAGTGGGTAGCCTTTCCCTTTTCCAGGAGATCTTCCCAACCCAGGGATCGAACCCAGGTCTCCCGCATTGCAGGCGGATTCTTTAACGAACTGAGCCACAAGAGAAGCCCAAGAATACTGGAGTGGGTAGCCTATCCCCTCTCCAGGGGATTTTCCCAACCCTGGAATTGAACTGGGGTCTCCTGCATTGCAGGCAGATTCTTGACCAACTGAGCTATCAGGGAAGCCCTAATACTAGATTAGGGCTGTTCCCAAATGGTGTCTTAATTTAATCATTTCTTTAAAGACCTTATCTCCAAATAAAGTTACATCTTAGATACTGGGGTGAGGGTGGGACTTTAACAAACGAATTTGGAGGAGGACACAATTCAACCATAGAAAATACATATATAAGATACAGCCTAGATCAAGATATAGAACATTCCCTTGCTCTCAGAAGGCTCTTCTGTACTTTCGTCTAGTCAATCTTTCTCCAGTGCTAATAGCTTTTCATCTTTATCATTATTGATATATTTTTTCCTGTTTCAGAACTCCATAATATTTACATGCTTGTTATCATTTGGCCGCTATTTTTTCCCTCAAAATGATGTGTCTCAGATTAATCCATATTATTTCATGTAGCAGTATTTTATTTCATTTTATTGTGTAAATAAAATTTATATAATATTTGAGTTGCTTCCAATTTTTGGCTTGTGATAAAGCTGCTGCAAGCATTCTTGTATATGTCTTTTGGTGGACATAATCATTCCTTTCTATAAAGTATATAGCAAAAGTGGAATTGCTAGGCTATAGATATGTGGGTGTATTGAATGCTGCCGTCTATGGGGTCACACAGGGTCGGACGCAACTGAAGCGACTTAGCTGCTAAGTTGCTTCAGTCATGTCCGACCCTGTGCGACCCCAGACGGCAGCCCACCAGGCTCCCCCATCCCTGGGATTCTCCAGGCAAGAACACTGGAGTGGGGTGCCATTTCCTTCTCCAGTGCACGAAAGTGATAAGTGAAAGTGAAGTTGCTCAATCGTGTCTGACTCCTAGTGACCCCATGGACTTCCACCTACCAGGCTCCTCCATCCATGGGATTTTCCAGGCAAGAGTACTGGAGTGGGGTGCCATTGCCTTCTCCAGCAGCAGCAGCAGATGTTAATAAATACTATAGAATAACTTTCCAAAGAAGGTATGCCAACACATACTCACACTAGCAATGTAAGTTCCAGTTGTTGAACATCTTGATCAACACAGCATTATCCATCTCTAATTTTAGTCATTTTGATGGGATGTATATCACTGAAATTTTAATTTATATTTCCCTGATGACTAATGCTGTTGACTTTTGGTCATTCGATATCCTTTTTTGTCAACTGTTGTTTAAGTCTTCTTTCCACTTTTTAATTGGTTGACTTTTTTCTTAATTTCTGTTTTTTTTTTGTATATTCTGGATACAGACCCTTTTTCAGGATTTGTATTACAAGTATCTTCTCTTGGCCTATGGCTTTTCTTTTTTCTTTTTAAATGGTGTCTTTTCATGAATAGACATTCTTAGTGTTAATTAAGTTCAATGTTTCAATCTTCCTTTTACAGGTTGTCCTGATGTTCCATTTTAAGAAATCATGTCTAACTCCAAAGTCATGAAGATATTCTCCTGTGTTTTCTTCTAGAAGTGTGATTGCTTTATTTTCATGTAAAAGATTATGATTCATCTCAAACTAGTTTTCCTCTATGTTTATCCGGTTGATCCAGCACCATTTGTTTCCCACCGAATTGCAGTAGTGGCTATGTAGCTAATTGTGCATGTGTGTGCTCAGTAATGTCCAACTCTTTGTGACCCCATGGACTTAGCCCACCAGGCTCCTCTGTCCAAGGGGTTTCCCAGGCTCCTCCTCCAGGGGATGTCCCCGACCCAGAGATCAAATACCTAGAAGAGAACTTGAGATAATATTAATTCATAAATAATTTTGGCATGGGAAAGGCTTTTTCTAAAGTTCTTTTCAAACTTGTAAAGCTACTCAAAAACATTTAATACCCCAATTTTTATCTTAACATTAAATTTTTATCAATTTTAAAACAATCCAATAAAAAGGACAAAAAGAAAGACAAGAACAGATGGAAAAAATATTTTTTATACATATGACAAAGCATCCTTAATATATAAGAAATTACCACAAGTAAACAAAAGATAAATAACCAATAGAATGAATGGGCAAGGGAGACCATGGGGGGGAAAATCTTAACAGAAAACAGGCACATGAAAAGATACCCAGCCATATTCATATATTTTAGTTATACAAATTAAAACAAAAACAGTCATTTTTTTCTATTCAATTAAAAATTAAAAGTTTAGATAAGTTCAAGGCTGAAGGGAAATAGGTACTACTATGTACTGCTGTCCATTGTGAAGGAGATCAGCCCTGGGATTTCTTTGGAAGGAATGATGCTAAAGCTGAAACTCCAGTACTTTGGCCACCTCATGCGAAGAGTTGACTCATTGGAAAAGACTCTGATGCTGGGAGGGATTGGAGGCAGGAGGAGAAGGGGACAACAGAGGATGAAATGGCTGGATGGCATCACTGACTCGATGGACGTGAGTCTGAGTGAACTCCGGGAGTTGGTGATGGACTGGGAGGCCTGGTGTGCTGCGATTCATGGGGTCACAAAGAGTTGGACACGACTAAGCGACTGAACTGAACTGAACTGAACTGAATGTACTGCTGATAGTGTAAATGATTAGAAAGCAGGCATTTCACCAGGCATTTCACAATTTTGTTGCAGTATTGCGTTTAATAGTGTAAATGTGCTGAGTTGTGTTTCCCCAAAATTCATTTGTGGAAACTCTAACCCCTGGAGCCCCTGAATGTGACCGTATCTGGAGATATGACTTTTAAGGAGGTGACTAAGTTAAGACGAGGTTGTTAGGATGGCCCGTGGTCTAATTCAACTGGTGTGCTCGTAAGGAGGAAATTAGGACACCAACAGATGCACAAAGGAAAGAACACAAGAAGACAGAGGGAGAAAACAGTCACGCACAACATGAGAAGAGAGACCTCAGAAGAAATCAACCCTCAGACACCTTAGTCTTGTAATGCTGGCCTCCAAACTGTGAGAAAATAAATTTCTGTTGTTTAAGCTCCCCAGTCTGTGGTATTGTGTTATGGCAACCCTAGAAAGCTAATACAAACAGTAATTTTTGATGGCTGTAAAAGGAAGAAAATGTCACCAACAGTTATCTCCAAAAAAATGGGATTATAGAGTAGGAAGGATAGAAGGTAGAGAAATTTTGTTTTACCTTATACCTCCCTATTCTGTTAATATTTAAAATATTGAACCTATATTATTACTGTTGTAATAAAATAGTTAATTTTAAAAAGCAATGGACATTTTTTATTGTTTCTGTGCATCAGTATTTAAAGAATCAAGAAAAATGCCAAGAAATATATCCTTTGTGAGCATAAAATTTTCTCTTGTCTTACGTAGTTTTGATTTGCCATTTCTTCATGGGCTAGCTTTGAAAATAAATGTAATTCGTTTTGACTCTTTTGTCTGGTTCAATTGCTAATAGTTCAGCAGTATTGTTTTCTGTTGTTTTTCTTTTATAGATCTTTGGATTTATTTCTTCTTTCAAAACTTGAGAAATCATAATTTCGTGCGCTCAAGAATTGCATCAGAGTATTTAGAAAACCCCTCAGCTTAAAGTTGAGTTCTTCATTTTTCCAGAAGACATCAACCAATCTACTGTAACATGAAAGGAGTAATAACCATGCTGTTGTAATAACCCTCTCTTTTAATTACAATCTAGGAAAAAAGGGTTAGGGATAAATATATGGTAGACAGCACTGTTATTGGGCAATATTCCACTCTAAACACAAGTCTACAGCTCTACTTAAAATCTCCTTAGAAACATGATTCTCAGATAACTAAGGGAATACAAAAATGGTATAGCCACTAATTATTAGTTGATGTTAAATATTAATATAACTTTATTGCCAACATTTGTTTTCTTTCTTTTTGGATAATATTAGTGAAGTCTAAGTAACTATCTCACTCAGGTTAAAAATATGGTAGTATGAATTAGTAAATAAATGGAAAATGTGACATTAATAACCCACTTTAAAATTGTTCAGACGTTCTTTAAACAGAGCTATTAGAGTAGGAATGGATAAAATACTGTAGCTGAATGGCGGGAACCTCCTTGGGGCTTAACCCTCCAAGCTTTCTCACAATTGGCTGGCATCATCTATAGCCTTCACTGACATTATAATCCAATTGAATAAGCATTATGTTATGGGCCTCCTATGGGTCTGAAACTTTTGTTAGGTCCTGAAAGGGCAACAAAAGAAGTAAATGAAATCTGAAACAGCCAAGGCACCATGGAGAACATTAGGAATCACATACCCGCAGTAGTGTTTGCCTGACTTAAGCAGAGGGGAGGCCATCCTTACTTCAGCCCTTAGTCTCAGCAGTAGGAACTGTAGAGTAAAAGAACAAGATAGGAAATACTACATGACTTGAAGGAAATTGTACAAACTATTATCTTTGGAGAAGGCAATGGCAACCTACTCCAGTACTCTTGCCTGGAAAATCCCATGGACAGAGGAGGCTGGTAGGCTGCAGTCCATGGGGTCACTAGGAGTCGGACACGACTGAGCGACTTCACTTTCACTTTCATGCATTGGAGAAGGAAATGGCAAGCCACTCCAGTGTTCTTGCCTGGAGAACACCAGGGACAGGGGAGCCTGGTGGGCTGCCGTCTCTGGGGTCGCACAGAGTCGGACACGACTGAAGTGACTTAGCAGCAGCAGCAGCAGCATTTCCTTAAAGGTCCATGTTTAAAATGCCTTAATTACATATAGCTTACTCATTTGGTCATTCATTTTGCTCAACAAATACATATTTGGTGCCTATGGTATCCCGGGCATTACCAGACCCTGGGAATATAATGGATCAGCACACGGCCCTCCTGACTTTCAGGAGCTCATAGATAAACGGTATTGACAAAAAGTAAATTAATGGCTGTGCTGTGTGTTGTGCTTAGTCATTCAGTCATGTCAGACTCTTTGCGACCCCATGAATTGTAGCTTTCCAGGTACCTTTGTCCATGGGGATTCTCCAGGCAGCATTATTGAAGTGGGTTGCCATGCCCTCCTCCAGGAGATCTTTCCAACCCAGGGATCAAACCCAAGTCTCCCACATTGCAGGCGGATTCTTTACTGTCTTGAGCCACCAGGGAAACGCAGATTAGTGACCAGATCTCCCAAATCTTAAAAAATAGCTAGAGACATCCTAGATTCATGTGCAAACAGGAACTTGGTCCATTGTTAAAAGACTTGCTGCTGCTGCTGCTGCTGCTAAGTCACTTCAGTCGTGTTCGACTCTGTGCGACCCCATAGACAGCAGCCCACCAGGCTCCCCCGTCCCTGGGGTTCTCCAGGCAAGAACACTGCAGTGGGTTGCCATTTCCTTCTCCAATGCATGAAAGTGAAGAGTGAAAGTGAAGTTGCTCAGTCATATCCGACTCTTTGCGACGGCATGGACTGCAGTCCACCAGGCTCTTCCGTCCATGGGATTTTCCAGGCATGAGTATTGGAGTGCGGTGCCATTGCCTTCTCTGAATTTTGCTTCTATATGTCTCTATATCTGATTTCAATATGTACAGCCGTCAGAGAAGTAATTTTGAATTAACTGATTTCCCCATGCTCTTTTCTTTGTGTCCTATAAGTAGAAGCAAAATTATCAGACACCAGGAAATGGTTTCTAATCTTTGTCTGAAAAGCTAGAAAATCTTAGTTTTATTAGTCACTAGCTTAAAACATTTCAAAAATAAAAGAAAGAAAGAAAACATATGTACCAACTCACAAATCGCTGTCTTTAAAACATTTTGGGGTTGAGCTATGTATATATGTATATGTATGTGTGTATATATATATATGTACAAACAATCTCTGTTTAGAGCTTTTTAAATTTAAGAGGAAAATGTAAATTCAGGAAAATCTTCAGGGGAATAGTGAGCATCAGGAGTATGTATCTGCTTGTATTCTTGGTTGAAAATGGATCTTGGGAAGAAAGACACGCATGCTGATATGTTGGTGAGCAAAAAGGATAAGTTCTTTCCTGACAAAGCCACTGGCTTTGTTTGTTGGGCTTCTTTGCAGGGAGGGGAGCAGTGGAGGAGGTTGATTCATTTGTTTGTTTATTTCATAAACGACCCCAAACTATGTTTAAAACAGCACCGAAACTCAAGAGCAGGTCTGCACAATTTAGTCAACTTGTAAATGACATTTGTTTGGGAAACTGAAAAACATATCTGCTTTTGATTTAAAACTTTTTGCCAAACAAAATGAATATGTTTTTAAGTTTATTCTACCCTCCTCAAGAATAAGTCAGTCTTGGAACTGACATTGCTTTTTTAATGCAAAGGTCCCTGTGAGCACTGGTACAGGCACTAATCAATCAGAGGAGAGGCCAGCCTTAAACGACCACGTTTAGGCTGAATTAATGATTGTTGTCTGGTCTCCAAGTTGTGTCTGACTCTTTTGCAACCCATGGATTGTAGCCCACCAGGCTCCTCTGTCCATGAGATTTTCCAGGCAAGAATACTAGAATGGGTTGCCATTTCCTTCTCCAGGGGATCGAACCCATGTCTCCTTGTCTCCTGCATTGGCAGGCAGATTCTTTACCACTGAGCCACCAGGGAAGCTGAAATTAATAGTACCTGCTGCTGGTGGTTTAGTAGCTAAGTTGTGTCCAACTCTTCTGCAACCCCATGGACTATAGCCTGCCAGGTTCCTCTGTCCATAGTATTTTCCAGGCAAGAATACTAGAGTGTGGTTGCCATTTGGCTATCTGGTAAAGAATCCGCCTGCAATACAGGAAACCCTGGTTCAATTCCTGGGTCAGGAAGATCCCCTGAAGAAGGGATTGGCTACCCACTCTGGTATTCTTGGGCTTCCCTGGTAGCTCAGATGGTAAAGAATCCACCTGCAATGCAGGAGACCTGGGTTCGATCCCTGGGTTGGGAAGATCCCCTGGAGGAGGGCACGGCAACCCACTCCAGTATTCTTGCCTGGAAAATCCCATGGACAGAGGAGCCTTGCAGGCTACAGTCCATGGGGTCACAAAGAGTTGGACATGACTGAGCTACTAAGCACAGCACAGCACAGCTGGCTATCAGCCCTACCTGTTGAACTTCCTCAATCCATTTCACTGGTTGCCAACATAGTCATGGCCCAGAAAATCTTCATATGAAGTTTAGAACTAAAAACAGATGTAGTAATAAAAGTCACACACAAAAAAACAGAAAATAAAAGGATTAGCACCTCTAATTTAGTTCTGAGATCAAAAATAATGTTATAGAATTATGGCCTATTCATTAAGGAGAATCCTTTTATTAATCCTAAAAATATTCAGGGCACTTTAAACGTATAACCTAGGGCTTGCTAAGTCCCTAAAAATTATGAATATTAGATTTTATTCTAATATTTTTGTTGTTATGTTCTGTTTCTCAAAATCTTTTTATGAATCAGAACTTGTGGGCTTTCCAACACAAATTTCAATGGCGTATGAATATGTTTACTCTTTTTAATATCAAAAAATACTTTAATCTAGAAAGTGTAGCCCATTGACATCAGGGCCTTAAACTTCTCTTCCACAAAGACTTACAGTTACAACAGTGTTCATACACAGCATTTCACGAATTTTCTCAACCTGATAAAGTTAATTGTCCCTGGTCACCATGAAGAAATTTAGGCTCAGAGGACTAAGTGACTTGTCACAAGCACATGTATAGTGAATCGTGGCACAAGGCCTTGAACTCAGCTCTTCTGCCTTTCAGCACACACTGTCTCTTGGATCTGAATGTGCATTGGAAGGACTGATGCTGAAGCTGAAGCAATACTTTGGCCACCTGATGCAAAGAGCTGACTCATTGGGAAAGACCCTGATACTGGGAAGGACTGAGGGCAGAAGAAGGGGATGAGATGGTTGGATGGCATCATTGACTCAATGGACATGTGTGTGTGTGTGTGTGTGTGTGTGTCACTCAGTTGTGTCTGACTCTTTGTGACCCCATGGACTGTAACCTGCCAGTCTCCTCTCTCCATGGAATTCTCCATGCAAGAACATGAGTTTGAGCAAACTCCAGGAGAGAGTGAAGCACAGGGAAGCTTGGCTTGCTGCAGTTCATGGGGACACAACTTAGCAATTGAAAAAAAAACAGTCTTTTGTACAGACAGAATGAACTGGGAATACAGTTCTGGGCTGTCAGTTCTGAATGGTCAGAAAATCACACAAAAAATTCCTGCTCTTCCTCTCCCCTTGTCCCCACATTTAATATTTTCCACCAAGTAAACATGGCTGTGGAAGCCAGTCTTTGGGGTGAGAATAAGGCAGTGTCCTTAGGGATAATATCAGCTTGGGTTGGGGGAGCTGGGTTATAGAGACTGGAGGAGGAACTGGTGCCAAGCACACAGTTCTGGTGTCGGCACAATGACAAGTACAAGTGTGCTCACGTCTTACCTTATACTGGCCCTTTAATTCTCTGCAGCCTGACCCCAGGTCCCTCCAAAGTTTTCTAATGAAAGAATCACTGCCAGTTGCAGTCACTGGCAATGGTTCTGCTGATTTACTTACCTTTCTTTTCCTTTTGGTTCTACTGAAAAAAAAAAATATTGCTGGGAGTCCCATCACTGTGGGAATAGATTCAAGACCCTTTGAAAATCTACCTAAGAAAATCTCTGCACAAATTGTTAACAGTGGTCATGCCTGGGAAGATTTTCATTTTTACCACTTTTGTGGTACTGTAATTTTTATGACTACATATTAGTTTTTGTTAAATAACACAACCAAATATTTTAAAATCTATGTAAGCTCTATCAACTATACATGGAAAAAAAATCAGTATTTCTGCCTTTTGACATTTCTTATAAAAGTTCTCATTGACATCTTGTACTGTTACTCTCCTTTTTACAACTTTATGTAACAGAAAACTTTTAAAGGTAGCACAGGGTGACAGTAACAGTTTACCATCTGAAGTCAACTGACACCAATTTGTGTCCTAGCTCCCTCAATAATCTGCTGTGCAACCTTAGGTAAATCATTCAACCTCTCTGAACCTTGGTTTCCTATAATAGAAGTTGATTAAATAATGCCTACAGGTTCTCCTTCATCATTCATCAGGTCAGATCAGATCAGATCAGTCGCTCAGTCATGTCCAACTCTTTGCGACCCCATGAATCGCAGCACATCATTCATGGACACCTTAAATCATTGTTTCTACTGTGTAGCATGTTTGCTAGTAGTCCCTTGGTGTGCATTCTCTTTGTCTTTTATTAAAACTCTCAGCTACAAAAGCTCCTCACCTGTCTTCCCTGCGGTCGATAGAATATGAGCAGAAGTAATGTTTGCAACTTCTGGGTTGCATCTTTAGAAGCAAAAAACAAGTATTTCCTTCGATCCTTTCCCCCTTTCTGCTTGCTGAAAACTAACTGAGGAGATGTGTTGGTAATCCATCTTCCACCACAAAGAGGGAACAATAGGAAGGATGGAGATAGAGGAAACAGACTTCTATGAGAGAAAAATACATTTCTATCTTGTTTAATGCACTTTTGATAAGTTGGGCTTCTGTTTTAGTAATTAAAATTGGATTTGCAGTTACAAGGGAAAACCAGCTTTATTCAATTTTCCCCAACTGTGTTTCAGTTGGCTTTGCTTAATTCCCTGGTTGAAAGGTTTCTCCTCTTTTTAGTGGCACTGATAGTCTGTGGGTTTTAACAAACATGTTGTCCCATGGTAGGAAATTGCCATTATAAACTCTAAGCTTATCCTAATTATGACTGATAGTCGGCTTGCTCATATGGTTGCTTCGTGGCCAGGTATTTATTCGTGTACACGTTTTATCAATCCCAAAGAAAGGCAATGCCAAAGAATGCTCAAACTACCGCACAATTGCACTCATCTCACACGCTAGGAAAGTAATGCTTAAAATTCTCCAAGCCAGGCTTCAGCAATATGTGAACCGTGAACTTCCTGATGTTCAAGCTGGTTTTAGAAAAGGCAGAGGAACCAGATATCAAACTACCAACATCCACTGGATCATGGAAAAAGCAAGAGAGTTCCAGAAAAACATCTATTTCGGCTTTTTTGACTATGCCAAAGCCTTTGACTGTGTGGATCACAATAAACTGTGGAAAATTCTTCAAGACATGGGACTACCAGACCACCTGATCTGCCTCTTGAGAAATCTGTATGCAGGTCAGGAAGCAACAGTTAGAACTGGACATGGAACAACAGACTGGTTCCAAATAGGAAAAGGAGTATGTCAAGGCTGTATATTATCACCCTGCTTATTTAACTTATATGCAGAGTACATCATGAGAAACGCTGGACTGGAAGAAACACAAGCTGGAATCAAGATTGCCGGGAGAAATATCAATCACCTCAGATATGCAGATGACACCACCCTTATGGCAGAAACTGAAGAGGAACTCAAAAGCCTCTTGATGCAAGTGAAAGTGGAGAGTGAAAAAGTTGGCTTAAAGCTCAACATTCAGAAAACAAAGACCATGGCATCCGGTCCCATCACTTCATGGGAAATAGATGGGGAAACAGTGGAAACAGTATCAGACTTTATTTTTGGGGGCTCCAAAATCACTACAGATGGTGACTGCAGCCATGAAATTAAAAGACGCTTACTCCTTGGAAGGAAAGTTATGACCAACCTAGATAGCATATTCAAAAGCAGAGACATTACTTTGCCAACAAAGGTGAGTCTAGTCAAGGCTATGGTTTTTCCTGTGGTTATGTATGGATGTGAGAGTTGAACTGTGAAGAAGGCTGAGCGCTGAAGAATTGATGCTTTTGAACTGTGGTGTTGGAGAAGACTCTTGAGAGTCCCTTGGACTGCAAGAAGATCCAACCAGTCCATTCTGAAGATCAGCCCTGGGATTTCTTTGGAAGGAATGATGCTAAAGCTGAAACTCCAGTACTTTGGCCACCTGATGTGAAGAGTTGACTCATTGGAAAAGACTCTGATGCTGGGAGGGATTGGGGGCAGGAGGAGAAGGGGACAACAGAGGATGAGATGGCTGGATGGCATCATTGACTCGATGGACGTGAGTCTGAGTGAACTCCGGGAGTTGGTGATGGAAGGGAGGCCTGGTGTGCTGGGATTCATGGGGTCGCAAAGAGTCAGACACGACTGAGCGACTGATCTGATCTGATCTCAGTGACATAATACAAAATATATTTATTACTTTCTCATATAAAATCCAAAACAGATATCTGAGTGGCAGGTGGCTCTCCTTCTAGTGATGATTTGGGACTTCTTTATCTTGTGATTCTGCTGTCTTCAAACTATGGCATACCAGGTCAAAATGCTTATTATCACTAAGCCAGAGGAATAGAGATGAAAACAAAGATTATATGCCATGGAAGGATGGAAAGTTATTGAGCCGGTCTAAAATTAGCACATATCACTGTTTTTCACATTCCATTAGCTAAAACAGGATCATATTTAATTGCAAACAAGACTGAAAAATGTTTCAGGGAGAAGAAAAAATGGATTTGATAAATATCAACTCAGTGTATGCCACAAAAAGCTCTTGACCCATGCTTAGTACCTGGGTTCTGTATCCTTGTCTCTCAGGTTGGTTAACTATACACACTCCTTCTTATATCCTAGTAACTAGTTCTGTTGGCCTTGGAAAGAAGTATAATTAACAGAATTCACTGGGTCTAGACATTAGTACGGAGAAGGCAATAGCACCCCACTCCAGTACTCTAGCCTGGAAAATCCCAGGGACAGGGGAGCCTGGTGGGCTACAGTCCATGGGCTCGCTAAGAGTCGGACATGACTAAACGACTTCACTTTCACTTTTCACTTTCATGCATTGGAGAAGGCAATGGCAATCCACTCCAGTGTTCTTGCCTGGAGAATCCCAAGGACAGAGGAGCCTGGTGGGCTGCCGTTGGATATGAGTCGGATACGAGTGACTCGACTTAGCAGCAGCAGCAGCAGACATTAGTAAGTTGAATAGGTTAAAGTATATGTAGCTTGTGGAAAATACTAAAAGGAGCACTTTAGGTTTGATTCCACTTCTAGACTTGGTACCTGCACAGTGGTTAGAGAGAAGGAAGCTGGACTTTCAGGGTTTGTTTGCATTTGAAGGGGGAGAAGGGAAATAATAGTACCAATCATACATTCATCCAATAAATCTTTACTGCATGTCTCCACTCTGCCGGGAAGCAGCACATAGAAAGACTATGGATAGGGACTTTTGTGGTGGTCCAGTGGCTAAGACTCTGCACTCTTAATGCAGGAGTCAGGTTTGATCACTGGTCAGGGAACTAGATTCCACATGCTGCAATGAAGATTGAAGATGCTGTGTGCTGGAGCAGCCAAATAAATTGTTTTTTAAAAAATAAATAAATAGAAAACAAAGACTATGAATAGTGTTGACATTTGGTACAACATGGAAGGAGTGAATGCTCAAGGGTCTCTCGCCTTCAAAATACCATAACACTTGCTCATGTGTGGCCTCCCTTGCTGGCTTCATGTTTTTCACCCAGGCTGTGGGGTGTCTATGGAAGGGACTTTCTGTCTCAGTGCTGTGTACTTCCCTAAAATGAGAAATTTATCTAATTTGGTTCCTTTCAACTTGTTTAAGAATTATCTTTCACCATGGTGAAACAAGCTAGGACCCACATTTAAAAGAAAAATTCTCTACCAGATGTGCAAAATTTAAGAAGTCATGTACAAAAATCTCTGACCTTGACCCCTCATCCCTTCATTCCTCACTTTTCTGTCTCTATCGTATGCATTATCGTATTTATACTTCCATTTGAGTCTCTATGGCTTAAGGCATCATTTGATTTTTTCCAGGTTATAACCTTAGCTCCCTTTCCTGCATAATGCTTTCTTTCAATATGAAACCCTCTCTAGGCAATGTGATTCTGAATTCATATTGTCCACCCATCATTCTTCTCCAGACACAAACTAAATTCTCATCTTGGAGGGCATCTGCTGCTCCCGTTGCAGTATCACTGGGGTAAGTTCCACACATTTTCTACTTCACTCTCTCAGCTTTTATCACTTGTCCAGCATGATGGTATTTGTATTTTTGTCTGCCTGTCAATTCACTCTCCCCACTTCTTCCGGTAACAGAATCCTACATAGGAGTAATCGAATAAACAAATAAGCTTTATGGTCATAATGGACCACATTCCGCAATTTACTTATTTTACCTCTGTGAAGTCTCAGAAAAAAAGAGATAGAAATCATATTATTTCCTTATTGGGTATCCCAATCAGTTATATGCTTCCTTCATTGAAAGCAAAACCCGTAAGTGGAAATACAGAACATAGCAGATTTGTTTTATTGGAGAAATGTTCACAATGTTCTACATGCCTGCTATGACGTCAGAGTAAATGATCCTCAACCAGTTTTTCTTTTTCCTACAAAAAGACTACATAAAGTTCACAACATTTTCATTGAGGTAAACCAGCTTTGTTCCCTGGGTACTGTTGACTGAACAAGGCAAACTTGAGTGTGCTCGATGTGAAGGAAGCCAAGTACTTTGAAAGGACTTGGCAATATCTCTGCCCAACAACGGCACACAGAGAGGAGGAGACAGTGGATCTCAGGCTATATCCTGAATGATGCTGAACAACCCATTCTTGAAAGAACAGGGCTAGAGTCAACAGTGACTGCACAACTCCTCAGTCACACCTGCATGTTATTTTTATTGGAACAAACTCTTATTACTAAAAATAATCTACAATTGATTATTCATTACAATCTTAACAAACCTTACTAATACAATTAAAGTTCCCTACTTCTGCCAAAGAAATTATATAATATATATATGTATATATTAAATAGTTTATGGTGGTTTAGAAGCTAAGTCATGTCCAATTTTTGTGACCCCATGGACTGTAGCCTGCCAGGTGCCTCTGTCTGTGGAATTCTTCAGGCAAGAATACTGGAGTGGGTTGCCATTTCCTTTGCCAGCAAATCTTCCCAACCCAGGAATCAAAGCCGGGTCTCCAGCATTGCAGGAAGATGCTTTACCAACCGAGCTACGAGGGAAGCTCTATATAGTTCATATACATACATACACACACACACATATATACACATATACATACATATATGCATGTACACACATATACATATATTATATAGTTTCATATGTAAAGAAAGAAGATATGATAGGTACTACCTAGATTAAGTTATATATCGCTTGGGTTACCCAAGATAGTCCTGCTGCTGCTGGTGCTGCTGCTGCTAAGTCACTTCAGTCGTGTCTGACCCTGTGCGACCCCATAGATGGCAGCCCACTAGGCTTCCCCGTCCCAGGGATTCTCCAGGCAAGAACACTGGAGTGGGTTGCCATTTCCTTCTCCAATGCATGAAAGTGAAAAGTGAAAGTGAAGTCACTCAGTCGTGTCTGACTCTAATGACCCCACGGACTGCAGCCTACCAGGCTCTCTATCTGGCATAATTGTTAACAATGCCCATTTCAATTTCAGAAGTGTTCCAGTATGGTTACTCTAACTATATTAGATCCAAAAGGCATCTTATCTGAGACAGAGGATAACTAGATGTTGAAATGAGGTAGGAATATCAGAAAAGGTGATGCAATTTTCTTGACTGGAAGCTTCTCAAATTTATTATGCAACTGAAGATTCTGAAAAAAAAAAAAAAAAAAAAAAGTGCACCATACCAAAGGTCTAGACAAAGAATTTTGTTTCTGATGCTGCCAGAAATGTATTTTGAAATATGTCCTGGGTAAACTGATGGTCATAGGGATAAAAATCATGAAATCATGTTAAATATGTCTAGAAGTTCCTAATATATGCTTGGATTTTCTTAATATTTAGCCTAATGTCTTTAATGACACCTTTAGCTATGTTTTTGGTTATTGTTTACATCTATTTTCTCAAACCATAGGCAAATGTTAAGAGTCTACTCAGTGTCTCTGAGTCATTCCTTGTTACCTATCATGTTGTCAGCAACCCCCAAGAACAAGTCACAGAGGAAATGCAAGCAAAGCATACCAGGGGTTGAAAACTGAAAATGGAATGCTGTCAATGTCCATAGACTTCTGAGCCAATAGGTTTTGCTAAAGCTGTCTTCTTAGGTTTCAGGATCATATCTAGCCCATACAGCCTGTTTTTTGTGTGTGTGTTTCATCTCTCTTGCTTAATTATAAGTTCCTGCCTCCTTAGTTTTTGTGTGTAGACTGATAACTGTCCCCCAATAGTCATTATTTTTTTCCTAGGATAATAGTGCTTACCTCCTGTTTTCCACATTTTTATTGGCAACATGGCTACTTGCTAGAGACTAAGTACATCTGCCAGCCCCTGGAACCCACTCATGGTTATCATACCTAGCAGAAGGTACTCATATAATTTCTACATTGTTTACTTTAAGGAAACTTTTTGCTGTGGACTTGTTTTCTTTTCCCTTCTTGAAAACTGGAAACAAAATATGCCAGCCACCTAGCTTAGAAAATGCAGGTTATGACAGTGCCACCCTAGTGCCTTACCAACAAAGGTCCATCTAGTCAAGGCTGTGGTTTTTCCAGTGGTCATGTATGGATGTGAGAGTTGGACTGTGAAGAAAGCTGAGCACCGAAGAATTGATGCTTTTGAACTATGGTGTTGGAGAAGACTCTTGAGAGTCCCTTGGACTGCAAGGAGATCCAACCAGTCCATTCTAAAGGAGATCAGTCCTGGGTGTTCATTGGAAGGACTGATGTTAAAGCTGACACTCCAATACTTTGGCCACCTCATGAGAAGAATTGACTCATTGGAAAATGAGTCAATCCCTCCCTGTTTCTGGGAGGGATTGGGGGCAGGAGGAGAAGGGGACAACAGAGGATAAGATGGCTGGATGGCATCACCGACTCAATGGACATGAGTTTGAGTAAGCTCCGGGAGTTGGTGATGGACAGGGAGGCCTGGCATGCTGTGATTCATGGGGTCGCAAAGAGTTGGACACAACTGAGTGACTGAACTGGAACTGGATCCCTAGTGTGATCTTTGAATTAGCAGAATCAACATCACCTGGATGCTTTTTAGAAATACATAATCTTGGGCCCCATGCTAGTCCCACTGAACCAGAATCTGCATCTTAGTAAGAACCTCAGGTAGTTTGAATGAACATTAAGATTTGAGAAGTACAGCCTCAGTAGTGGATAATGGGTCAACAGGATGGAAAAAAAAAAAATCTAAATCTCAATTATTTTGTAGAGCAAATCTGTCTACTGGCCTGGTCTGCCTGCCTGTAGACCTATTACAAGACAGCACAATATCTTCTTTAAGCCATTGACAACCTACTCCAGTATTCTTGCCTGGAAAATCCTATCGACAGAGGAACCTGGCCAGCTACAGTCCATGGGGTTGCAAAGAGTCAGATAATACTGAGCATGCATAGACACAAGCCATTGAATTTTGGGGTGTCTTTTTGATCTCTAATCTAACTAATATTCTTTATTGCTTGTAATAGCAAACCTACTTTTTAAACCTCTACCAGAAATTTGTGGAGAAAGAGATGAGAAAGGATAGCTCCTTTCTGAATATTTGAGAGTACTTCCTCCACCCTTCAGGAGAGAACCTAAATTTAACTCAATCTATGTTGATTTATCTGGGACTGGGAGAGTGGGGAGTGCTCTCACCCCATCCTCCTGAGTATCACTGCACTTTCCAATGACCATTTTTGGTCTCCTTGAGAATGCTGAGTTAAGAAGCTCCATATAAATATTAAATGAACTGAATACACGATGTCTCCGGAGATGGTTTCATCATTTTCTTTTCCAGAAGACCCAAATTCTAACTAACAGCATTAATCAAATAGACCACATTTATTTTAAAGTCCATTAGGGCATGCATGTTTTTGTTTTAATATATAGACTCTTGTCCACTATTTAATTTAACATCAACCATTTCTTCTTTCTTCCTTCTATCTCTGGTTTGGTAAATGTATTTTCCCGACTTGCAATTCCTGTACGTCAATCCAACAAATGTTTATTCAATACCTTCAAAATGCTAGGTATTATATTAAATGCTAGAAAAATAGTTGTGAATAAGATAAAACAGATCTGGCCATGTACAGCTCACAGTCTAATTAGGCAGAAGACCAATGAACAAGTAATTACACAGCTAAAGAATGTTAAGAAATGGAAAGTACTTAGAATACCTGCAATGATGTTCATTGACTGAATAAATGAAGAAATAAATTAACCATTATCACCTTTTCTCCAAAGCCTCCATGGAGACAAGAGGCACAGTTCCCTTATTTTCAGCTTCTCTCACTCCTTTGTGTTCCTATCGGTCTTTATGCCTGTGAAAGAGAAGTTGGATAATTAACTAGCTAAAAATAAGGGTTTATACTTAATGTCCATGGAAGATGACTGGAAAGGAACTTGGCAAAATGAAAACAGTTGCATTTGGTGGTAAGATTATGGCTTATTTTATTCTTTTCCTTGTTATTAAAATATTGATTGTACAATACATTAAAACTGAAAATAAAAAGGACATGTTTGTATGTATGTTAACCTTTTTTTTTTTCATTTCATAAAGGAAGTGATGGTGCATTTCCTTCACAATACCAATACCTTATCAGGGTCCCTTGGGATTGACTAATGTCATTTTCCTTCCTTTTTCTGCCTTATGTGAACAAGCCACTGTGACACTAGTTTCTGGTATTTGGTTTACAAAGGTCTATCTTGCCAAATAACTCTGTTTTAAATAATATCTTTGCTTCATATTCATACCTGATAGTCTTCTCTGAGGGTACCAATCAAAGGTCAAGACCTTTTTCACAACATCACTGATCTTCCTTGAAAATCCATGGAGAGTGGATAGATCAGATAGTGGAGTGGTAACGGAAGAAATAAAGAGGAAGTTGCTCAGGACAGAAGATAAAAACATGAGACAAAGGAAACAAACTACTCTTGGATAGGGTGCTTCTGAGGCTGGGATTCTTCCCAGGGAAGACCACGCTGCGGATCTACTGCTGCATAAGGAGCTATGCCAAAAGTGAGTGGCTAACAACAACAACAGCAGCCACATTTTTGCCTACAATTCTCCAAATTAGGCAGGATTTGGGCAGGGTGCTTCTCTCTGTCCCGTGTAGTCTTGGCTGGGATGGCTCACCTGGGCTGGAGGATCTCAGATGTTTTCACTTACCTGTCTGGAGCTCCAGCTAGTGTGGCTGAAATGGCCCAGGATGTCTGGGACTGTTTCTCTTCTTATGGCTTTTCTGTTGAGCAGAATAGATGGACTCTTTTATACTGTATCTCAGAGGGCTCCAAAAAGAATGAAAGTACAAGTTGCAATGCTTCACAAAGCTTGGTGCAATATTACTTCTGTTCCATTCTTTTGGACAAAGCAAGGTCATCCCAGATTTAAGAGAAAAGAAAATAAACTACACTTCTAGAGGAGAGGTCAGCACTCATGTAGGAATAAGAGGGGTTGCTGGTGACCATCTTAGCATATAATCTATCACACACTCTGTATCACCCTCAGTAATACCCACTAAACATCCATAACAATCACAAAGATTACAGTGCAGAGGGGAGATTAATGCCAAAATGTCGTGAAGGCATAGAAGCATGAAGTTTTCCTGCTCATCTTTAAGATTACAACAACTACTACAAATAAAAGGTGTAAAATATGTTAATCTTAACAAATTGTGTTAGCAGTAAGTTGCTCAGTTGTGTCCAACTCTGAAACCCCATGGACCCCATGTAGCCCACCAGGCTCCTCTGTCCGTGGGATTCTTCAGGCAGGAATACTGGAGTGGGTTGCCATTCCCTTCTCCAGGGGATCTTCCTGACCCAGGGATCGAACCCAGGTCTCCTGCATGCAGGCAGATTCTTTACTGTCTGAGCCACCAGGGAAACCTGCCAAGTTACAAGTTATCACATAAAATCATTCGATACATCAGCCTGCAATGTTGGCATCATTTCTTAAAACTGAAAACAAAACGAAGCTTGTTTCTTTGTCATATCTTCTCCTTTAGCCTATATTTTATTTGAAACTTACATGTATTTATGTATTTGTTTATTTGGTTTATCTAATTTGTTTCGGTTCAGCATATATATTCTTATAAGGTGTCCTAATTCTGTGAGGCAGATATTTAGATAAACAGTTCACGGATATATCGATAGATAAATATTGCAAATATATAAATAGATAAATAAATGTCATTATTTATTTATCTTAAGTCTGATTGATGGAGGTTAAGTGACTTGATCAATATTACATGTTTAGTGCAAAACAGAACCTAACCTGGTGCTTAATTAACTTTTCTGGACCTGAGAGAGCTAAAATAGTAAACTCCTAATTGTATTCTCTATTTTAGGGTTTCTTAAACCCCTGGGTTATATCAGGCACACATGATTATTAAAGAGAAAACCGAACACCACAAATAGTTTTATAAAGTATTATCTTATTTCAACTTGAGTTTACTTGTTTGTAGACTTTTTGATGATGGCCATTCTGACTGATGTGAGGTGATATCTCACTGTAGTTTTGATTTGCATTTCTCTAATAATGAGCGATGTTGAGCATCTTTTCATATGTTTGTTAGCCATTTGTATGTCTTCTTTGGAGAAATGTTTGCTTAGGTATTTTTCCCACTTTTTGAATGGATTGTTTGTTTTTCTGGTTTTGACTTGTATGAACTGCTTATATATTTTGGAAGTTAATCCTTTGTCAGTTGTTTCCTTTGCTATTCTCCCATTCTAAGGGTTGTCTTTTCACTTGTTTAGTTTCCTTTGCTGTGTAAAAGCTTTTAAGTTTAATTAGGTCCCTCTTGTTTATTTTTGTTTTTATTTCTATTACTCTAGGAGGTGGGTCATGGAGGATCTTGCTTTGATTTGTCATCAAGTATTTTGCCTATGTTTTCCTCTAAGAGTTTTGTAGTTTCTGGTCTTACATTTTAGGTCTTTAATCCATTTTAAGTTTATCTTTGTGATGGTGTTAGGGAGTATTCTAATTTCATTCTTTACATGTAGCTGTCCACTTATTGCCACTTATTACAGCACCACTTATTGAAGAGGCTATCTCTGCCCCACTGTATATTCTTGCCTCCTTTGTCAAAAATAAGGTACCCATAGGTGCATGGGTTATCTCTGGCATCTCTATCTTGTTCCATTTGTATATATTTCTGTTTTTGTGAGTTTACTTGAATTAAATTCAGTAAATACCTATGAAGTGATCACTTTGCCCCAGGTACTGATCTGGGTGCATGGAGCCCTTCAGTGAACAAAACATATTCCTGCCTGTAAGGAACTCACTTTCTAAAAATGGCATCATGTGAACAGGGGGAAAAAATCATTTTATTGTGAGGAAAAAAGATTTACAAAATGAGATTGTTCAGGAGATTGAACAGGAGCTTATAATGATGATTTTATGGTAGCAACTTTTTTCTTTTTGAAGTTTTTGTCTAAAAGAGTTGAACTCTGGCATTCTCTCCTTGAGGGAGGAATCTGTGTGAGCGTTACCTCTGGCAGTATCTCTCTCAGCCTTGAACTCCTCTGGGCATTCAAATTATAGCAATAATTTTTACATAGACACACAATTCATAACCTAGAGGTTTCTTCATTCCTCCTACTGCTATCCTTTTAGGTAGTCTGAGAAAATAGACTCCAATGTTTCATGGATGACCTTTTATTTTATTCTTATACTTCACAGTTGAACACAGATATAGACTGAAGTTCAATAAACATCCATTTGAGGCCATGGATCTGCCACTTAGGGGATATCTCCTATCATCTCACAATTTTATTTATCACTGTTTTTCACTCATTATAAAATTAGAAGGGCAAATCCAATAAAATCTCCACATAACAGGACAAATAAAAATTGTTGCCATCCCAGAAGTACCTCCATTTCAAAGTTCAAATTCTTTCTCATTGTTTGACAAATAAAAGTATAAAATAAGCTCAGAACTGTCACTTTAGGAGTGTCAATGTACAATGTATATAATTTCACACATTGAAAAGATATAAATATGAAAACTTGAGAACAACCTTTATGAGAACAGCTCAATATCTCAGAATTCTTAAAAATCAGCAAAGAAGGCCAGACAGATACTATAAAATTACATCTAATAATGCAGAGGAGCACAAAACAAAAGCCAAATAAGAGATATGAAGACTAAACTGATGGATGGGGCAGGAAACAGGATGTTTTGATGCAGATGATGTACTAGGTGTTTGAAAACATTTAATCTTCCCTACAACACAGTTTTACAGATTAGAATGTTGATTGAAACACATAAGTAGTTAATAAACTTGCATACTGACACATGATTATAAAGACATAAATCTAGTTTATCTAACTTTAAAGCTCAAGCAATTAATATTAAAACTGATTAACAATTCAAAATGCAAAGAATCCAACTGAATATTTTCCAGGTCCTTCTAGTTTTGCATAAGGCTTTGATAAAACAACAAAGGAACTTACTTGGAATTAAAAATACTTGAGTTTGAACCTGGATTCTGCCATTTCCTACTGGCAGCACTGGGAACAAGTCAGTTTCATTTCTTAAAAATTGAAAGATAATACCTACCGCTTATGGACCCTGTAGGCTTAAATATGGAGAAGGCAATGGCAACCCATTCCAGTCTTCTTGCCTGGAGAATCCCATGGACAGTAGAGCCTGGCGAGCTACAGTCCATGGGGTTGCAAAGAGTCAGACATGACTGGGTGGCTAACACACACACACAAACACACAGGCTTAAAAAAGATACGTCAAAGAACTGGCAAAGAGACGGCTCCAGTGAATGAATACAAGGTGGACATGGCATGATTGTTATTTCCACTCTATCTGAGGCTGGAAACAATAGAAACAATAGTTACCCCAGTCTAGTTCTTACATGCTCACAGGCTCAAGAAGGAGCTTGAAATAGTTTGCTAAATGAGGTTTGGGAATTCTTTGTGGATTTCAATTACCCATCCTCTTGCTGGACCTCATTAGCACGCATAATTGAAAACTGACTCTGTATATAATAAGGACAACTGGAACCTCTAGCTCATAGGCAGTTACTTCGGTGTTACTCATTCCCCATTCTGTCAAAACCCACCAGCAGCCACCCCTCAAACACACAACCTCAGAAGCTGGGGAGAAAGAACCAAAATTCTTCCAGTACGACATTTCCTATGAAGTTAGCCTACATGGAGGTTTCTGTTTCACACCATATTTTTGTAATATGTGGATAAATGGCAGTACAAAAAGTCTTACAGACTTTCCTTAGTGCATGCATTTTTTGCAGAGGATAGCATTATCAGCAGAGGTGAAAACCGGTTCATAGTAAGTGAGAAAAACCAGATACTACAATGGTTTGTGGCTCTTCTCTGTACATGAATAGATATATTACATATCTACAGTATTAAATGTTCATGGGGAGGGGACAATTAGGGGAAAAAAAGACTGAGAAATGCAGCCTTAGAGAAAAACATAAAGTTCTCTAGCTCAGGTTTCTATTCCAGGAGGAAGACAGGATACTGGACTGTTCTTGGTGCTCCATTCTATGGCAGCAATGTCAGGGGTTCCAGTTCATCACGACAGTGGTTAAAGAGAGGGGTTCTGAAGCAGCCTGCTCAGTTTGAAGCAGAGTTCAACCATTCAGAGCTGTGTGATCTTAGCTAATTAGCTAACCCCCTCTCTCTCTCTTTTTTCTTTTAATTTGTAAAATGACTATTGTAATACATGATACTTACAATTGTATGAGGGATACAAGACCCAGCCTATATTTATAAAGAGTCAGCAGAAGCCACTCCCACCTTTGTGCCCTTTAATCCATATCCTCTAGGTGTCCAAATCCAGGCCACTATAGTAGTGTTTTTTAACTTTGAGGATTTTTAAAAATATAGAATATATAGAAATAGAATATAGAAAAGAACAGATGTAATATGTATTTCCACAACATGAAAAGTTAATTTATGTTAGCATTTTATCATATTTTCTTTAGTCTTTTTTAATTCATAAAAATTTTCAATTACACAAGTAATACATATATACATACTCCATTCTGTCCTTTCTATACCTCCAGACCTATCATTGTGAAGCAAAATTTTTACAAATGCCTACTGCCTGTAAGGTATAATTAAGTGGATTGCTATTACCTTCTCCAGGAGATCTTGACCCCGGGATTGAACTTGGGTTTCCTGCACTGCAGGCAGATTTTTTTACTGTCTGAGCCATCTGGAAAGCCACAATTTTCTTAGAGACATTCTTATTTATGTATTTATTTAGTTTGGGCTGTGCTGAGTCTTCATTGCTATGCAGGCCTTTCTCTGGTTGTGGCGAGCCGGGCTACTCTCTAGTTGCAGCGCTCGGGCTTCTCATTGCAGTGGATTCTCTTGTGGAGCACGGGCTCTAGGTGCACGGGCTTCAGTACTTGTGGCATGCAGGCTCAGCAGTTGTGGCACATGGGTTTAGTTGCTCTGAAGCATGTGGAATCTTCCCAGATCAGGGATCAGCCCCATGGTCACTGCATTGGTGGGCAGGTTCTTGTTCACTGTGCCACCAAGGAAGTCTGAGATATTCTTTCAAAATGGGTAGCTTGAGAGACTAGCCATCTTGCAAAGCATAATATTCTCCCCAGACAAGGTAAATGTCTTCATTCAGGTTAAAACCCAGGTGACATTTTCTCCATGAATGGAAACAATATTTCTTGGGCACCTACTGTGTGGGAGATGTTTTTAAATTGAGAATAGAACTGTAGCATCAGGGCCCAGAAGTCAGCTTTTCAAATTGAAAATTTGGGTGGTTGGAATGAGTGGATTAAATTGGTCTCCATCCTTGGGGTGGCATTCCAGATGTTTCTCACAGATGGTAATGAATAACCTTCTTCCCCTATTAATAACAGACCCAGTGGCAGAATTTGCAGATGACTCAGTCCTTTTATCTTTAGCATGTAAATCTCAGCAAAGGGAGATGTGAGCTGCTGGGTTAGGATTTAACCTGAGAACCAAACTGGTTTGCACTGTGGCCCGGTGGCCCAGTAGTGGTGAATTTTGCCCTCACAAATGCCTAGGAGGCAAAGGAGTGAAAGTCTTGCATCTTGAATGAGGCAGCCCTAGGAAGCTGGCATCACCTGGGTTCCTTGTGCACTAGGCTGTGACCTAAGGGGCTTGAATCTTAAGGAGATAGCAAAGCGGTGTCTGTTCTCAGCTGTGGTTATCTACTTTAAAAATGAAAATAAACATTTTAAATGTTTGGATATAGATCACTAAATTGTAATTATTAATATTAGTAATGATAATAACAATATTGCCTATCATATATCAAGTGCTTCTCAAAGGTCAGGCCCAGCATTAGGCTACTCTCACAAAGGTACTGGAGGAGGAAAATCGGGAGGAGACGTCTCCATGTTACAAGTCAGAACTAGTTACATTCACTCACTCGCTCCCTTACCAACTGAACACTTTCTGAGCCTTTTCTATGTGGTAGGCCCTGTGCTGGTGCCTCAAAGAATTTACCATTTACCACAACAAACAAGGGGAAACCCAATTAACTGAAAGTCCTATTTTAATTTGCTTCCTTGCAATTGGCAGAGAAAAAGGTGGTCCCTAAACCAGACAGGAAATGCTGTATAGTACTGGCTTTTCACTGGAAAAGACTCTAATGAAGAAAAGAAAGATTGAGGGCAGAAGAAGAGGGCGACAAAGGATGTGATAGTTGGATGGCGTCACTGCCTCAGTGGGCATATATTTGAGCAAACTCTGGGAGACAGTGAAGGACAAGGAAGCTCGGTGTGCTGCAGAGTCGGATATGACTTAGTGACTGAACACACGCTGGTTTTTCAGCACGTGTCAAAAGAAAAACATCTCATTAAATTTGCTTCCACTTCCAAATAAATCCTGAGGTGGGAGGGAATCAGATGGAGAATATATGAAACTAAACAGAGACACCGCAGAGGAGAACAAAACCCCAGTGTAGTGCTTCTTCCCTCTTCTCCAGAGTTCTTTCCCTGGTATCTGACCTAGTGGTAGGTGCTAACGTATCCTAGTACTTGTAAAGCACTTACTTGTCTGTCTCCAACAGACTAAATAAATCGTAGTCAGACTCCTAAGAGTCCGAGGGTATCTTATTTTTTTTCCCCAGTACCTGGAGCACTTTCAATAGCTCATTTAATTTGATTAAAATGAACAGATGAATGAATGGATGCACAGGTTTCTCTTGGGCGATTCTCCTGTGCACCTAAGTATGGACACACAGACTTATACAGATGACCCAAAAAAAAAAAAAAATCACATAAATTCACATAGATTCCCAGAGAGATGGGAACACTGTTCTTACTACTGAAGTCCTCCCTTTGCTGGCCCAGCCATCTCATGGGCTATCTCTTCCATCCGTACTCCTCTCTCAAGGGCAGTCCTACAAGCTCAGTCCTTTTCCACCACTAGCACCATTCAAGCCTCCCTCTGTTGGCCAACACAGAGATAGTGAGCTACCTGACAAGATGACCTAACAGTATGCCTAGAACAAGATTTCAGCAGCTTCTAGAAGTTCTGGTGTTTTGACTCTATATGACCCTAGAAGGGATTTTTGCCCAGCATTTGTTGTCTATTAAACTCCTACTTGGGGAAATTTTCAGCTGGAAGGGAGAGAGAATAGCAGACTCCTGAAAGAGAGGCTCAGATGGGATCCAGATCTGAAGCCTGCTGTGTTCCTCAGTGTTCAGGAGTGTGTTCAGGTAGGTGTGAGGGAGCAGAGGAGCTAATTCTGCAGTGCATCTTTGATGTCCTAGACATTGTGCTAGATGCTTGGATGAGACAGCTTCATCCACACATCATGAAAATGAATGTTGCTACATAGATGCTATGATTCTCATTTTGCTAATGAGGAAGCTAAGGCTGAGAATGGAAGGGAACTGGCCCAAGAGTGATAGTTAAGAACTGACCATCTGAGGAACTATTCAGATTCATAATATTGGGGTCATTAGATAAGTGATAAGTTTTCTTCTGGGTAGCTCGACTGGTAAAGAATAAGCCTGCAATGCAGGAGACCCCGGTTTGATTCCTAGGTCAGGAAGTTCCCCTGGAGAAGGGATAGGCTATTCACTCCAGTGTTCCTGGGCTTCCCTGGTGGCTCAGATAGTAAAGAATCCACCTGCAATGCAGGCGACCTGGGTTTGATCCCTGGGTCTGGAAGATCTCCTGGAGAAAGGAATGGCAACCCACTCCAGTATTCTTGCCTGGAGAATTCCATGGACAGAGGATCCTGGCGAGCTACAGTCCATAGGGCTGCAAAGAGTCAGACACGACTGAGTGACTAAGCATAGCACAGATATTTATTACATATATAAGATACTGTCCTTAGTGGTACTGGGAATTCAAAGATAGAGCATATCCAGTTTTTGACTTTAAAACCTATATATGAGACTATGAGAGAGTAATACAGGTGTATACATCATAATATCTGCAGAAATGCTCTAACAGAAGTATGAGCAAATGTCTTAGAAAGTCAGAAGGAGAAAATATGTCTTAACATGCAGCATTTGAGCTGGGTCTTAAAGGGTGAGTATTTCATTCATATAGGTATATATGAGAGTTCACAGAAAAATTTGACTCAAAACCAATAAGCCCTTGTATGGCTTAATCATGGATGCAAAATACGACCCCTCCAAAGACTGTAGAAGATGCAAACCCCAAGATTTAAATTCATCCCCAAAGACAGCCAAAGAGAAAGTAAAGACTCTCATTGCCACAGGCAGTCCCAGCACTAGCAAGGCAATAAGGAAAGCCAGATAAACCCCCTGAGAGCTGGCAATGGTCAGTAAGGTGCCAGCTGCACCCCAGATTCCTGAATTTCTGTTCAACTGATTACCAATTCCCAGGGCCCCCAACATGCAGGTCCAACAATCTGCACCCCTTGGCAGGTGGAAACTCTAAGAGCAAACAGGCTCTTACTAAATGCAACCCAAGGTCTCAGGACACAAAACGGGACACATAGGACACAGCAGTGACCCTGAAAAGGAAAGGAGTAGTCAAAATTGAGAGTCACCCAAGAGTCAGAATGTCCCCAAAGTAGTTCCTTCCAGTACTTTCTTTGTCAGCCTAAAGTTAGAAAAAAACAAAGAGAAGCTCTTACCACCCTTTTTCAACTGGACTCCAAGTAGAAATCCAGGATACAGTAAAGAAACCTTACTCTTGCCAGCTTCATCAGAGGTCCTGAGGCTTCAGTATCTGGAGCAAGCTGAAAGTCCCAATATTCCACCCTCCTGGCCAAACTGTCAGGGAGGAAAAACTCATTTTCCACCTCAGTCTCTGGGAGCATGCAAATCAAACTGACAAAAGACAGATTTAGCAAGAGAAAAGACAGGTTTGTATCCGTCTAAGTCCAATGCACATGGGAGTTCACACACAAACACACACACACACACACACACACACAAATGTAACACAAGGAGATGGTTAAAATTTGAGGCTTTGTACTGCTTTAATAGGGGAAGGGGAGCGGGAGAAGAACACTTTTTGGAAAACAAATGATTTAAGGAAAGATAAGTAAGCCCTTAGGAGAAGAGAGAGGAGATGTGACAGTCTGTTTCGGTGTGGTGCTGGTTTCCATTTGCCAGTGATGAGAGTCAAACTTTCCTGGTTGCTCCCAGGAAGGGAATTTGTGACAACTGAATTCTCTTGAGTTCTTTTGGGAGGCTCTGCTTTTAGGCAGATAAGAGAGTTAAGGAAAAGAGACTTCTCAAATGCCATCAGCTCAACATAATTTTTTATGCTGTAGTAGAGTATTCTGGGCCCCTTCAATGCAGAGAAAGGCGATAATGTCTTAATACTTATTATTGCTTTGTGAAAAATAAACCAGGAATACGTCTTAACCTTAAAAGAAGCAGGATGTTTTGACAGTGCTTCTGACTCCCTGGCATTTGGAGACCTGAAAAGGCTGATCGTTAATTTCATAGTTTCTTCTTCTCCTGTTTACCGCTTTGTCATCATCTTCTTGCTCACTCTTCCCTGAGTCTGAGGTCAGAGGTGAACTGAGGTGAAGAACAGATGGTCCTTGGGTTTGCAACCGATGAATGGCATATTATTTGATTTTTATGTTAAAAATCTAAAAGCTCAGTGTTTTTTTTTTTGTTTTTTTTTTTTTTTTTTTTTGTTTTTTAGGTCAACAGAAGTAAAGGGACTTCCCTGGTGGCCCAGTGGCTAGAACTCTGAGGCCTCAAAGCAAGGGGCTTAGGTTCCATCCCTGGTTAGCGAACTAGATCCTACATGCTACAGTTACGAGTTCATATGCCAGAACTAAAGATCCTACAGACTGCAACTAAGACTTGGCACAGCCAAATAAATAAATAGATGGTAGTTTAGGGATTTTCCCTGTAGCTCAGATGGTAAAGACTCTGCCTGTAATGCAGGAGACCCAGGTTCAATTCCTGGGTCAGGAAAATCCCCTGGGGAAGGGTACTAAATATCCATGGCATTGCAAATATTTATATTCTCATCTTTTAAGGTATGGGAAAATGTCTTTTTGTCTTCCAGAGATTCTGACTTAAATATAACATGTCCAAGCAGAGTGACAGAGCCATTTAAAATAAAATTCTGAAATGGGTGTATCTAAGGCTTATAATCTAGATAGGTTTATAAAATACAAACAGATGGTTGGATGTAAGAATGCATTTCTGGGTTTTCACATCCAGGAAGGAGCCATGGTCCTGGCTGGCAAATTTCAGGCTCCAAAGTAGAACGATGAATTTTCTAAGAAAAAACACAGGTTTAGGCTTAACTATTGGAAAATGAGGGCAGCAACACATCAAAAGAGGACCCCTGGAGTGAGAAGCATTAAAGATACATTTTTTTCTGGAACTATAAGAGCCTTGAATTTTTGACATGTTTTGCAACTGACACCCAATGAGCCCTCAGGGTATGAAAATAGGGTATGAAACCTTTAAAAAAAAAATATTTTAGGCTAATTTGGAGAAAATAACAAGGTATAATTATTAGATTTTTAAAACATGTTTTAGATTTAATAAATTCCAAATAAAGCTAACCTAGTAAACATTCTTAAAATTCTTGCTTCTAAAAAGAATAATCACCATAATAAGTATGACAATTAATATTTTCATGACTTCTGAAAGCCTTTTCATGGATATTTCATTTGAAAACAATAATATCAACTTAGGATTTTCAGTGACGATTTGTAAACTGGCAAGTCTTGAAAGAAATAGGCCAGTGCTGAAAACAGGTCTTGCAAATTAATCTTTTTCCTGATGACAGTGTTTAAATATGAATTTGTAATGCAAGTCCTTTCTTACAAGAGTGCAAAGTGAAGAAGATAACAAAGATATTTCACAATAAAGTGAAAATTAAAAGTGAAATAAAAATATACAGTAGGACCGCTGACAGCCCTAAGGACCGTTCATGGAAATCTAAAACAGGTGTCTTTCTTTAGAATCTACTTAGCAAGACCACAGAGCACACAGTTTGGCAGAAGCCCGGGCTACATTGCAGGGCCCATTTACTGCATTTCCACTGGGCACTCTTGTATAAGGCATAAACTGCCCAATATCATGTGTCCACACTGCAGAATAACATGAAAATACCATTTGTGTACATACTGCCATTTGTGTACACACACACACACACACACACACGCACGCACATAGACTATCTCTGAGAAGACATACATGGACTTGGTAACATTGGATGCTTCTGGAGAGGAGAACTGGGTGAAGTTAAGAAGCCAGCATGTTTCCTTGAATGTCTTTTGGTGGTCTCTGACTAGTATATTATTGTATGCATGCATTACTTATTAAAAATAAAATAAAAATATTAAAGGAGTTTTTATTTTGAAGCAGAGGATAAAGCAAATACACAAATGAGTCCAACAAACAGGGATTATGCAGAGTACTAAGAGTGCTTTGGCATTAACAGCAAAGTGGCCACCTCTGATTGGGAGGATGAGGAAAAACCTTCTAAGGGAAGTGTTGTTGGTCATCTGTCTTGAGGGTCTGAATAAAATTTCAGTTAACAGACAGTGAGGGTCCTGAAGGAAACATTTCACAAGAAAAAGGATGGTGAGAGCAAAGGCCAGAGGTTGAAAGGAGGCCGACTCCCTGGAACTCAGTGGGCCTATTTGTGGCATAGTGGGTCTGCATAGGGAGGGGAGGTAGATGTGGTAGAAATCTGGAGCCAAAATGTGGAAGATCTTGGTTTCTAGGTTGAGGTATATAAAATTTGCACAGTATATATAAAGAGAGAGATTTGTAGCTGGAGATGACATCAGATCTCTTCTTCAACAAGAGCTTATATATAATAGTTTTTCTTGGAGAAGGAAAATTCACAAAGGTGCTTATTAGTTTAGTGAATACTGGCAATATTATATATCTGAGGTTGTAGTCTTCTAAAACCTTTTTTGTTGCTGTTCAATTTTTCTACACTAAGTAGAAACCTTATTGAATATTAATGGCATTAGAACCTAAAAAGTTTTAATCCTAACTATGCTAAGTAGGAGAAGGCAATGGCACCCCACTCTAGTACTCTTGCCTGAAAATCCCATGGACAGAGGAGCCTGGTGGGCTGCAGTCCATGGGGTCGTGAAGAGTCGGACACGACTGAGCGATTTCACTTTCATGCATTGGAGAAGGAAATGGCAACCCACTCCAGTGTTCTTGCCTGGAGAATCCCAGGGATGGGGGAGCCTGGTGGGCCGCTGTCTATGGGGTCGCACAGAGTTGGACATGACTGAAGCGACTTAGCAGCAGCAGCAACAGCATGCTAAGTAAGAAAACTGCAACAATAAATAAGATTAAGAAACGGACAAAAAAGCACCCAGTAAGGATAAAACAACAAACAAACCTGAAATCAGAAAACATGATTCTTTAGATTACAGTTCAGATTTTCAGTGAATATGAGGCAGATGGAAACAGATTTCCGATTTTGAGATTATGAATTTCTGTATTGTTGGAGTTTCTCATTTTTAACTCTTAAAGATATTAACTTAACATTTTGTGTGCATAAGTGCTTTTCACAGGTTATTTTCAGAAAATGAACTGTGACTATCATATACACATTCTGAAGGAATGACAGTGTATTTAAATTAAAATGAGAAGCTTAAATTGGATAGATGTGAATGAAATGCTTCATAGAAGGTATCCATAGAAACCACTTAAAATAAAGAGAAATGTTAATTCTCTTTGTAAATTGAACTCCCAGAATCAAAATGAGAGTGAGGCATTTAGTGCAGGTGCAAATACACTTTGGTCTTATCTACGTGAAACACACTAATTGACAATTATATGTTTTTGGCCATGGTCTCAGCTGATAGTTACAATCACTTTATAGCCATATAGTTCATGGGATTCAGCTCACAAAATAGCTAAGCTACACGGGCTCAACTTGTTGATCTAACCGAGTGTGTGATCAGAGAATCATTGCTGTAGTAGACGAACCTTTCAGCAGTCTCTTGACTATATAAGAAATTAAACTTTAACTACCACTGTGTAGAAATTATATATGTTAATTGGGGACACCATTAAAAATAACTTTTGTGAAAGAATAAATTTTCCTATGCCAATTTTGCAAGAAAAATCTCTACTTTTCACATTGTATTCTAGGCCTCTATGTGAGCAGACATGTTTTACGTTGCTGGAATCCCAGCATTTGGAATTCAAAGTTCTGATTCTGGTTTTTAATATATAAAATGTAAACATTTTCAGGTCACATTTCTTAATTTTCCTTTGTCATAATCACAAATGATGTCACTGAGTTGATAATCATTTCAGAAAAGCTAACTCCATTATTACTAACTGTAATAATTCATTATGGGCTTCCCAGGTGGCTCAGTGGTAAAGAATCTGCCTGCCAAGCAGAAGATGTGGGTTCAGTCCCTGGGTTGGGAAGGTCCCCTGGAGAAGGAAATGGCAACCCACTCCAGTATTCTTGCCTGGAAAACCCCAAGGACAGATGAAACTGTCAGGCTATGAATCCATGGGGTTGCAAAAGAGTTGGACATGACTTAGTCACTAAACAACAATTCATTATTGCTAACCGTAGTTTTTTCCTACTCCTCTCCATTACAGGTAGTTCTGTGATGAACAATGTTTGACTTCACCTACTTCATAATCCAGCTGATATACTCCAGAGCTGCTGTTTGTAATGGCCTTTCAGTTTCAGTTCAGTCGCTCAGTTGTGTCCGACTCTTTGTGACCCCATGAACCGAGCACCTTTAGATATTCTCATTTTGGCTACAGAACATATTTTTAAGAGTTATTGAGGGACTTCCCTGTGGTGCTATGATGGATAAGAATCTACCTGTCAAAGCAGGGGACATAGGTTCGATCTCTGGTCCAGCAAGATTCCACAGGCTGCAGAACAATTAAGCTTGGGCACCACAACTACTGAGCCCGAGCTATAGAGTCCACACCATAACTACTTAGCCTCTGGGCCTAGAGCCTATGCTCCAAAACAAGGGGGACCACTGCGATGAGAAGCTCGTGCATGGTGACAAAGAGTAGCCCCAACTCGCCTCAACTAGAGAAAGTAAGGCAATAAGGACTCAGCGCAGCCAAAAAGAAATAAATAAAATTTTTAAAAATTAAAAAAAAATATTTATAAGTATCTGACAGGAAAAATAAAGAATTATTGCGGAGTCAAAGAGATTTTTTAATGTGGATTATATTAACCAATATTTACCATACTAGAAGGTAAATTGAGATATTTTAAAAATAATTACTTTTAAATAAACTCATATGGTAAAGTAAATAACTCAATTTTATGAAAAAAAACTGTATTTCTTCAAATTAAAGAAATAAGTGAGAAAAGAGACATTGTTTAACATTTTGTAAATCTCCTTAATGTCTGTCAATGGAAGACAGCTGGATTCTCATATCTACTTCTACATTCCATCTGTTGCAGTATCTTCTTCATGTAGCCTCTAGAAACATCTTAGTATTATCATGAAAACAGTTTTGATGTGAATGAGTATTGGTTGTCCCCAGGGCCTTCAACCACACTTTGAAAACCCACTGTGCACACCATGGTAAATATACAAAATTATTACATGGCTAAAGGATTTGAAGTCCTTCCCAGACTTCCTAGAGAAGAGTCTATTTATTTGCTGTTCAAAGAAACCGATTAACAGTGATTTTTTTTTTTTTTTTACTGTCAAGGTCCCTTCATATTTTACCTTCTCTGGAGTTCTGGAAATACTCACTAGGTGCTAGTGAACTCAGTTTCAAATTTAATAGTAATTAATATTAACTTGCTTCATCAGCATCAAGTATTTTAGAGTTAGAAACGCTGAAAAAGAAACCCACATTTTCTGGTCAAATATTAGATGGGGACCACTGGTTGTATGCAGAAAAAATTCAGGTGAGATAACTTTAGGCAGTACACATCTAAATGTTGCTGCTGCTGCTGCTGCTAAGTTGCTTCAGTCGTGTCCGACTCTGTGCGACCCCATAGACGGCAGCCCACCAGGCGCCTCTGTAGTAACATTAAGTAAGACAGTGAGAAAGTTGTTGGATTTTCTTCCCATATTGTTACATTGTGGCAAAATCTTATATATATCTTGGTATATCCTCCACAGAATTTAACTGATTCGCAGTGTCCTTAACTAGCTTGCATATTTTCCAGTTTAACATAAGATTAGCCTACATTTTAGAGCCTCAGGCAAGCAATAGCATCTAGCTAGAATTTAACGGTATAGCTTTTATCATCTTATTTTTATTACTACCATCTACTTTGAGCAAGTCATTTTGGTTTTTAATTTAGTAACATTTAATTTTAAAACATTAGGTTTTAAAAGGCATATTGAGTTAAAGAAAGAGTTATTAAATAATATTATGAATGGTATGAGTAATAAAGTGAATGACTGAGGTTTGGGGAAAAAAAAACTGATTTAATTCTATCTTCAGTTTACAGTTAGGGAAATCAAGGCTTGGAGAAAACTGATTTGCCTGAGGTGGCCACAGTCAGAGATTTCAACTCTGGCTTCCTTACTCTCAATCAAGAGCTCTTTCAACCTTCGCATGATGACAGCTAACATCTAACAGTGTTAGAGACTGCCCCTCAAGTCAGGCAAATCCGGGTTAAAACCCTTGCCCCATTCCAGGCTAGCTATGTAATTGTGGACAGACTTCTTAGCTTCTATCTTCTTGGTTTCTTCACTTAAGAAGTTGCCACAATCTTTATTTCACCTTAACATTTTGCTCATATTAGATGAGATAATATTTTAAGTGGTTTAAAATGGCTCCTGGCACTCAGTAGACAGAGTTATTTTTATTAGCTGAAGTTACTCTCGGTGAACTGCAGAGCATTTGGAGCAAAAGAATCTTCGTAGCCAGGACTTGGCTCCAGAGTGTGTGAACTGCATCTGCCACTTGGATCCTTACTTAATTAAAGGCTGGAAATCACTGCACTTCTCTGGAGGAGCCTAACATGTCTTTAGTTGCAGGAAACGAAGGTTAAACGTGTTAACCTGGAAACTTATGCAACCAAGGGTTAAAATAGCCTTGAAGCTAAAACCAAAGAATTCTGGCCTCTGGCACGTGATGCAAAGCCAAGCATGTTTGCCTTTGTGAGCCCAGGAATGCTTCTGGTGAGCCTTGTTTGTTGTGGAAACTGACATGATCAAAGTGGGGAGAATTAAAACAATCCATCAGAATAATAGTCAAGGCTGTATATGACCTCCCCAGACAGAGCCTTGAACCTGAAGTCTCCCACTGGGGACAGACAAGCCAGCTGACAGCAGCTGGGAAGGGGAAAGCAGCCTTTCTAAGGCAGACGAGGGCACCTGGGAGAGAGATAAAAGACCCTGGGTGGGGAAACTCTAGATTTCGCAGACTGAATGGTGAAATGAAATGTTGACCTTGTGGTCTTTAGGATTCTTGTAACACCTAGGTTGTGGTTTTCAGGTGTCAGTTTTTAGAGTGGAGTTACTAAGTGAAGCAGGCACTTTTAGTATTAAAGCATCTGGGGGTGGGGAAACCATGCTAATTGCGATGAGATCCTGTGCCAATTGCACTGGAGTGTTCTAAGGCATGATGTCATGCTTCTTCCCATATTAATTTCCAAATGTTGAAAAATTCTCATTATGATTAAGTAGAATTAAGGGTCCCTAAGTGGCTGGCATGATTCTGGATTGTTTGCTCACTTAGTCCTTTATCCCAGGACAAAGATTAGTAAAACTCTTTGATATTCTAGCAAATATGAAATGACCTTGGAGCCTCAACTGTTGCTAAATATTAATCAAGGCAACTACAGAATGATAAAACAGAGGGATTGTAAAAGATTTTAAGGAAGTCCACTCCTACTCACATATTTTAGCGATGGGGAAACTGAAGCCCAGAGAAAGGAAATGACTTGCTCAATATTACAGACTGTTTCTGATTTGCAGGCCAATGCTTGCCTGCTGCCATGCCAAAGAATCCCCAATAGATAGACTATTGGACTAGAAAAATGCCCACGTGGAGAGTCACCTTCTGGGCATCCATAATTTGAAATGCTGCAGGGGTATCACTTTGTTTTTATTTTTGAAAATTATAATAACAATCATGTTTTTTCTTGTTTGTTTTGTTTTGTTTTTCCTTTTGTGTACATTGGCTTACTTTTTATCTCTGTCCTTGCCTGGACATACTTCACAGGACTAGTTAGATAGAGGGAGGTAAATGCAGAATGAAGTTTTTATAAAGATCACGAATACATTCCATACCATGCCCAATGAGAGAATTTAATAATTATCATACCTTCTGTTGAGCGCTTTACAAATCACAAAGTGTTTTTAAATCCCTTTTTCCATTAATCCCTACACAGTCATAAGAGGGAGGCAGAACAGTTATTATCATCTGTCTGACGGATGCCCAAAGTGAGGCTGAGGGAGCCCAGCGACTTGCCCGGCACCACACAGCCCCACAGCAGGGCCCGGCGGGGGTTTCAGCCAGCCCCTCAGAACCCTCAGTTTAGGTACCTCTCGCGGCGGCATGAAGAGGCCCAGACTCCAGGATTTCCCAGGGTACATTCTCTGAACTCTCCACTTGGTGGGAGTTTCAGGAAATACTGCAGATAGGCAGGGGGAGGGTCTAGGAGGACGGGAGAGCGAGCAACGGTCAGACAGTTGGGGATGAGGGAAAAGCAGTCTAGCAATGATGCATTTAAAAAGGTAAGAATTAGAGAAAGGTTTCAGTCTGAAGACCTCAGAGATAAAATCCCAGGAAGAGGCTCCTTTTGTCCTTTCTCTGGGCTTCCAGCAACTGCTTCCTTAGGGAATGCGTCTGAGGCTTGTATTTCGTATCTGCCTTGCTGGAGCGCCCCTGCCCCAGGGTGCGGCGGGGTTTGGGCTCCCTCGGCTCCTAGGCCCCGGCGCCGTTCGGCGCGGGCAGGGTGAGCGCCCGCAGGCCTCCTGCCGAGAAGCCCCGGGATGGGAGGGGGAAGTCGGCCTCGCATCAAAGCAATCAGAGAAACCCTGGGGGTCTATTGGCCTGCTTCTCTCCTCAGACGCGGCTTTGCCTCAACTCATTTCCTGCCCGGGCCCTAACCCAGGTCCCGCCCTTTCCCACCCTCCTGAGTCACGCTGTACCAAGCATCGCCCAAGTCGGGAACCCGGGGAAGAAAGCGGGACCCTGTGGATTTCTGTTTGTCTTTGGAAACCACTTATGGAGCAAGAAGTGGGGACCACAAATGTGGACCCATCCGGAAAGGCACCCCACCCCATCCCCCACTCCAGTTGAGTTACCAAATGAGGCCAATTCATTCTCTGGAATGTAGCAGCCCGGGCAATGATGATCGATACTGACAGGGAAGCTTTCATGTAGCAATATCCCCGGCCACCGGCTGTGAGGCAAAGAGAAAGAACTCTCTGGAATTCACAACATTCCCCCTCCAATTAATCCCCAGCCGCCCTGCTGCGTGTGAATGGGTTGTGCTGGGGATTCGTAGCTCTGATGCCGGGGGATTTGCTGATTCCTTTGAGCCCCCTGAGGAGAGGTGATATGGAGAGCAGATAATGAGCATGCAGCGCTGAGGCGAGGTAATGAATTGGCTCGGCTGGGCCCGGCTTCACTATTTGTACACTTTTAGGCACCTCAGAAACTGGGTTTGCAGACAAAATCTAGGCTGAGGGGCCCTCAACCCCGGACCTTTTGTGGGCCTGGATGGCTGCCGCCTCTCCCAGTCGCTTAAGACGCGAGCCTTGTATCAGGAAGGAAGCGCCAGAGCCAAGGGATCGCAATCCTGATTCTGACCTGGCCTGGCTTGGCCGGTACCAGTCCTGCCTCAGTCACATCCTCACCCCAATCAAGACCAGTTTAATGCTGTTCCTTCTACTGAATTGCAGTTTTCAGTGTAACTCCACTTGCTTTTTATTTTTCACTCTGTAGCTCCATGTTCACTTCTATGAGACCATCCCCACAGGCAAAAACGTTTAAAAGCATTGCCCCTATCCAAGAGTGCATGATGGACTATGGACAGAGGTTCGTGACATTGTACAGGAGGCAGTGATCAAGACCATCCCCAACAAAAAGAAATGCAAAAAGGCAAAATGGTTGTCTGAAGAGACCTTACAAATAGCTGAGAAAAGAAGAGAAGCTAAAGGCAAAGGAGAAAAATGAAAGATATACCCATCTGAATGCAGAGTTCCAACGAATAGCAAGGAGAGATAAGAAAGCCTTCCTCAGTGGTCAGTGCAAAGAAGTAGAGGAAAACAACAGTATGGGAAAGACTAGAGCTCTCTTCAAAAAAATTAGAGATACCAGGGAATATTTCATGCAAAGATGGGCAGAATAAAGGACAGAAACCGTATGGACTTAACAGAAGTAGAAGATACTAAGAAAAGGTGTCAAGAATACACAGAACTATACAAAAAATATCTTCATGACCCAGATAACCATGATGGTGTGATCACTCACTTAGAGCCAGACATCCTGGAGTGTGAAGTCAGGTGGGCCTTAGGAAGCATCATTATGAACAAAGCCAGTGGAGGTGATGGAATTCCAGTTGAACTATTTCAAATTCTAAAAGATAATGCTGTGAAAGTGCTGCACCCAATAGGCCAACAAATTTGGAAAACTCGGCAGTGGCCACAGGACTGGAAAAGGTCAGTTTTCATTCCAGTCTCAAAGAAGGGCAATACCAAACAATGTTCAAACTACCGCACAATTGCACTCCCTCCACAAGGTAGGAAAATTTTGCACAAAATTCTCTAAGCTAAACTTCAACAGTACGTGAACTAAGAATTCCAGATGTTCAAGCTGGATTTAGAAAAGGAAGAAGAACCAGAGATTAAATTGCCAGCATCGGCTGGATCATCAAAAAAGCACGAGAGTTCCAGAGAAACATCTACTTCTGCTTTATTAACCACACCAAAGCCTTTGACTGTGTAGATCACAACCAGCTGTGGAAAATTCTTCAAGACTTGGGAATACCAGACCATATTACCTGCCTCCTGAGAAACCTGTATGGAGGTCAAGAAGCAATAGTTAGAACCGGACATGGAACAACAGACTGGTTCCAAATTGGGAAAGGAGTGTGTCGAGGCTGTATATTGTCACCCTGCTTATTTAACTTATATGCAGAGTACATCACACAAAAGGCCAGGCTGGATGAAGCACAAGCTGGAATCAAGATTGCCAGGAGAAATATCAATAACCTCAGATACACAGATGACACCACCCTTATGGCAGAAAGTGAAGAGGAACTAAAGAGCCTCTTGATGAAAGTGAAAGAGGAAAGTGAAAAAGCTATCTTAAAACCCAACGTTCAAAAAACTAAGATCACGGCATCCAGTCTCATCACTTCATGGCAAATAGATGGGGAAACAATGTAAACAGTGACAGACTTTATTTTCTTAGACTCCAAAATTACTGCAGATGGTGACTGCAACCATGAAATTAAAAGATGCTTGCTCCTTGGAAGAAAAGCTATGACCAACCTAGACAGCATATTAAAAAGCAAAGACATTATTTTGCTGACAAAGGTCCATCTCATAAAAGCTATGATTTTTCCAGTAGTCATGGATGGATGTGAGAGTTGGACCATAAAGAAAGCTGAGCACCGAATACTTGATGCTTCTGAACTGTGGTTCTTGAGAGTCCCTAGGACTGTAATATCCAACCAGTCTATCCTAAAGGAAATCAGTCCTGAATATTCATTGGAAGGACTGATGCTGAAGCAGAAGCTCCAATACTTTGGCCACCTGATGCCAAACTTCAGTTCAGTTCAGTCATTCAGTCATGTCAGATTCTGCAGCCCCATGGACTACAGCCTGCCAGGCTTCCCTGTCCATCAAATCCTGAGCTTGCTGAATCTCATGTCCATCAAGTCGTAGATGCCATCCAACCATCTCATCCTCTCTTGTCCCCTCTCCTCCTGCCTTCAATCTTTCCCAGCATCAGGGTCTTTCCAAATGAGTTGATTCTTCACATCAGGTGGCCCAAGTATTGGAGTTTCAGCTTCAGCATCAGTCCTTCCAATGAATATTCAGGACTGACTTCCTTTAGGATGGACTGGTTGAATCTCCTTGCAGTTCAAGGGACTCTCAAGAATCTTCTCCAACACCACAGTCCAAAAGCATCAATTATTTGGTGCTCAGCTTTCTTTATGGTCCAACTCTCACATCCATCCATGACTACTGGAAAAACCATAGCTTTGATGAGATGGACCTTTGTTGGCAAAGTAATGTCTCTGCTTTTTAATATGCTGTCTAGGTTGGTCATAGCTTTTCTTCCAAGGAGCAAGCATCTTTTAATTTCATGGCTGCAGTCATCATCTGCAATGATTTTGGAGTCAAAGAAAATAGTCTGTCACTGTTTCCATTGTTTCCCCATCTATTTGCCATGAAGTGATGGGACTGGATGCCATGATCTTAGTTTTCTGAAAGTTGAGTTTTAAGCCAGCTTTGTCACTCTCCTCTTTCACTTTCATTAAGAGGCTCTTTAGTTCCTCTTCACTTTCTGCCATAAGGATAGTGTCATCTGTATATTTGAGGTTATTGATATTTCTCCTGGCAATCTTGATTCCAGCTTGTGCTTCATCCAGCCTGGCCTTTCGTGTGATGTACCCTGCATATAAATTAAATAAGCAGGGTGACAATATACAGCCTCGACACACTCCTTTCCCAATTTGGAACCAGTCTGTTGTTCCATGTTTGGTTCTAACTGTTGCTTCTAGACCTGCACACAGATTTCTCAGGAGGTATTCCCATTTCTTGAAGAATTTTCCATAGTTTGTTGTGATCCACACAGTTAAAGGCTTTGTTGTAGTCAGTAAAGCAGAAGTAAATGTTTTTCTGGAACTCTCATGCTTTTTTGATGATCCAGCCGATGCTGGCAATTTGATCTCTGGTTCTTCTGCCTTTTCTAAATTCATCTCTTGAATATCCAGAATTCTCAGTTCATGTACTGTTGAAGCCTAGCTTAGAGAATTTTGAGCATTACTTGTTAGCTTGTGGAAGGAGTGCAATTGTGCTGTAGTTTGAACATTCTTTGGTATTGCCCTTCTCTGGGATTGGAATGAAAACTGACCTTTTCCAGTCTTGTGGCCACTGCTGAGTTTTCCAAATTTGTTGGCCTATTGGGTGCAGCACTTTCACAGCATTATCTTTTAGAATTTGAAATAGTTCAACTGGAATTCCATCACCTCCACTGGCTTTGTTCATAATGATGCTTCCTAAGGCCCACCTGACTTCGCACTCCAGGATGTCTGGCTCTAGGTGAGTGATCACACCATCGTGGTTATCTGGTTCATGGAGATCTTTTTTTGTATTGTTCTTCTGTGTATTCCTGCCACCTCTTCTTAGTATCTTCTGCTTCTATTAGGTCCATACCATTTCTGTCCTTTATTCTGCCCATCTTTGCATGAAATGTTCCCTTGGTATCTCTAATTTTCTTGAAGAGATCTCTAGTCTCTCTTCATGACATTGAACAGGAGGCAGTGATCAAGACCATCCCCAACAACAGCAACAAAAAAAATGCAAAGAGGCAAAATGGTTGTCTAGGAGGTCTTACAAATAGCTGAGAAAAGAGAAGCAAAAGGCAAAGGAGAAAAGGAAAGATATACCCATTTGAATGCGGAGTTCCAGAGAATAGCCAGGAGAGATAAGAAAGCCTTCCTCAGTGATCAATGCAAAGAATTAGAGGAAAACAATAGAATGGGAACTGATGCTGACTGAATGTGAATTCTGATTTGCAGGATGTGGAGCCTATTTCTGTCTGCCTCATTGTCCCCCACCATGCTAAAAAATGATACTAGTGCCTGCCTGAAAAACTAATATGTTGCTTAGTCACTCAGTCATGTCTGACTCTTTGCAACCTCATGCACTCTAGCCCACCAGACTACAGTAATAGCTAACATTTATTGAGCACTTACTATGTGTCAGGCACTTAGGGTTTACGTGCATTATCATATCAGCCCCTAAAGCAGTCTCTGAAGGAGATGCTATTCTCTGTTTTATTTTATAGGGACCAGAAAAGGCTTTGGAGTTCCTAACTGGTTTGGGACCAGAGACTGGAAGCACTTAACCAGTAAGTAGTGTTAGTTGCTCAGTTGTGTCCAGCGCTTTGCGACCCCATGGACTGTAGCCCACCAGGTTCCTCTGTTCAGTGGAATTCTCCAGGCAAGAGTACTGGAGTGGGTAGCCATTCCCTTCTCCAGGGGATCTTCCCGACCCAGGGATTGAACCCAGGTCTCCAACATTGCAGGCATATTCTTTACCATCTGAGCCACCAGGGATGAAGTCAGATTCCCTCTGCACAAATGTCCCACAGACTTTGTCTTTGTTTAGAAGCTCATTGCTTCTCATATAGTGCATCTGCCACAAAGTTTCCTGCTTCCACATGTGCAAACCCTCAGTCCCCTTCACATGCAGCCAGGGGATCTAAGACACTCCAACAGGCCACTCTCCTGCTTAAACTCCTCAGAGGTTCCCCTTTGTATCTAGCAGAAAGTTTAAACTCCTCAGCTTAGCATACAAGCCTCTTTATGATGGGTCACCTGGAAAGAATTAAATAAAGATCCAGGTAATAATCCTACTCACCTCTCGGGGGAGTTTGCTAGCTGGAACTGTGAAGGAAATGAGGGGCCTCTTTTCCTCTGACCCCGGAGTCTACTTGTGGGCCTGGATCCCTGAGGGCACTTCCCACTCTGACCCCACCCCATTTCATCATTCTTAGCAGTTGCCACTCTTAACTTGCCTTCCTGGGTCCCTCTTCTTTCATTCAGGACTGAAGGCAGGTTTTTGCCCCTGGTTCCACTATTGAAGGGAATTCAAGAGGAACACTTTAAGGAGTTTTCTTGCCAGGTACCACAGCGCACTAGACAAAAACTATGCCAACGTCCCTGACTATTCTATGCTCAATGTCAACCAATCTACATTTTATACCTTGCATGCCCAGAAATTACCTTTTATACACTACATTTGGATTTTCCTCCATCAGCTGACAAACGAACCATCAGACTCTCCCATGGGCCCTGCCTGCCAATCACTGTTCAGTTTTAGCAGCAGCATCTTGTTTTCCTAGCAGTGTTATTATAGTTATTTAAGGATTTCATTATAAGGTGTCCCTATTTTACAAAAACCCTCTTAAAACGGAAATATTCAACATTCTATCAACTAATATTTATTGAGAGGCTGTTATAAGTGTAGGGGGAGCTTTGGCAAACAGGACAGTTAAGATTCCTGCATTATTCTGAGAAAGACAATGTACAGACAAATAAATATGCAACAGCATGGTTAGCAACATAAGAAAATAAACTAGGGTGATGTGATAGAGAAGTGGTAGGGACTGCTTTAGATTAGTTAGAGGAAAAGCTTCTAAGCAGGTGACATTTGAGCTGAGATCTGAATGGTAAGAAGGATCCATCCATATGAATAATTGGAAGTATTCAGACAAGTGCTAGGGACAGAGGTGGGGAGAAGCTGTCCTTCCTCTGAAGTCGCAATAAGAATGCTAGAAAGGCTGAGGTATTTTGATGAGCAGGGGATGGGGTGGAATATTATGCAGGAGATGTGAGCAAACAGAACTTTAAGATCTTGTAGGCTAATGGTTTTCAAACTCTTTTAATGGGATCCACAGAAAGAAATGCATTTTATGTTGTAGTCCACTATACACACACACACACCACACACCTTAAACATAAATTCTTTCAATAAACTTTGATTTTTTTCCATTTTATTTTACAATGCTAATCCTTACCCAGTATATTGGTTTCACAACCTAATAATGGCTTGCTTTGGAAAACTGTCTTAAATTATAGCAAGGAGTTTGGATTTTATTCTTGGTATAATTGGAAACCTTTGGAAAATTGTGAGAGGGAGAGTAACATGATCTAATTTACATTTTTTAAAAACTGACTTTGACTGCTGTCTAGAGAGCAAATTGTATGAAGGTGGGTGAGAGTAGCAGCAGGGAGACCAGTTAGGAAGCTGTTTTCATCTAGATGAGAAATGATAACGGCTTGGACTAGAGTGGTAGCAGAAGATGCTGAGAAAAGTGGACAAATACTTTAAAATTTGGCAGTAAAGCCAAACGTTGGATGTGAAATGTGTAGCAGAGATAGGAAGCAAGGATTACTCCAAGAGTTGTTTGGTTGTTTATTTTTAGTATCGAGTGGTGTAGACTTTTTCTGAGATGAAAATTTGGGGAATGATTACATTTGGGGGAATAGGAATATAGTTTTAGGTATTTCAAGTGTAGAATATCTATATCTACTATTCATCTTATTGGAGATGTTAGGTAGGAAGTTAGACTTATCAGTAAAGGTGCAAAGTTGGTTATGAAGCTTTAAGAGGCAGTAGTATCAGGATGACTTAATTGTGAAAGCCATTCCTAGAAAAAAGACTCAACTTTCTTTTTTTATTCCCTTCTCTTTTCCTTTCTTCTTCCCTCCCTCCCTTCATTCTTTTTCTTTTCTTTTTTTCCCTCTATTTCTTAAGGGGAGTGGTTTTCAAACTTCAAATAAAAGTTTTAGTAAAACCCCAAATAGAAAATAAATATTGGAATAATGGTACCATTTTCTTTGATTTGTACAGACCTAATCAGCAACTTCATGAAATTCAAAGGTTTCACAGATCATTATTGAAGTGCATGCATTTTCTCTTTGAGGAGACTTCAAGTAACAAGAAATAGCTAATATCTGTGAGCCAATTATTTACTCAGGGAAGGCAAATTAGGATTATTCTCTGTGATAGGATCACTGATAGAATTTCACCCTAGAGAAATAATGGAGAGCCAGAGAGCTTACACAGATTGCTTCTTAAAGAGAATCACATTTCATTAGTTGATCAGAAAGTATGGTATACTTAATTTAATAAAAAGATATTGATGTGTGGGACTTCGGGGGTTGTAGGGGGGAGGTCCAGTAGTTAAGACTGTGCTTCCACTGCAGGGGGCATGGGTTCGAGCCTTGGTTGGGAACCTAAGATCCCACATGCCACAAGGTACAGCCAAAAAAAGAAGAAAGTGTGCAGCGGAAAAGATATTGATAAGTATCTTTTTTCCCCAAAACACAGTGTTTTTTAAATAATGCTCACTTTGAAATCAGAAAACGTGAGTTTAATTTCTGTGTAACCTCTTACCAGCTATAAGCCTGGTGTAAGAGCAAGTAATGTCACTTCTCTGAGCCTCAGACAGTCAGTTCAGTCACTCAGTTGTGAGCTTAATAGTCTTTATTTATTCAATTCAGTTGCTCAGTTGAGTCCGACTCTTTGCGACCCCATGGAGTGCAGCATGCCAGGCTTCCCTGTCCATCACCAACTCCCGACACTTAACTCAAACTCATGTCCATCGAGTTGGCAATGCCATCCAACCATCTCATCCTTTGTTGTCCCCTTCTCCTTCCACCTTCAATCTTTCCCAGCATCAAGGTCTTTCCAAATGAGTACATTCTTTGCATCAGGTGGCCAAAGTATTGGAGTTTCAGCATCAGTCCTTCCCGTGAATATTCAGGACTGATTTCCTTTAGGATGGACTGGTTGGATCTCCTTGCAGTCCAAGGGACTCTCAAGAGTCTTCTCCAACACCACAGTTCAAAAGCATCAATTCTTTGGCACTCAGCTTTCCTTACAGTCCAACTCTCACATCCACACATGACTACTGGAAAAACCATAGCTTTGATGAGATGGACCTTTGTTGGCAAAGTAATGTTTCTGCTTTTTAATATGCTGTCTAGGTTGGTCATATTTTTCTTCCAAGGAGCAAGCATCTTTTAATTTCATGGCTGCAATCACCATCTGCAGTGATTTTGGAGCCCAAAAATATAGTCTGCCACTGTTTCCACTGTTTCCCCATCTATTTGCCATGAAGTGATGGGACTGGATGCCATGATCTTCGTTTTCTAAATGTTGAGTTTTAAGCCAACATTTTCACTCTCCTCTTTCACTTTCATCAAGAGGCTCTTTAGTTCTTCCTCACTTTCTGCCATAAGGGTGGGGTCATCTGTGTATCTGAAGTTATTGATATTTCTCCTGGCAATCTTGATTCCAGCCTGGCCTTTTGCGTGAAGAACTCTGCATATAAATTAAATAAGCAGGGTGACAATATACAGCCTTGACATACTCCTTTCCTGATTTGGAACTAGTCTGTTGTTCCATGTCCAGTTCTAACTGTTGCTTCTTGACCTGCATACAGATTTCTCAGGAGGCAGTTAAGTGGTCTAGTATTTCCATCTCTTGAAGAATTTTCCATAGTTTGTTGTGATCCACACAGTCAAAGGCTTTGGTGTGGTCAATAAAGCAGAAGTAGATGTTTTGCTGGAACTCTTGTGTTTTTGATGCTCCAATGGATGTTGGCAATTTGATCTCTGGTTTCTCTGCCTTTTCTAAATCCAGCTTGAACATCTGGAATTCTCAGTTCATGTACTGTTGAAGCCTGGCTTGGAGAATTTTGAGCATTACTTTACTAGCATGGGGGATAAGTGCAATTGTGCAGTAGTTTGAACATTCTTTGGCATTACCTTTCTTTGGGATTGGAATTAAAAGTGACCTTTACCAGTTTTGTAGCCACTGCTGAGTTTTCCAAATTTGCTGGCATATTGAGTGCAGCACTTTCACAGCATCATCTTTCAGGATTTGAAGTAGCTCAACTGGAATTCCATCACCTTCACTGGCTTTTTCATAGTGATGGTTCCTAAGGCCCACTTGACTTTGCATTCCAGGATATCTGGCTCTAGGTGAGTGATCACAGCACTGTGGTTATCTGGTCATGGAAATCTTTTTTTTATAGTTCTTCTGTATATTCTTGCCACCTCTTCTTAATATCTTCTGCTTCTGTTAGGTCCATACCATTTCTGTCCTTTATTCTGCCCATCTTTGCATGAAATGTTCCCTTGGTATCTCTAATTTTCTTGAAGAGATGTCTGCTGCTGCTAAGTCACTTCAGTCATCTGACTCTGTGTGACCCCATAGATGGCAGCCCACCAGGTTCCTCTGTCCCTGGGACCCTTCAGGCAAGAATACTGGAGTGGGTTGCCATTTCCTTTTCCAATCCATGCATGCATGTATGCTAAGTCGCTTCAGTTGTGTTAGACTCTGTGCGACCCTGTGCACAGCAGCCCACCAGGTTCCTTTGTCCACGGAATTCTCTAGACAAGAGTACAGGAGTTGGTTGCCATTTCCTTCTCCCAAAGAGATCTGTAGTCTTTCCCATTCTATTGTTTTCCTCTTTCTCTTTGCATTGGTCACTGAGGACGGCTTTCTTATCTCTCCTTGCTATTCTTTGGAACTCTGCATTCAGATGGGTATATCTTTTCTTTTCTCCTTTGCCTTTAGCTTCTCTTCTTTTCTCAGCTATTTGTAAGGCCTCTTCAGACAACCATTTTGCCTTTTTGCATTTCTTTTTGTTGGGGATGGTCTTGATCACTGCCTCCTGTACAATGTCACAAACCTCCATCCATAGTTCTTCAGGCACTCTGTGTATCAGATCTAATCCTTTGAATCCATTTGTCACTTCCACTGTATAATCATAAGGGATTTGATTTAGGTCATACCTGAAAGGTCTAGTGGTTTTCTCTACTTTGTTTAATTTCAGTCTGAATTTGGAAATAAGGAGTTCATGATCTGAGCCACAGTCAGCTCCTGGTCTTGTTTTCACTGACTGTATAAAGGTTCTCCATCTTTGGCTGCAAAGAATATAATCAATCTGATTTCAGTGTTGACCATCTGGTGATGTCCATGTGTAGAGTCTTCTCTTGTGTTGTCGGAAGAGGGTGTTTGCTATGACCAGTGCATTCTCTTGGCAAAGCTCTGTTAGCCTTTGACCTGCTTCGTTTTGTACTCCAAGGCCAAATTTGCCTATTATTCCAGGTATCTCTTGACTTCCTACTTTTGCATCCCAGTCTCCTATAATGAAAAGGATATCTTTTTAGGCTGTTAGTTCTAGAAGGTCTTGTAGGTCTTCATAGAACCTTCAGCTTCTTCAGTTCAACTTCAGCTTCTTTAGCATTACTAGTTGGGGCATAGACTTGGATTACTGTGATAGTGAATGGTTTGCCTTGCAAATGAACAGAGATCATTCTGTAGTTTTTGAGATTGCATCCAAGTACTGCATTTTGGATTCTTTTGTTGACTGTGATGGCTACTTCATTTCTTCTAAGGGATTCTTGCCTACAGTAGTAGATATAATGGTCATCTGAGTTAAATTCACCCATTCCAGTACATTTTAGTTCACTGATTCCTAAAATGTCTATGTTCACTCTTGCCATCTCCTGTTTGACCACTTCCAATTTGCCTTGATCTATGGACCTAACAGTCCAGGTTCCTATTGCAATATTGCTCTTTACAGCATCAGACTTTACTTCCATCACCAGTCACATCCATACCTGGGTGTTGTTTTTTGCTTTGGCTCTGTCTCTTCATTCTTTCTTTTTTTTTTCCATTCTGTTTATTTATTTATTTTTTTCTTCATTCTTCATTCTTTCTGGAGTTTTTTCTCCAGTCTTCTCCAAGAGTGTATTGAGCATCTACCAACCTGGAGAGTTTATCTTTCAGTGTCCTATATTTTTGCCTTTTCATACTGTTCATGGGGTTCTCAAGGCAAGAATATTGAAGTGGTTTGCCATTACCTTCTCCACTGGACCACATTTTGTCAGAACTCTCCACCATGACCCATCCATCCTCTGTGGCCCTACACAGCATGCCTCATAGTTTCATTGAGTTAGACAAGGCTGTGGTCCAGTTTGATTAGTTTTCTGTGATTGTATTTTTCATTCTTTCTGCCCTCTGATGGATAAGGATAAGAAGCTTATGAAAGCTTCCTGATGGGAGAGACTGACTGAGGAGGAAACTGGGTCTTGTTCTTATGGGTGGGGCCATGCTCAGTAAATCTTTATTGGTTGGGCAAAACATTTTCCTCATAGGTTTGTTGCAAAGATTAAGTTGAAATAACACATAGAGCACATAGTACTGGGGCGCACTTGTCATACAGTAAGTAGGCTCTTAAAATAAGACTCCTAGTTATTATGATTGTACGTTTGCCTACTTTTGGTGACAAAGATTAAGGCCTAGATTAGATATGGCCTCTAGCCCTGTACATGCTAATAAGAAGCCTGGCTGATATTTAAATAGAGCATGACATTTGTTTAAAGGCTAAGTGAAATAGTTTTTATAATATATAGTCATACTTTGGATGACTTTTCAGAAATTTGAATCTGTTACGTACCTAAGGAAATGAAAAAGCCAAAAAACTCTGGCACCTGGCCTAACGGCCTAAATTCTTTTGGGTTAATACAGTTTGTCCTCTTTGTTCTTGTTTAATAGAAGTTAGGTCCTGACCGCAGCTCATTTCTACATTGCTGCATCTCTGGGATGCCTCTTTGAGTTTGCAGAGCACAGCACACAGAGGATAAACATGACCAAGGCATCATAGTTATGAAAATGAAAGTCTTTATAACTAAAATTGAGTTTCACCCATTCATTCACTCAATAAATATTTCCTGAGCTTTGTGTACCGGGAACACATAACTGCAGACACTGTATTGTGACAATGACAAGACTGACAAAACTCTGTCCGAGTAGAATCAGACAATAAATAAACACACAAATAAAGAATTACAGTTTGTGGTAATTATGATGAAGTAAGTAAGCATGGTGCTGTGATAAAGACTAAGTAGGTAGAGAAGGCTTCTCATAGGAGACAGTGTTCAAGATGAGACTGAAAAGCCAGCCAGGTAGAAGGGTCAAGAGAGAAGCTTTCCAGACAAAGGCAATGATAAGAGTGCTGAAGTGGGACAGAGCTGGAAAAATTTTAAGAACTTCTAGAAAGTCAGCATGACTGGTGTATAATGAAGGAAGGAAGGGAGATAAAGGCACGAACCACATCACACAAACCTTTAAGGTTTTGAGAATTTCTGAAATCTATGGGAAATCATTGAGGACTTTGAAATAGGGGAGTGACATGAGCTGGGTTACATTTAAAAAAAAAAAATTACTCTAAAGAGAACAGATGAGAAGGGGCAAGAGTGGGTGCAGTGGGGCATCTATGAGATGGCACAGATGAGAATGAATGGTGGCTTAAAACAGAAAAGACTAGAGACTTTCAGGATACATTTGGGAAACAGAGCCAATAGGACTTGCTGATAGACTGTGATGACTGAGGAAAGGGAAGAACCATAGTTTCTAGCTTTCGCAACTGTTCCAGTGGTTCTGTCATTTTCAGAGAACAGGAAGACTTTAAGATGATCAGCTTAGGAGTTTGGTGAAGAGGGAATCACATGTTCCCCTTTGGAATGTCGTTACATTTGGGATGTCAGCAAGACAGGCAAGCAGATATGCCAAAATGTCAGCTGGATATGGGGGAAAGTGTAGAACTTAGAGTATACTGCTAAGCTGGAAACAAAAGTTTGAGACTCCCTGGAAGTTCATGTGTGGTATTTGAATCTATGGAGATGGATAAAAATCTTGCAGAGAGAAGAATAAGAGAGAGCTCAAGATTCGCCTTTGAGGACTCCAAAATTAAGACAATTGTAGAGGAAAAGGAATTAGCAGAGGAAGCCAAAAAGCCATAGCCTTGAGGTAGGAGAAAAATTGTAAGACATATCTGTAGAGAGAAAAAAAAAAAAAACTAGGAGAGACAAGTGTAGAAATGAAGTATTCCACTTATTGAAATCCATTTTAACCCCAAAGTTTCCCTATATGATAGACACCACCACCACCACAGGGCAGTGTTGACCTTTGCTAAATTTTTTATGAGTGTCCGATGGACAATTTATTTAACTTTTTTTTTTAAAGTAAATATAGAAGCTTTATTATTTTTTTTAGTTTCAGCTATATTGAAGTATATTTAACTTATTTAAGATTTCTGAATATTAGTTTCCTCATTTGTAAATCAGGGCAATACATGCATTTCATTGGCATTTGTAAACACTGAATAAGCTAATTAATATAAGTTATTCACAGAACACTCAGTATACAGAGCTCAATGAATAGAAGCTATTATTATGAAATAGCATTGTGTTTAGAAACCAGAAGACCCACATTCTAGTGATTTTAATATGGATCCTACATTTAACAGTTGTTTCCTTGGGCAATAAGAGTTGATTATCAATTTTTTCACCTGTAAGTGGGGAAATAATTTCTGTCTTGCCCTTCTTTCTCATAGGGCTGTTCAAAGGATTAAATGGCACAGTAAGAGGAGGATCTATAAGCCATTCAGTGCTCAGGAGATATGAGGGATTTCCCTTTGTCCAATAGAATTTCTATTTGTCTGGTTTTCAAGTCAGTCAAATGTCCATACCTTATTAGTGCCGGGAATAGGTTTGAGGAAGGCAAGTGACAAAACTGGAAAATGAAACTTTTTAAATAGACCTAAGCTTATCGAAACTCCAGTACTTTGGCCACCTCATGCGAAGAGTTGACTCATTGGAAAAGACTCTGATGCTGGGAGGGATTGGGGGCAGGAGGAGAAGGGGACGACAGAGGATGAGATGGCTGGATGGCATCACTGACTCGATGGACGTGAGTCTGAGTGAACTCCAGGAGTTGGTGATGGACAGGGAGGCCTGGCGTGCTGCAATTCATGGGGTCGCAGAGTTGGACACGACTGAGCGACTGATCTGATCTGATCTGATCTGAAGCTTATCAGATTTAAGTTTCAGCTCTGCAACACTGTGTTTCCCTTACTCTCTTTTAAAGGGATCTGCATGTATCAAGATATTAATACAAGGAGAAGCAACCAGTTCCTGAGGACATAGGCTATCTTCCCAGGATACCTAACCCACTTTAGATGTCAAAAATTTAGCCTTTGTTGGATTGAGAATGCAAGGCCAGCATAACGCATAAGAAGAGGAATGCTTCTCCCAAGTTATGACCATGTCTCCCTAGCTCTCTATGACTCAGGAAGAGGCAGGTTGAATGGGAAAAGGGAAGTTAGGAAGAAGAAAACAAGGGGGAAATAGAATGATGCTTGGAGAGAGAGAGGGGAAGAGAAACTCTTAGAATCTGGAAGGGGAAACACCATCCTCAGATTAAATTTGAGGCCTTCAAAAGATGCTGGAAGGAAAGGATGTTGGAGGGAAGCGTGCTGCCTCTGGACCAATCGTAAGACTCATGAGACATTTGCTAATGAAGAAGTTAAATCTAGAGAGGTAAAATGACTAATTCATGGTTACTTATAAAGACTGACACTTAAGCAATCACTGGTGATTTTCTATGGTCCTTAAAAAGTAACAACAAAGCCTTGATGTTATCTTTGACGTCTCTCCCTTTGTCTCTCACACTCAAATTCTTTCATGAACAACTTCTTTTGAGCCTATTTTATAATATATATAAAAGCAGACCACCTCTCATCACCTGCAGCACTACTGTCCTATGCAGACCATCCATCCTCGTCACTCCCCTGAATTAATGAATGGTTTCATGTTTTCCCCTTGTCCCCCAGCAGAGTGAGCTCTGTAAAAACTTAAGATCATGTTACTTCTCTGTTCAACACATTCACTGGCTTCCCATCTTACTCGGAGAAAATTCAAAGAGCTAACCATCAACTAGGAAGCCCTGTGTAAAGCTGCCTCCCGCATGCTTCTTTCATTTCACATTCCACCACTGCCCCTCGTCCCCCTCAGTCCATTGCAGCCATATCTCTGATATTCCTTTGACAAAAGCAGCATGCTGCTACCTCGGGACCTGTGTACTTGGTGGTTCCATTTCCTGAAACACTCTTCCCTCAGATATCTGTATGGCTCACTTCTGACTCCTTCAGTTCTGTTCCATGGTCAACTTAACAGAACACCTTCCCAACCAGCCTCTTAATTAGTGCATACATATACTCAGCCCTCCAGTCCTCTACGTCACTGTATTTCCTTCTAGCATTGTCAACTTTGTACGTGTTTTATATTTGTTATCTGGCTCCTTTTACTATAATATAAGGTCTACAAGGAAAGAGATTTGTTGTTTTTTTCAGTCCTTAATTTCAACAATGAGGTACCATTTCACGCCAGTCAGAATGGCTGCTATCCAAAAGTCTACAAGCAATAAATGTTGGAGAGGGTGTGGAGAAAAGGGAACCCTCTTACACTGTTGGTGGGAATGCAAACTAGTACAGCCACTATGGAGAACAGTGTGGAGATTAAAAAACTGGAAATAGAACTGCCATATGACCCAGCAATCCCACTGCTGGGCATACACACTGAGGAAACCAGAATTGAAAGAGACACATGTACCCTAATGTTCATTGCAGCACTGTTTACAATAGCCAGGACATGGAAGCAACCTAGATGTCCATCAACAGATGAATAGATAAGAAAGCTGTGGTACATACACACAGTGCAGTATTACTCAGCTATTAAAAAGAATGCATTTGAATCAGTTCTAATGAGGTGGATGAAACTGGAACTTATTATACAGAGTGAAGTAAGCCAGAAAGAAAAACACCAATACAGTATACTAACGCATATATACGGAATTTAGAAAGATGGTAACGATAACCCTGTATGCGAGACAGCAAAAGAGACACAGATGTATAGAACAGTCTTTTGGACTCTGTGGGAAAGGGCGAGGGTGGGATGATTTGGGAGAATGGCATTGAACATGTATAATATCATATAAGAAATGAATCACCAGTCCAGGTTTGATGCAGGATACAGGAAGCTTGGGGCTGGTGCACTGGGATGACCCAGAGGGATGGTATAGGGAAGGAGGTGGGAGGGGGGTTCAGGATGGAGAACACGTGTACACCTGTGGCGGATTCATGTTGATGTATGGCAAAACCAATACAATATTGTAAAGTAAAATAAATAAATAAAATGTTAAAAAAAATTCTAAATCTGGTATGTCTTAGGCACTGAACAAATGTTTGTTGAATGAATGAATAAATGAATAAAAACTTATGAGTTAGAACAAAAGGAGCAAACATATTAGGAATTTTTAAAAGATGTGGAGATACCTCTTAATTCTGTTATTTTCCAGCCATCAGCCTTTAGGCATATTGTCAGACTCAGTTTCTCTGACCTATTATCTATGGATGGTACCTGACTGCATTCCTGATAGAGTTGTGAGGATTAAAGAAGACATTGAGTTTAACTGAAGTCAGGACAAGGGAATTAACATTTATTGAGTACCAACTCCATCTAAGAGCTGGAACCAGTACACAATATCATTCTCATAACACTCTTGTAATGCAGGTATCATTTTCCTATTTAACTGGGATTAATCTGTAGCTCAGAGAGTTGTTATCTGAACAGTAAGTGGTAGAGTTATGGTTTTCATCCAGTGCCCTGTGGCCCTTCCATTCATGTCCTTTTCACCAACCCACCTTCAGATGTTGGTTGCTATTTTCAGGACACCATCAGGAGCCAAGTGTGGAAGCCAGAATTGCATATTGAGTTGTCATAAAATCTTTATAAAATGGGAAAGAAGGGATCTTAGCCAGTGAAACTTGTCTCCATATGGTTAAATCTTGCAAAGAAAACTTGGAGCTGAATCTTCTGAAAGAGCTCTAGCTGGCCTGAAGTGCCAGTAATCGACTACTCAGTCTCTGCTGACTATTCAGAGCCACTCTGGGGCTTTGGGGGGCTACCTTCACCTCCATTCTTCAGCAGATATGGCATCTGCCACTTACTGAAAAAACTCTTTCTATTTTACAGGCTTCCTTCATGTGCCAAAATATGGAGGAAGAAGAGGCAGGCCCAAGCAAAGTCCTGTCTTTCTTCTTTCTCAGCTTTATCTGGTCCTTTCTGATGCATGCTGTGATTCCTGCCCAGGGCTCAAGGAATTTCATTTTTAGCTCTTCTGCATCCTAAATACTTCTCAGTGAATGAAGTCTTCTCCCCTTCATGTTTTCTGTGCCATTTGGGTCCAGACGGGTCACCTGTCTTAAAGAGATACTGCTGATTCTGACAGAAGTTTCCGTGAATGTGGGTCTCTATATCACTGGTCTTCATTTTGGTTGTACTGGTGGGGAAAAGTGCTTTTTCAACACAATAAATTGCTTGAACTAGCAATTTCCCTTTTGTTTCTCAGCTTAGGTGGGGTGGCAAGTATGGTCAAGTAAATAGGTTTCTTGGAACAATAGTTCTCACACTTTTCATGTTCAATGTATTTTTAGTGACTCAACTAAAAGACTCATTTGGCAACAGTAAACAAGTCAGCAGCAATTACTGATTGGTTGGAACTACAGAAAATAATGTTGTCTCAGACTTTAGGGCTTTTTGGTCTCACAGCACCACTGTTGCTGTTTGATAGAAATACTGACTGTCTTGACTACTCTTTCTTATATACACACAAGACAGTGTTCTCAGGTGTTTCATAAACATTTTTTTCCTCAGCATCTGCTTGAATCTGCAATACAATCCTTCCTGGTTCACAGGAAATTTTACTCTGCCCTGTATCGCTGCATCATGTTGCACAACCCACTGACTGCAACACTTAATCTGACAGGCATTGTCAAATAGAGTATTTTAGTGAGAGACAAAATATATTGGCATATTGATCAAAAATTTGTAACACATCCAATTTTTTGAATACATATATGTTCTGTATCACATTGTAAAACTTTGGTCTGGACAAAGGTAGTCCAAGATTCTGACTTTCTCTTCTCTTTTATTTTATTTTTTCTCCTTTACATATAATTGTATTTAACTTCTGATTTAGCCAAGATGATTTGTGGTTTTTTTTTTTCTCTCCCTAAATACCAACATTCTTTTTCTCTAAGTCCAACGAGGTCACAAAGACAGTAATATCTAAATACAACTCTGGTTCACAATAAAGAAATCTAATATGAAGAAAGTGCATAGTGAAAAAAAATTGAGTTTGATTCCCAGCCATTTGGTAATTGGGTAGTATTAATCTGAAATTTTCATACTGGCATCACTGACTCAATGGCCATGAGTTTGGGTAAGCTCCGGGAGTTGGTGATGGACAGGGAGGCCTGGCATGCTGCAGTTCATGGGGTTGCTACAAGTCGGACACGACTGAGCGACTGAACTGAACTGAATCTGAACTTATATTTCTTCGTCTGTAAAATAGAGATAATAATGCTACTATCCTATGAAGATTGGATGAGATAATATATGGAGTATATGTGTTATCAGTTCAGTTCAGTCGCTCAGTCATGTCCAGCTCTTTGCAACCCCATGGACCACAGCACGCCAGTACTCCTTGTCCATCACCAACTCCCGGAGTTTACCCAAACTCGTGTCCATCGAGTTGGTGATGCCATTCAACCATCTCATCCTCTGTCGTCCCCTTCTCCTCCTGCCTTCAATCTTTCCCAGCATCAGGGTCTTTTCCAATGAGTCAGCTCTTCACATCAGGTGGCCAAACTATTGGAGTTTCAGCTTCAACATCAGTCCTTCCAATGAACACTCAGGACTTATCTCCTTTAGGATGGACTGGTTGGATCTCCTCGCAGTCCAAGGGACTCTCAAGAGTCTTCTCCAACACCACAGTTCAAAAGCATCAATTCTTTGGCACTCAGCTTTCTTTATAGTCCAACTCTCACATCAATCCATGACTACTGGAAAAATTGTAGCTTTGACTAGATGGACCTTTGTTGGCAAACTAATGTCTCTGCTTTTTAGTATGCTGTCTAGGTTGGTCATAACTGTCCTTCCAAGGAGTAAGCATCTTTTAATTTCATGGCTGCAGTCACCATCTGCAGTGATTTTGGAACCCCCAAAAATAAAAAGTCAGTCACTGTTTCCACTGTTTCCCCATATATTTGCTGTGAAGTAATGAGATTAGATATGTGTCAAAGTGCTTAGTTAATATTAATTTCCTTTTCTTTATGGCCCTCATCTCTTCTGGGTATCTCTATGTGCCTGCTGGTACTGCTGCTGAAGGACTTAGGTTAGGTTTAAAGGACAGATGTGCTGTAATTGACAGCCAACCAGTAAGTTAGAGTTATGCTATCCTCCTGAAGTGGCAAAAAGATGCCTATTAACTCTTTTCTTAAGATGTTTAAACATAGCCCCCTCTTTTTATAAACCTTTTTTTTTTTCAAGAAAATCTTAGTAATTCCATTCTCCCTTGGCATGGGTTCTTCTAATCCTGGGCAGTAGATCTGAGGAAGAAGGAGAGCACAAGAGGGAAAGTGGGGTAAGAGCCAATAAAAAGGCGCATTATCAAGCTGGCCATACGTGATATCAAGTGACAATGTTACCTGATCCATGGGACTTTCTTCTAAGAGATCATACAAACAATTGCTTCTCAAGTCAGTCCTTCCAGGAAGGGAAGGAAGGATAATTTATCCATTAGCTCCCATTTCTTATTGGTCAAATGCTTGCTCCCTAGGACATTCATTCTTTAATACTTCTGAGTTAATCATATGTGTTACTTAACAAGGCAAGCCATGCTTTGTATGGGCATGGGTGAAATGCTGTTAGGTTGTGCCCACGTGAAATGAGTCAGTCTCCAACCAGAGTTTGTCAGTACAGTGCTATTGGTGTTGGAACAAGATAGAAACAAGTATGGCAATGATAGAAACAGATCAAGAGAATCTGAAGCAACCAGAAGTACAATATGATACAATCTACCCTCATGCTCTATTCAGTTCAAGTCATGTGCTCTCATTATATCTAGCTACCATTCTGAATTAAGACATCTCTCTCTCTTTTCTTTTTCTTTCTTGTTTTGGTAGGAACAACATGCTGTCAGCTTCAACTGATTCCAAGGGTATAATAAATATAATCTCCTTTTTTCACCATCTATTCCAGAATTCTCTCCATTTCAGTTGCTTGCCTGCTGGAGTGACCTCATTTCTGTAGGTATGTATTCATGATGGCCTTGCCTTTATCAGGCTATGGTGCTATAGCTGATCATTTGCCAGGTATGAAACAACCAAAAGATACCTTAGTGAATTCCTGGATTGCTGACATATCCTTTTTTATTCCTGTCATATAGCAGCAATTCTGGATTTCTTCACATGATAATGAGGATCAATAACTCTTGACAAGATATTAATATCTTTCTTTGCCTGATGTTTCTTGGTATAAAGAGTTCAAAGTGAACAGGTAGGTCCTACCTTCGAGTTCAATAGGAAATTTTCTGTGTCATTTGATAGACGTACCCTTCCATTCCACTCTAGCTATCTGATCCCCAGAAACCACTCTCTGTAATCTTGTAGAACCTAAGATCAGAAAGTACAAATTCTGAGAGTTTTAGGAATTATCGTGAAAGAACCCATTTGTATTTTGATCCTGTGCTTCCCAGAGCCATTTATTCTTACTATTTAGGATAAAGCATTACCATGTATCTACCATTTAGCATCACATACCCTTCATCCTACAGGAGAGCAGTCAATCCTGAGTTGGTGCCTTAGTTGAAACTCCAACAAGGCTTTTAAATGTTCTTTTAGATAGCTGCTCCTGACGAAGGATGTACATTGAAGACCAGTGGTTCTTGCAGTTTTGCATCTATTGTAGCACTTCCTTTGGCATCCAAAGGGATCTTGCTGAAAGGAAATGTTGTATGGAATGTGATGCTAATAGATCAGGCATCCTGTGAGCTAGCTAGATAGTGGTGCTGAGGAAAGTGCAAGGGAAGAAAAGCTAACATCCTTAGTAGATTTCTATTCCAGGGAGATAAAATCATTGCCCTTTTCATGGTTGAACTGGCACATTATAATTGACCTACTGCTTAAATTGAGGTTGCCTCAAGGGATGGTGCCATATTGATGGTTCAGATTTGGTCTCTTCTTCTGAGAAACTGGATGGATATTCGCCATGGCAGCAGCTATGTCAGTCTTGATTAGAAGTACATGCTGTTAGACCCATTCAGTGTCTTCATCCCTCCATATGGCCATTCTGTCAATTGGCCCATTACATGAGGCTTTAGGTTGCTAAGGAAAGGAAAAAATGACATCTTTAGAAAGAGTCATTCTGTTCGCTTAACTGTTGAAAGCTTCCTCTGCAGGGAATACTTTCTAATGCACATTATTGTAAGACACAGAGATCTGCACACTTTGTGACTACTTTTATAGATTTGTTTACATACCTCTTCCCCAGAATTACTAGCCTTAAAACTTCCAGTGTTATTTGTTCTAGGCCCCTCAACAACTAGCCAAGTCATGCAACCATTTACCAGGAGTCTAAATACCTCAAGTTACATCTCCCTCCATTAGCCCTGGATGACCAAGTGTCATCCACTTTACCACTGTCCTCTAGAAATACCTGAGTGGAATTGTAATGGCAGTTGTCCATTTTCAGACAGTGTTAACATATTATGCCAATCCATCTGTGAACTAAGCCCAAGTTCTCTCTTGTGACAAGTGCTTGTAGGATATCCCCCTATGAACTATAGATCTGAATTTTAGAAGAGGCATTGATTCAATGGGGATAGATAATGGGGAAGTCTGAGCTGTTTATGCGATGTACTTGTGCCTTTTCAAGTCACTTAAGTCTAAGCTCTGTTGTACCATTTACATGGAATAATGAATTGTGTTGCACCTTGAATTTATGCCATGGTGAATTAAACAATATCTAGCACGTAATGGGCAGCTCTGGTCACACAGTCTTTGATATCAGTATTCAGTCCCTCCTGGGTCCAGTAGGATTCCAGCTGTTGATTTTCAAATAGAAAGTTCTTCTCTATTGCAAAAGCCATGGCCTTATTCTCAAGTTCTAATTGGAGACAGTGCAGCAACTTTCCTATTGACACATGCTAGGTTCTCCACTGAGCACTCTTTTACCACTATTGCCTTTAGTTTATGGCTAAATGGACTTGGGTTCACAGCCTCAACTTGCTATGAACCCCTCTCTTGCTCTGAGTTCCATGTGAAATTGTCTTATAAGTAACCTGATAAATGGGATGGAGCAATGTTCCTGAGTGCAGTGTATGTTGCCTCCAACACCCAAAGAGGCCAACTTAGTGCTGGTGGGTATAAGTCTTTGTTAATGGTAGGAGGTGCAAGATGATGCAACAATTTGTTCGTATCTTAGAGATGTGCTTTCCGGTAGAGTAGCCACTAACCCCATGTGACTATTTTAATTTAAATGAATTAAAAATTTAAGAATATTTTATAAAATTCAGTCTCACTGGCCAGATTTCAAGTGGTCGAAAGTTACATGTAGCTAATGGCTATTCTATTGGGCAGCACAGACAGAAGATTTCTATTATCTTGGTGCAAAAGTAATTAAAGCTTTGCATTGTTGAACTTTGCTGTTTGATATTAGAATACATTCTTAAGTAAATGTGGTTATGTCATACATTATTTTAATATACATTTCTCACTTTATGTTTTTTTTTGCCATTGCCTTATTACTTGCTGCTTATTTTATATTTATTTTAGACTAGGGAAATGATGTTAGACAAAAAGCAAATTCAAGTGATTTTCTTATTCGAGTTCAAAATGGGTCATAAAGCAGTAGAGACAACTCACAACATCATCAGTGCGTTTGGCCTAGGACCCGCTAATGCACGTACAGTGCAGTGGCGGCTCAAAACGTCCAACCAGCTGAGAATAGTCATTGAGGCTAATCTTCTTACAACCACACAAGACGCTGCCCAGGAGACAAAGAGCTAAACAGACATTTCTCCAAAGAAGACATACAGATGGCTAACAAACACATGAAAAGATGCTCAACGTCACTCATTATCAGAGAAATGCAAATCAAAACCACAACGAGGTACCATCTCACACTGGTCAGAATGGCTGCGATCCAAAAGTCTACAAGCAATAAATGCTGGAGAGGGTGTGGAGAAAAGGGAACCCTCTTACACTGTTGGTGGGAATGCAAACTAGTACAGCCACTATGGAGAACAGTGTGGAGATTCCTTAAAAAACTGGAAATAGAACTGCCATATGATCCAGCAATTCCACTGCTGGGCATGCACACTGAGGAAACCAGAATTGAAAGAGACACATGTACCCCAGTGTTCGTCGCAGCACTGTTTGCAATAGCCAGGACATGGAAGCAATCTAGATGTCCATCACCAGATGAATGGATAAGAAAGCTGTGGTGCATATACACAATGGAATATTACTCAGCTATTAAGAAGAATGCATTTGAATCAGTTCTAATGAGGTGGATGAAACTGGAGCCTATTATACAGAGTGAAGTAAGTCAGAAAGAAAAACACCAATACAGTATACTAAGGCATATATATGGAATTTAGAAAGATGGTGACAATGACCCTATATGCGAGATAGCAAAAGAGACACAGATGTAAAGAACAGACTTTTGGACTCTATGGGAGAAGGCGAGGGTGGGATGATTTGAGAGACTAGTATTGAAACATGTATATTACCATATGTGAAATAGATCACCAGTCCAGGTTCAATGCATGAGACAGGGGTGCTCAGGTCAGTATACTGGGATGACCCTGAGGGATGGGGTGAGAGGGAGGTGGGAGGGGGGTTCAGGATGGGGAAAATATGTACACCCATGGCTGATTCATGTCAATGTATGGCAAAAACTACTACAATATTGTAAAGTAATTACCCTCCAATTAAAATAAATAAATTAATTAAAAATAAAATAAATATCCCTGAAAAAAAAAAGAAGTTGCCCAAGAGCTCATTGCCAACCATTCAATGGGCATTCAGCATTTGAAGCAATTGGAAAGGTGAAAAAGCTTGATAAGTGGGTGCCACATGAGCTGACAGCAAATCAAAAAAATTGTCATTTTGAAGTGTTGTCTCCTCTTATTCTATATGACAACAATGAACCATTTCTTGATAAGATTGTGATGTGTGACAAAAAGTGGATTTTTATGACAACCGGCGACAACCAGTGCAGTAGTTGGACTGAGAAGGAGCTCCAAAGCACTTCCCAAGGCCAAACTTGCACCAAAAAGAGGTCATGGCCACTGTTTGGTGGTCTGCTGCCCGTCTGACCCACTACAGTGTTCTGAATCTTGGTGAAACCATTACATCTAGAAGTATGCTCAGTAAATCAATGAGATACATGGAAAACTGAAACACCTGCAGCTGGCATTGGTCAACAGAAAGAGCCCAGTTCTTCTCCACGACAACGTCCAACTGCACGCCGCACAATGAACGTTTTAAAAGCCGGACGAATTGGGCTACGAAGTCTTGCCTCATCTGCCATATTCACCTGACCTCTCGCCAACTGACTACCACTTCTTCAAGTATCCCGACAACTTTTTGCAGGGAAAATGCTTCCACAATCAGCAAGAGGCAGAAAATGCTTTCCAAGAGTTCATCAAATACCAAAACGTGGATTTTTATACAGGAATAAACAAACATTTCTTATTAGCAAAAATGTGTTGACTTTAATGGGTTCCTATTTTTATTAATAAAGATGTGTCTGAGCCTAGTTAAAATAATTTAAAATTCATGGTCTGAAACCTCAATTACTTTTTCACCAACCTCATATGGTGGCAAAAGTTGTATTGCACAGCACTGCCTTTGAGGCTGTGTTCCTCCATGGCAGTTTAAAATTTGAACACAGGTCTATATGGTGCTTGGAGAAGGAAATGGCAACCCACTCCAGTGTTCTTGCCTGGAGAATCCCAGGGAGGGGAAGCCTGGTTGGCTGCCGTCTATGGGGTCGCACAGAGTCAGACACGATTGAAGCGACGCAGCAGCTACATGGTGCTAAAGCCCATGGTTTTTCTACTTCAGCAAACTGCAGAGAGTCTGGGTCTAAGCAGATGTTTTCCTGCTATTCAAGGGCAACATGGGCTCTCCAATTAGATTTTTGTGCAACTAAGTTTTGGTTCATGCAAAAATTCTCTTTGCATTCAATAAACGAAAAAGGCATTTTATCTAAAGGCCAGGTCTGCGGTGGCAGCTCTCTGTATCTGGTCGCTCTTTCTGAGCTACAGTAGACTCAGAAATCAGTTTTCTTTTTAAAGAAAGTTTTCATTCAGCTCAGAAATATTATGCATTTTCAAAGAAATAAGGTTGACTAGAATTCTATGGCAGACAGCAGAATCTCTGTATGCTGCAGTTCTGCATTTCTATCTGTACTCTATGAAAAGCGAGGATCATTGTCCCTACAGAATGCAGCTAAATGACAGCTGGAGCATGAATGGACAGGAAAAACACTCTCTTCCCTCTAATAACACCACTTATGGCAGACGGACAGGGTTCTCTTCTGAATGTGGTAAAGAGATGCTATTATGATAAGAGTAATTATTATATATTAGTTAAAATTCCATTTAGGGAGTGTTATGTTGCTGCTACTTTAAAAGAGGTTTGCTAGCCCTCCAAGTTTAGGGATGAGATTAATTAGTGTCAATAGAAGGATCTCCAAGATAAAAACAAATTAACCCTCCTTATCCAGCCTTGCCTGGGTGTTCTTGAGTTGCTGCTTCCTTTGTGACAGAGATAGTGTTTGGTCTGATCTATTCTGATTGGAGAGAAAGGATGGAATGCACATTTGATTTGCTAAAGGGCATCTGATGTGCCAGCTACCATGATAGGTACTTTAAAAAAAGAAAGAACCTTTGAACTAGGATTTCCCGCTGTTCCCACTGAGCCTACTGGAGAACTTTGCTAAATTGAGGGATGTGAGCCTAAGACTATGTTTTTGACATAAATTGGATCATCTCTTTTGCGTGGCCCCTCCCAAGCCATTCCTGACTATTTACTTCCATTTCATTCCAACAGGCAAAAGAAAACAGGGGATTAAAAACACTTCTGTTGTTTCTTTTAACCTCTTCCATGAATACTAAAGACATCTGCTTCAGGATTCGTGGTTTGAAATATATTTTTAAAATATGGCAGGTCCAATTCCTACCAAAATAATGTTAATAACTTTTATCCTTTGTCCAATCCCACTGGCTATAATATTTCGTCACCCTTCCCATCAAATATTAATACTTTGAAGTTGTAGCCCAGATTTTCCGAGATAGACCTCATTTCATATACTGCAGCTATTGTCAAGTAAGGCAAATTACTACATATGTACTTAAATGTATTTTGATTTTATAAATCTTTGTGAGATTTATCATGTAAATAAGTTCAAAAATAATTAAAAGAAAATCTATGGCATGTTCCTAATTTTAGTTTCCAAAAATATATGCCCCTGTCACCCAAATTTTGACCTATCCCATATATTTCAACTAGTTTTGCTGTGTAACTTTAGACCATTTATATAACCTCACTGAGACTCAGTTTTTTTTTAATACTATAAAAAAGGATAATAAGATTCATTTCATAAGATTCTATGAGGATCAAAATGAGATAATGTATAAAAGCATTAGTGACTTTCCCTTCAGGGCAAGATTGACTTAACAGGGACCAGATTTACCCTCCTGGTTGAAACAACCCAAAACTGGCTCAAATATAAGAGGCAATAGTTTTTCAGACACTGGGCAACAAGCAGCAAAGGGCAATAGCTTCTGAAAGACAGGAAACAAATGGGGCAAACTTTGCGGCTGTCCCAGCTTACTCCCTTTAAAGAGATTCCAGGCGGTTGAGGCAAAGTGAATTTCAGAGCAAAGAATATTGTGAGGAATAATGAATGTCATTTCAGAAGAATAATGGAGTCATTCCAATAGGAAGATATAGCAGTCTTAAACACATAAGAGCGTAATGACAAAGCTTCAAAATACATGAAGCAAAATACATGTTCTCCTTGATGAACACCAAGGAGAAACAGATTAATTCACAGTTTTCTTTTCTTAAACAGCTTTCAGTTTTGACTGGGATGAAAGATTAGTCAATAATGTGACAGATTAGAAAACTGAAAATGTTTAAGAAGTAATGCTATTAAAAATAACAAATAAAAAATGAATGAAGAGTGGCTAAGCTGCATTTACTAGAGAGGAGATTTGGATAATGGAGTGACTTGGGTAGGGAGAGGCAGAAGTGGAGTTTTGTAGGGACGTGCTGAAAGGGACCATTGGCAAAACCAGGGTGACCTTTGTATAAGTTGACAAGGTATTTAAACAGTAGCGGCATAGGGCAAGCAAGGGAGAGAGATGCAAGATACCCAGCAAAAATATTATTTTCTCCTTGCCACAAACACTCTCCAGACTAACCATTTTGTGAGACTGCCTCCCTTTAAGGTTTAGCCAGATGCTCATCATAACTCAGTTTCACCTGGATAAAAATCTAAAAGGATGAGTTATTGGTTTGAATAGGCTGTTGCCCAGAATTCAGTGGTATAACACAATAAATATTTTTTTTTCATGAAACAATCGAATCATGTTCTGCTATATGTGGTCTTTCAGGAACACTGGCTGCTTTTGTCTTGAGTTTGTGCTCCTCTTTCCACTTTTCAAATTCTGTCTATTTAGCTAGTGGATGGGGAAGAAGAACCAGGAATACATGAAAGAGGTTTTTATATTTCAGGCCCAGAAGTAGCTCATGTCACATAGGTTCACAGTCTCTTGGTAGAAATGTAGACAAATGGCTTCAACTAACTGTAGGATGTGGTCTAGCCATGTGCCCAGAGGAAAAGAAGGGCCCTGGTGCTTGTAAACACTAGCAATCTCTATAACAGATGTCCCATCCCATTTACTGATGCTCTGAGAACCACTGTACTCTGTTGAACACTGGCCCTAACTCTCAATTTATTTTCTGAATGAATTTAATGTTTTTGTTATAGTAAATACACATGGAAAGAATTTGAACTGGAGTCAAACATCAGTATTTTCTAACATCACTGAATGGAAATAAAACATTATACAAAGACATAAACAGACGGATATAAAAATATATCACCAAATCTCAGAATGTCAGAGGAGAGTGAAAGAATCTTAAAAACCATCTAATTTGGTCTCTTAATTTTGCAGCTAAGTAAACTGAGACCAAGAGAGGCTAAATTATGTGTCCAAATCTCTGTAGATAATTAGTAAGAGAGCTGGGGTCAAAACCTAATTGGTGTGATCTCACGCTTTAAATTACCAACAGGAATTTAATGCATCAAGATAAAAAGTCTTCATGTTATACTTTCAAAAGGCAGAGAACAATTAAATAGTTTTGAAACCTAGTGGGTCTTTAAATTACACAGTTGTACAAGGGAAACTTTTATTTTTGATGAGGATTTTGCTGTTTTAATTGATGAGATGATAAGTGTTTACCAGAGAAATGCCTGCTGCCCAGAGATGAAAGAATTGTTACAGCAGTCAGGGTGAGGCTCTTTCTGTAAGAAATAGGAGGCCATTTTTCTTGGTTTTCACAATTACAAATTTAGATCAAGTCAGAAATCTGACAATGGATAGTCCTTTGTTTCTAGGATAAGAACATTTCTCAGTTCTACAGAAAGACTTGCTTTGTAGTGTTATGTTCTTTTCCTTAGTCTAATCTAGGTGCTGCCGCTTCTTTCCTCTTCTTCCTCTTTTGTATACAACCCAGTACCTCACTTACTGGCATTTGACACTAGGGACTCTGTATGAATGGATTTTCTTTCTTTCTTTTTTTTTCACGTTTTTTTATTTTATTGTATTTTCTAACTTTACAGTATTGTATTGGTTTTGCCATATATCAACATGAGTCCGCCACAGGTATACACGTGTTCCCCATCCTGAACCCTCCGCCCTCCTCCCTCCCCGTGCCATCCCTCCGGGTCGTCCCAGTGTCGCCAGTCCAGGTTTGATGCACGATGCACTGGATTTTCTTTCTGAATGAAGTTTACCTGCATTAACAAGATTTATTAGTTTTACAGGAAAGTTTATCTAGACTGTATCATGTACTTATCTATTACCTTAAAAAGAACCGCAGTGCCTCCCCTTTAATACAGAGATTAGTAATGGAAAGCAGAGGTCTGGAGCCAGACTGCTCAGGTATAAGACCTGGCTCTGACTCTTTTCAGTTGTGTCACGTTAGGCATGTTACTTAATTCTTCATTCTTCTCTTAGTTTCCTCGTTTGTAAAATGAGAATAATATTTAGTGCATTCAGCTTAAAGTAGTTGTGGACATTAAAAGTTGATATATGAAAGACACTTAAAGCAGTGTCTTATATATAATAAGTGCTAGTATATATTAGCTCTAAGCATTACAGCCTACCTTGTGGAGGGTGTGAAGGAGATTAGATATTAGTTAATAGAAAACACAAATACGTTTTCTAACTTATGAGAAGTTAAGGAAAACTACTAAATGCTATTAATGTGTTAACAAAGGAACTAGATTTAGCCTGGTAATGTATTAATAGTATAGAATTCTTTATATCTTAGTTTTTCCTTCTGATACATAAGTTGTGTGAAAGCAAAAAGCATGTCTTAATTCTCCTTATGTAATTGTCAGTGAGCAGAGTATCTAGTGCATAGCAGGGACTCAAGACTACCTTGGAAAGAGAGATTAAAGGAAAGGGAGGAAAAAAAAATCTTGATTCTACAGGTATCATCATGAGACTATATAAAGATGTTGGAGGCAAGTATTCTGCAGAGGGTAGAGAATTAATCTCCCTGGTGACCCTCATCTGCAGAGATGTAGGACCTTGGAGGTCACAATTCTAGTGATTCCGGGCATCTGCAGCTTAATGAGGATGTATCCATTTATGCACTAATGCTCATTCACATGGTTCAAAGCAGTCCCTCAGGTCTTCCCGGAGGACTGGTTTGCTTATTTTATACAGGGTTCTTAGAGTATGCTGACATGTTTAATAAACAGGGAGTCTTGACTGGGGGAGTGCTTATCTTGGGGAAAGCCAGTGAGCTATGTTTGAAGGCAGGCTTTCCTTCTCTCTTGGGAGTTAAACAGTTTGAAAACAGGCTGCCTTCAGCCTTGCCTAGAATCCAAAGTGAAGGAGAAATATAGGGATGCCATATCAAAGGGGCCCTGCTGTTCTCCTGGCCTGAGGGTGAATTCACTCCACAGGTCATCTGGTCTAAGAGTGCTGCCCTTTTTAAAGGAGAGGAGAGAAGGGAGGAGCAGATGTCTAGGTGCCTTTCCCCAGGTCACACAGTGGCCAAGCCCAGAGACCTCAGACTCCTATGCTCCCAGTCTGATACCCTACACCTTAACAAGTGAAAATTTGAACTATATGAAACAACTTTTTAAATCTGTAAATGACTAAGGAGAGAGAAAGAGGAGGCTGTATTGTTTGAACCTCCAACTTTAAATTGCATCAACATGCATAAAAATCTATTTCAAAATAAGGCAATCAAAACAGTTAAAAATTTGCTAGGCATCATTCTGAGAGTTTTATATGCATAAGTTCATTTAATTCCCATAACAATACTATGACCTGGGTTCTATTATTATCCCTCTTTTACAGACGAAAAAACTGAGGCATAAGAGGTTAAGCCATTTGCCCCAGGTCACTCAATCAGTAGGCTGAAGAGTTTAGGATAAAGATTTAGTTAAACATTAAAAGAAAACAGTGTCACCATTGAATACTTAATACTACCTTTGTCAGGGTGTACATCTCTGTCCCTTTAATCTGTCCCATCCATGGTAGGAACAGACCTTTCAACATCATTATATTGATACATAAAAGGTACTCTAAGAGAGGCGGTCAGGATCCACAAGAGAGTCTTGTTTCATTTCAGGAGCTCCACTCAGAAGACACCTGGAATAGGGCTCATCCCAGACTCAGCCAGGAGGGACAGACCTTAACCTTGGCTGGGACCCAGAAGGCAGAGGATAGAAAAGAAAAAGGAAGTAAAGAGGAAATAGAGAAAGCAAACTGTATGTGGACTGAAATACAACCTGCTGGGAAGACTGGAAAATGGTTTAGAGTCCTCTGGATGTCAGATGTGTTCATGACCCAGCTACAAGGAAACCGGACTCTTTCTGGTCACGTTGGATATCTGCATGCGCTTCTAGGTGTTGTATTGCATAAAGGTAATACTTTATCTCATCCAACTGTCAAAATAACCCTTTCAGCTAAATATTATATTCCCTTTTATACAAATAAGTAGGCTGAGATTGAGATAGTTTAACTCATGTCAGGGGGCTAGTACCTGGAAAGGACCTGAGACTCCAGTCTGCAGTTTTGAAACTGATACACTTTCCCTTACCCTGAAAAGTGAAGTGAAGTCGCTCAGTCGTATCGGACTCTTTGCGACCCCATGGACTGTAGCCTGCCAGGCTCCTCCATCCATGGGATTTTCTAGGCAAGAGTACTGGAGTGGGTTGCCATTTCCTTCTCCAGGGGATCTTCCCGACGCAGGGATTGAACCCCAGTCTCCTGCACTGCGGGCAGACACTTTACTGTCTGAGCCACCAGGGGAGATGCTGGTTAAATATCCAGCTGAGCCTATAAATGCTTCCTTTTTCCTCATAAGTTAGCTGAGTTAGGGCACTAGTTGTGTAAGTCTTCCTCAGTTCCTCTTCTGTATCTCAGCCCCTCCTCCCAAGGCCTCAAGCCTGATGCTGCCCTAAAGGAGGCCAGTGAAGCCAGAGCCACACTGGGAAATCAGGAGAGGGCACATGACTGGGCCCTGTCAAGGCATCTCAGTGAAGAACACAAGAGTGTCATGGGCTCCCAGGGGCCTTTTCATTGCCCAGGTCTTCAGTAACAGACTATCAACAATGTCCTAAAATAGACAGCATCAAACAGTCCTGGCCTTGGCTTTGAGTTGCCACCAAACCAGGAGGCAGCTCAGGAAGCATTAGCACATTTTGCTCTTCTAGGAATAAAAGAACCACAGATGTGTCCTTGAGTCTGTTAAACAATGTTAACTAAAGGGAGGGGTCAGGAGAGAGGTATGTGTGGTGGTTTCTGGGCAGGAGATGAGAGAAGCCACACGGCTCATTTGTCCGGCACTAATGGATCTAAAATGAGGAGCCTTGATGCCAAGGGGACTGCTGTCTTGAAATGAGAAGAACTGAGAACAAGGGAAGTCCATTAGTGTCATGTTTGTATTTCTCCTCCTCTGAAGCTGGATTTTAGGCTCACAGGGAGAAAAGACCAATGATTTCCATCCTTAAGAGCTTTGCCCATTAGTGTCAAATTATTCCAGGAGGGAGAAGGCAGGAAAAAAAAAAAAAAAAAGGCAGCAGAGTAAACAGAGGATTTGGAAGTGTGCTATGGAGCTTCTTTCCTCTGTCCCAGCCAGAGCTTGACCTCTTAGGAAAATGATTAATAGTTGATAATTGGGGCAGGGAGCTTCCCTGGTGGCTCAGAGGTAAAGAATCCACCTGCCAATACAGGAGATGTGGGTTTGATTCCTGGGTCAAAAAGGTGCCCTAGAGAAGGAAATGGCAACCCACTCCAGTATTCTTGCTTGGGAAAGTCCACGGACAGAGGAACTGGTGGGCTACAGTCCGTGGGGTCAAAAAAGAGTTGGACATGGCTTAGCGACTAAACAATTGAGGCAGGGGCTTGTTTTCTCACCCTCTACATGTGCAGGCTCTTAGCAAGAGATGACTTTACTTATATGGCCCACTAACTACAAAATCATAAAGAGTCATCAAAATTGCAATGTACCTTAGCTCTGATCAATCATTAATTTCACCAGAACAAAACAGTCTTGATCTTCATAAATAAAAATGTAACAAAATAATAAAAGTAAAATAAAATAGTATCTAATATTTATAAGCACTTACTTTGGGCCAGGTCAGTTCAGTTCAGTTCAGTTTAGTCACTCAGTCATGTCCGACTCTTTGCCACCCCATGAATTGCAGCACACCAGGCCTGCCTGTCCATCACCAACTCCCAGAGTTCACTCAAACTCACATCCATCAAGTCGGTGATGCCATCCAGCCATCTCATCCTCTGTCATCCCCTTCTCCTCCTGCCCCCAATCCCTCCCAGCATCAGAGTCTTTTCCAATGAGTCAACTCTTCACATGAGGTGGCCAAAGTACTGGAGTTTCAGCTTCAGCATCATTCCTTCCAAAGAAATCTCAGGGCTGATCTCCTTCAGAATGGACTGGTTGGGTCTCCTTGAAGTCCAAGGGACTCTCAAGAGTCTTCTCCAACACCACAGTTCAAAAGCATCAATTCTTCGGTGCTCAGCCTTCTTCACAGTCCAACTCTCACATCCATACATGACCACAGGAAAAACCATAGCCTTGACTAGACGGACCTTTGTTGGCAAAGTAATGTCTCTGCTTTTGAATATGCTATCTAGGTTGGTCATAACTTTCCTTCCAAGGAGTAAGCGTCTTTTACTTTCATGGCTGCAATCACCATCTGCAGTGATTTTGGAGCCCAGAAAAATAAAGTCTGACACTGTTTCCACTGTTTACCCATCTATTTCCCATGAAGTGATGGGATCAAATGCTGTGATCTTAGTTTTTTGAACATTGGGTTTTAAGATAGCTTTTTCACTCTCCTCTTTCACTTTCATCAAGAGGCTCTTTAGTTCCTCTTCAGTTTCTGCCATAAGGGTGGTGTCATCTGTGTATCTGAGGTTATTGATATTCCTCCCAGCAATCTTGATTCCAGCTTGTGCTTCTTCCAGCCCAGTGTTTCTCATGATGTACTCTGCATAGAAGTTAAATAAGCAACCTTATGACAATATACAGCCTTGACGTACTCCTTTTCCTATTTGGAACCAGTCTGTTGTTCAATGTCCAGTTCTAACTGTTGCTTCCTGACCTGCATATAGGTTTCTTTTAAATGCTTTATAAGCTCTAATTCTTTAAGTCTTGCAGTAGTGCCAAGAGGTGGAATGTGTATATAGCTCTATTTTATTCTTCTTCTTCTTTTTAAATATTTATTTATTTATTTCACTGAGCAAGATCTTAGTTGTGGCACTTGGGATCTTTCGTTGCAGCACATGAACTCTTAGTTTCATCATGTAGGATCCAGATCCCTGACCAGGGATTGAACTTGGGGCCCCTGCGTTGGAAGCATCGAGTCCCAGCCTCTGGACAACCAGGGAAGTCCCTACAGCTCCATTTTCAATCAAGAACACTGAGGCTCAGTGGAGTAAGTATTCATCATCTTCTACCACTTTAAAAAACTGTTCCAACACTATTATTACACTTATCTCATGCTTTTTGGGGTCATGAAACTAGACAGCACATAACAGAGTCAGCTCTGCTTTGCTCCAAGATGTCTAGAACCACAGCTGGGATGACTTGAATGTCTGGGGCCTGGTAAGGGATCTTACATGAGGTGTGGCCTCTCCATAGGCCAGCGTGAGTTTTTTCATTATGTTGTGGGCTCAGAGTAGTTGGTTTCTTCCATGGTGCCCCAGGGTTCCAAGAGTAAGTGTTCCAAGAGGCCTGAGCTGAAGCTGCAAGGCTTCTTTTGGCACAGCCTCAGAACCCCCAGAAGGTGACTTCTGCCCCTAAGACTAGCCAAGATTCCAGGAAAAAGGAATAGGAGAGACGTCAAAGAATTGAGAATCATTTAAAATATGATACTGTAAATAATCAGTGAAGTCATATAGCCAGTAGGTTGGAAGATAGCATTACTCAGATACTCTTAATGACAATGCCAAGTTTAGCAGCCTGGTAATTGAATTTATGTATCATTGAGACAAATCCAGTGGATGATGGCTATTTTGATGTTCATTTGTAATTCAGTTATTTGGCACACAGATTACATTTTCTTCCAAAGATGTGATGTTTCTTTCCTCTCTCTCTTCCTTAAACATTTGTTAAACCAACTTTGTGCCAGGCATTATCCTAGGTGTTAGGAATAAAAAATGAGTAAACTACTGTCCCTATTTTTAAGGGTTTCATGGGCTAACAAGGAGGGACAAACTTCTGTTAATTATTGTTCAATGTGATTAGCGTGACATCACAGGAACTAATATGGAAACAGGAAGAAACTCCTACCTTAGGAGTCTGGGAAGGCTTTTTTAAAGGAGATATGGTTTGATTGTATCTGAGAGGATTAGGAGGAACTTACCAGATATTATGGATTGAATTTTTATGTCTCCTCCACCCAAAATTCATATGCTGAAGCCTTAACCCTAGGGTGACTATATTTGGAGATAGGACTTTTACTAAAGTAATTGAGGTTAGATGAGGTCATAAGGGTGGGGCCCTGGTCTGAAAGGATTAGTGTCCTTGTAAGAAGGGACACCAGACAGCCAGCTGCCTCACCTTCCTCCTCCTGCTTCCCACCCCAACAAGCTGAGGAAAAGTCATGTGAGGACTAACAAGAAGGCAGCCTTCTGCAAGCCCAGATTAGAGTCCTCACTGGAAACTGAATTGGCCAGAACCTTGATTTTGGACTTTCAGAAACTGTGCGAAAATAAATTTGTTTAATTTGTTAAACAAATTTGTTAAACTTGTTTAAACTACACAGTCTATGGTATTTTGTTATGGCAGCCTGAGCTAAATAAATAAGCTAGCGAGAAGGAGAGGAAGAATGTTCCAAGGAGAAGCAACAGAACATTTAACTGAAAGGAGAATTAAAAGAGGATGTCATATTTAGGGAACCACTAGTAGTTTGTCAAGCCTGAAGTATTATATATGTGGGTAAACAATGGGACACAGACCAGAAAGATGCAAAAATCTGGGTGTTTGACCTTCTTGAATTGCTGGATTAACCAGCCCTGAGCTCTGCATTTCTCCTTATGTGAGATATTTCTGTATTCTTTGAACTACCATGACATGTTTTCTCTGCTTTGTTTTTAAGGGCATTGACTCATTTTGGCTACATTTTACAAAATCCTAAAATAATCATGATTTTAAAAATATAGAATTGTAATTCTCTCTTGATAAAAATGTACTGATATTGGCAATCCAGGGTAGACTCTCTACTGTGGCAAATGCCTGTGTTTCCTTTATCATGCCTTTACATTAAATAGATGACTGCACGAATTATGTTACAAAGACAGGCTATAATGTTGATATTCTAACCAGGAAGACAGGAGGATACAGATCACATGTCTTCCCTTTTTACAGACATAGAAATCACATTCAACACTTCTATTTGTGTGCCATTGGTCAGAACTTATTCACACGGGAGCACATATGTGACTGCATGAAAGATTGACTTTACTTTGGATGGTTATGCTTCCAGAAACAATGTGTGGGCTTGTTGCTAAAGAAGAGAAGCAGTGATGTTGAGGAATGCTTACTCATCTCTGCAACCTAGAGACTCCTCACAATTCATCTAGATGATGATGCACTTGTATGAGAGGTGGTAGCTGGAGTGGAAATGGGTTCCTGAAGGGATTTTCTGGGTAACTGTGAGGACAATGCTGGTGTGATTGGACTTTTGCTATGGTTTCTGACATGTAGTCAGTTTCCTGTTGGAACAATAAATATTCTTGCCCAATGAACCTAACATGATTTTCCTGGAGTTTTATATTTTTCCTGTAGCTAGCCCTATTAGAAGAAAGAGACATTAAACAGAGAGACTATTTTAATCAGTGGAATATATGTTCTTGTTATTTCATAGTATTTCACAGTCTGTAAAGTGCTTCAGTACCATATATCCCACCTGGATAAAAAAGCAAAAGCAATATTAAAGAGTCATTCTATAACTTTTGCATAGCAGAAGGAACCATCAACAAAGTGAAAAGAACAACCTACAGAATGGGAAAGAATATTTGCAAACCATATATCTGATAAGATTAATATCCCCAAAATGTAAAGAAATAAAGCAGCAAAAAACAAAGACAAAACAAAACCCTAAATAACCCAATTAAAAATGGGCAAAGGACTTGAATAGATATGTATTCAAAAAATGTGAAATGTTCACAGGCACATGAAAAGATGCTCAACATCACTAATTACTAGGGGAATGTAAATCAAAACCACAGTGAGATATCACCTCATGCCTGTTAGACTAGCCATCAGAGATAACAAGTGCTGATATGGATATAGAGAAAATGAACCCCTTGTGCATTGTTGGGGGGGGTTGTAAATTGGTACAGCCACTATTGAGAACAATCTTGAGGATCTGAGGACCCTCACAAAATTAAAAATAGAACTACCATGTATTCCAGCAACTCTACTTCTGGGAATATACGCAAAGGAAATGAAAACATTAACTTAAAAAGACATCTGCACCCCCATGTTCATAGCTGCATTATTTGCAATAGCCAAGACATGGAAACAGCCTAAGTGTCCATTGATGGATGAATGGATAAAGAAGTTGTGAGATATATATATCTATATATATCCATATATATATCTAAGCCCAGTATACATATATGTATGTATATATATATATATCTTATGTATATATATATATGTATATATATATATATATATATATCTTAGTCCCTCAGTTGTGCCCAACTCTTTGCGACCCCATGGACTATAGCCCACCAGACACCTCTGCCCGTAGGGATTCTCCAGGCAAGAATACTGAAGTGGGTTGTCATGTTCAGAGGATCTTCCCTACCCAGAGATCAAACCCAGGTCTCCCACATGGCAGGCAAATTCTTTACCAGCTGAGCTACCAGGGAAACCTATACATAAATATATATATATAAACATTATATATATAATTCAGCCCTTAGAAATGGGGAAATTCTATTTGCAACAACCAGGATAGATCTTGAAGACATTGTGCTAAATGAAATACACATATCTCATTATAGGTGGAATATATAAGATAGGATTATTTATAAGCAACAAGAATATGCGCTTATCAATGGAGTTCTGACTTTTCACTTTCTCCCTAAGAAACTGGTAAACATCCACAGATGGTGTATTAGTTTCCTGGGGCTATAACACAGTACCATAAACCAGGTGGCTTCAACAACAGAAACTTAAGAGTAGACGTCAAGAACCAAGAACTTGGTAGGGTTGGTTCCTTCTGAGGGCTGTGGGAGAGGTCTCTCTCTCTGCTAGCTTCCGGAGGTTTTCTGGAAATCTTTAGCTTGTAGATGTCATTCTCACTATGTCTTTACATCTCCTTCCTTCTGTGCATGCTTGTCTATGTATCCAAATTCTCCCTCTTTTATAAACACACCTTGAATCATACAAAGACACTCTAATGACCTCATGTTAAGTTGATTACTGCTGTGAAGAACTTATTTCCAAATAAGGTCACATTCTCAGGTACTGAGGATTAGGACCAACATATCTTTTGTGTGTGAGGGCAGAAGGGACACAATTCAATCCATAAGAGATAAGTATTATTGAGGAGAGATCTTTGATTTTAATATAGTTTAGATTTACCATCTTCTGGCTTTCTTTGATTTTTGTCTGTCCCCCACACTCTTTTTCTTTCCCCTGGTTACTCCGCTAATTTGTCAGGGTACTTATTAGTGATTATTTATGTTATTATTCAGTATTCATGTTAAGTATTCAAAATTTGTCATCAATATTGCTGATGAGACCAGATCCCCCAAAACCTGCTGCAAAATGCTAGCTGTCTGATTTACTTTACACTACCACACAATTGCGCTCATCTCACACGCTAGTAAAGTAATGCTCAAAATTCTCCAAGCCAGGCTTCAGCAATATGTGAACTGTGAACTTCCAGTTGTTCAAGCTGCTTTCAGAAAAGGCAGAGGAACCAGAGATCAAATTGCCAACATCCGTTGGATCATGGAAAAAGCAAGAGCGTTCCAGAAAAACATCTATTTCTGCTTTATTGACTATGCCAAAGCCTTTGATTGTGTGGATCACAATAAACTGTGGAAAATTCTGAAAGAGATGGGAATCCCAGACCACCTGACCTGCCTCTTGAGAAATCTGTATGCAGGTCAGGAAGCAACAGTTAGAACTGGACATGGAACAACAGACTGGTTCCAAATAGGAAAAGGAGTATGTCAAGGCTATATGTCGTCACCCTGCTTATTTAACTTCTATGCAGAGTACGTCATGCGAAATGCTGGGCTGGAAGAAGCACAAGCTGGAATCAAGATTGCCAGGAGAAATATCAATCGCCTCAGATATGCAGATGACACCACCCTTATGGCAGAAACTGAAGAGGAACTAAAGAGCCTCTTGATGAAGGTGAAAGAGGAGAGTGAAAAAGTTGGCTTAAAACTCAACATTCAGAAAACTAAGATCATGGCATCTGGTCCCATCACTTCATGGGAAATAGATGGGGAAACAGTGGAAACAGTGTCAGACTTTATTTTTCTGGGCTCCAAAATCACTGCAGATGGTGACTGCAGCCATGAAATTAAAAGCCGCTTACTCCTTGGAAGGAAAGTTATGACCAACCTAGATAGCATATTCAAAAGCAGAGACATAACTTTGCCGACAAAGGTTCGTCTAGTTAAGGCTATGGTTTTTCCTGTGGTCATGTATGGATGTGAGAGTTGGACTGTGAAGAAGGCTGAGTGCTGAAGAATTGATGCTTTTGAACTGTGGTGTTGGAGAAGACTCTTGAGAGTCCCTTGGACTGCAAGGAGATCCAACCAGTCCATTCTGAAAGAGATCAACCTGGGACTTCTTTGGAAGGAATGATGCTAAAGCTGAAACTCCAGTACTTTGGCCACCTCATGCAAAGAGTTGACTCATTGGAAAAGACTCTGATGCTGGGAGGATTGGGGGCAGGAGAAGAAGGGGGCGACAGAGGATGAGATGGCTGGATGGCATCACTGACTCGATGGACGTGAGTCTGAGTGAACTCCAGGAGTTGGTGATGGACAGGGAGGCCTGGTGTGCTGCGATTCATGGGGTGGCAAAGAGTCGGACATAACTGAGCGACTGAACTGAACTGAACTGATGGGGATGGTTGCAGTGTATTTCATCTTTGCATCCCTCATTTAATGTCAACACTCTCGATGCCTCCTCTACCCTGCTTCCCATTCCTTACATCTGTGTTAACTTTCTTTTTTCTGTATTTGCTGCAGTTAAGGGAAACTTTCAGAGAAAAAGTTATTTTCTAACTAGACTCTAATCTCTTCATCTCTAAGCACACACCTTCTGTGTAACTTTTTGTTTTTTTTTTGGTTATGCCTCACAGAATGCAGGATTAGTTCTACAACCAGGGATCAAATACATGGTCCCTGCAGTGGAAGCACAGTCTTAACTAGACTGCCAGGGATTTCATTGTGTTGTTCAGTTGCTAAGTCGTGTCCGACTCTTTGTAACCCCATGGGCTGCAGCATGCCAGGCTTCCCTGTCCTTCACTATCTCCTAGAGTTTGCTCAAACTCATTTCCATTGAGTCGGTGATGCTGTCCAACTTTCTTATCCTTGGTTGGCCCCTTCTCCTCCTTCCCTCAATCTTTACCAGCATCAGGCTCTTTTCTAATGAGTCAGCTCTTTACATCAGGTGGCCAAAATACTGGAGTTTAAGCTTCAGTATCAGTTCTTCCAATGAATTTTCAGGGCTGATTTCCTTTAGGGTTGACTGGTTGGATCTCCTTGCAATACAAGGGATTCTCAAGAGTCTTCTCCAGCACCAAAATTCTAAAGCATCAATTCTTTGGCACTCAGCCTTCTTTATGGTCCAATTCTCACATCCATACATGATGACTGGAAAAACCATAGCTTTGACTAGATGGACCTTTATCGGCAAAGTAATGTCTCTTCTTTTTAATACACTGTCTAGGTTTGTCATAGCTTTTCTTCCAAGGAGCAAACATCTTTTAATTCCATGATTGCAGTCACCATTTGCAGTGATTTTCGAGCCCAAGCAAATAAAATCTATCACTGTTTCCACTTTTCCCTCATCTTGTTGCCATGAAGTGGTGGGACTGGATGTCATGATCATTGTTTTTTGAATGCTGGGTTTTAAGTCAGCTTTTTCACTCTCCTCTTTCACTTTCATCAAGAGGCTCTTTAGTTCCTCTTCACTTTCTGCCATAAAGGTGGCATTAGCTGCATATCTGAGGTTATTGATATTTCTCCCAGCAATCTTGATTCCAGCTTGTGCTTCACCCACCCTGGCATTTTGCATGATGTACTCTGCATATAAGTTAAATAAGCAGGGTGACAATATATAGCCTTGACATACATTTTCCCCAATTTTGAACCAGTCCATTGTTCCACATTCAGTTCTAACTGTTGCTTCTTGACCTGCATAAAGGGTTCTCAGGAGGCAGATAAGGTGGTCTGAAATTCTTTAACAATTTTCCATAGTTTGTTGTGATCCATACAAAGGCTTTAGCATAGTTAATGAAGCAGAAGTAGATGTTTTTCTGGAATTCTCTTGCTTTTTCTATGATCCAACGGATGTTGGCAATTTGATCTCTGGTTCTTCTTCCTTTTCTTTGTGTTATGCCTTTACATATAGCCTCAGAGTGCTGGGGGTGGGGGTGGGGGCGGTGGCAGGCGGTTTTTATTTGCTACTTCTTTCCCAATACAGTGTACTCATATGTTCCTGTCTTATTTTGAAATAGTCAGTGATGTTTCCTGCCACGTACAACAACCCTCAGCCCATTCATAGCCCCTTAATCAGGAGACTAGTGTTTGGTTATCCTTTGAGCAGAAGTGGCCACTGATTGGGTTGCCCTGAGCTAGTCCTTGGCTTGTTTGGAGATGATCTTGTGTGGAGGGCTTCTGTATCACAGAGTCCATGATGGATTGTTAAATCACTCAGATTGGTTCACTTTAGGATTCCATCTAGATTGTGCAGTGAGTACAAACCAGACAGGTGGAGAGAAACAGAGATTCAATGAGAAAGTTTGAAGGATTTGTCTGGTTCTCAGAGGGTCTCAAGTCCTAATGATTTCTTGTTCTTGCTCTAGATAGTATAAATCCTGAAAATAAACTCCCTCCGCTTTTAAAAGTGATCTTTACAACCAACACACACACACACACACACACACACACACACACACACATAATCTAACTGATTTCTAAGTATTATTTTTTTTAATCTTAATTTTTTCCTTACAACAACTTCTTGAAGCCTTGAAGGAATTTGCCTAATGTCACACAGTTATTAAATGGTGAAGCTGGGACTTAAGACTGATTGTTCTGATAATAATGCTATATGCTTTCTACTTTAAAGTACTACATAACTTAGTGAAAATATGCTTAGAAGCAAAGCACAAAGTTGACATTATCTGTTAGAGGGTTGTGGTAGTGCTAGGCATGGAATAATAGTAAAGATCCTTACAGGAGTTTCTTTCCTTTTACCTCACTAATGTCATTGGATTTTCAAAGCAAATCTATAAAGTAGAGACATGAGAATCAATTTTATCTTCAGTTTCAAATGCTGAAATTGAGCTTCTGGAAGTTAATCAAGTTGACCAAGGCCACAAAACCAGGAAATAGTAGGGGCAAGTTATCAGAATTATATCTTTTTAAATACCCAGCCCCATGGGTGGCACATATTTGACATTCATAAGTGCTTTTAGGAAAAAAGAAAATAAAGGAAGGAATAAAAGTTAGGAAGGAGATGGATGGAAAGTCTGTTTTTATAACTTTAGACTATATACAGAGAAAAAAGATTCTGTGCTGTTCATCATCCCTTCAACCTAGGGCACCATTGAAGCCATCCGCAGCAGTCCCCAAGCTTATTTCTTGGAAGGTCTGTGTTTGGGCAACCTAAGGCCTCAGTAATTCTTATCCTCTGTGAGTCATCCTTTCCTCCATCTGTTTATATAACAAGTCTAACCACAGCCATTGTTGCTGATTACATGCTGGAAATGACCTAACAATGTTTTATTTAATGATCTCCAATCATTTCCATCTGGTCTGTGGGTGGCTGCACAGTCATTATTCATCAATGAAACTTTACAAACACAAACACATATGTATGTATATAATAAAACCTTAACAATTTACACTAATTGGAGGGAAGGCCTATCTGAATTAACAAAAAGTAAGAAATGCTGTTTTATTACTTGCAGCTCATGATGTAATTAACCACCTAATGAACATGCGGCATGGTGGGAAGAGCACTGTAATGGGAGTCATTAAGGAGAGAGATGAGATGAACAGAGCAGACAGAGTCTAGGTTATGCAAGATAAAACATGGAGCATGGCGGCCACATTTCATGGTCTGGCTCTTAGATTTGTAGGTCCAGAAATGTGAAAATGTTGAAAATGTGAAAATGTGAAAACTGAACAAGGCTAGAAGACACATCCCGCATGACAAGTAAATGAATCACGCTAAACAAAATGATTTAGTGATCTAAATATAAAATTAAATGTTGATTCATTAATTTTGCTTGAAAACCATCTTTCAGGTGGACCAAACATATATGCTGACTGATTAGAACATTATATCTCACGTAGGAAAGTGCTCATGATAAACCAATTTTGATTCATTATGTTGCATTCTGTTGCAGGTAGCAAACTACAGTTCAAAGTAGGTTTATATGTATATATATATATATATATATATATTTATATACACATATATATATATGCTCAGTCACTCAGTCATGTCAGACTCTTTGTGACCCCATGAAATGTAGCCTACCAGGCTTTTCTGCCTATGAAATTTACCAGGCAAGAATATTGGAGTGGGTTGCCATGCCTTCCTCCAGGGGATATTCTAGACCCAGGGATTGAAAGTACATCTCTTGTGTCTCCTGCATTGGCAGGAGAATTCTTTACCATAGGGCTATCTGGGAAGCTCATATATATATGTATAATTGAGTCTCTTTGCTGTAAGCAGTAATTAACACAACATTGTAATTCAACTATACTTTATTGATCTCTGGTTCCTCTGCCTTTTCTAAATCCAGCTTGAATATATGGAAGTTCTTGGTTTACGTATTGTTGAAGCCTAGCTTGGAGAATTTTGAGCATTACTTTGCTAGCATGTGAAAGGAGTGCAATTGTGTGGTAGTTTGAACATTCTTTGGCATTGCCTTTCTTTGGGATTAGAATAAGAACCGAACTTTTCCAGTCCTGAAGCCACTGCTGAGTTTTCCAAATTTGCTTTTATATTGAGTGCAGCACTTTCACAGCATCATCTTTTAGGATTTTAAATAGCTCAACTGGAATTCCATCACCTCCACTTTGTTCATAGTGCTGCTTCCTAAGGCCCACTTGACTTCACACTCAGAGATGTCTGGCCCTAGGTGAGTGATCACATCATTGTGGTTATCTGGGTCATAAAGATCTTTTTTGGTATAGTTCTTCTGTGTATTCTTGCCACCTCTTCTTAATATCTTCTGCTTCTGTTAGGTCCGTACCATTTCTGTCCTTTACTGTGCCCATCTTTGCATGAAATGTTCCCTTGGTATCTCTAATTTTCTTGAAGGGATCTCTAATCTTTCCCATTCTCTTGTTTTCCTCTATTTCTTTGCATCGATCACTGAGGAAGGCTTTTTTTTTTTTTTTTTTTTTAATCTCTCCTTGCTATTCTTTGGAACTCTGCATTCAAATGGGTATATCTTTCCTTTTCTCCTTTGCCCTTAGTTTCTCTTCTTTTCTCAGCTATGTGTAAGGCTTCCTCAGATAGCCATTTTGCCTTTTTGCATTTCTTCTTCTTGGGGATGCTTTTGATCAGTGCCTTCTGGATAATGTCAGGAACCTCTGTCCATAGTTCTTCAGGAACTCTGTCTATCAGATCTAATCCCTTGAATCTGTTTGTCACTTCCACTGTATAATCTCAAGGAATTTGATTTAGGTCACACCTGAATGGTCTAGTGGTTTTTCCTACTTTCTTCAGTTTAACTTTGAATTTGGCAATAAGAAGTTCATGATCTGAGCCACAGTCAGCTCCCAGTCTTGTTGCTGACTGTACAGAGCTTCTCCATCTATGACTACAAACAATATAATCAGTCTGATTTTAGTGTTGACCATCTGGTGATCCATGTCTCTTGTGTTGTTGGAAAAGGCTGTTTGCTATGACCAATGTGTTCTCTTGACAAAACTTTGTTAGCTTTTGCCCTGCTTGTTTAACTCAATGAAACTATGAGCCATGCTGTGTAGGGCCACCCATGATGGACAGGTCATGGTGGAGAGTTCTGACAAAATGAGGTCCACTGGAGAAGAGAATGGCAAATCACTTCAGTATTCTTGCCTTGAGAACCACATGAACAGCATGAAAAGGCAAAAAGATAGGACACTGAAAGATGAACTCCCCAGGTTGGTAGGTACCCAATATGCTACTGGAGAAGAGTGGATAAATAACTCCAGAAAGAATGAAGAGACAGAGCCAAAGTGAAAACAACTCTGAGTTGTGGATTTGACTGGTGATGGAAGTAACGTCCAATGCTGTAAAGAGCAATATTGCATAGGAACCTGGTATGTTAGGTCCATGAATCAAGGTAAACTGGAAGTGGTCAAACAGGAGATGGCAAGAGTGAACATTGACATTTTAGGAATCAGCGAACTAAAATGGACCAGAATGGGCAAATTTAATTCATATGACCATTATATCTACTACTGTGGCCAATAATCCCTTAGAAGAAATGGAGTAGCCCTTATAGTCAATAAAACAGTTCAAAATGCAGTACTTGGATGCAATCTCAAAAATGACAGAATGATTTCTTTTCATTTCCAAGGCAAGCCATTCAATATCACAGTAATCCAAGTCTATGCCCCAACTACTATTGCCAAAGAAACTCACGTTGAATGGTTCTATGAAGACCTACAAGACCTTCTAGAACTAACACCAAAAAGAAAAAAAAAAAAAAGATGTCCTTTTCATCATAGGGGACTGGAATACAAAAGTTGGAAGTCAAGAGATACCTGGAGTAATGAGTGTAAACACAAGACAGTTTAAATTCACTCAGGGAAATTTTTAAAATTCTACTTACACATATGAACCAACTGGCTTCATTAATAAAATGGTGCTGGTTATACTTCTCTATCAGTTGTCTCTGCTACAAAACTGATACAGAAGTGTAGTGGACCAGACCTGGAGTCAGTCCAGGGTTGGAATCTCAGATTTGCCACTTGCTAGTTGTGTGACCTTTCATCTCAGACATTACTGTTGTTTGTTTTCCATCTCTAGAAGTTTAATATGGATCTTTTTTATTCATTTGGCACCCCATTCCAGTACTTTTGCCTAGAAAAGCCCATGGATGGAGGAGCCTGGTAGGCTGCAGTCCATGGAGTTGCTAGAGTCAGACACGACTGAGCGACTTCACTTTCACTTTTCACTTTCATGCATTGGAGAAGGAAATGGCAACCCACTCCAGTGTTCTTGCCTGGAGAATCCCAGGGACGGGAAGCCTGGTGGGCTGCCATCTATGGGGTCGCACAGAGTCGGACATGACTGAAGCAAGGCAGCAGCAGCAGCAGCAGCAGCAACAGTTGTGTGACCTTTCATCTCAGACATTACTGTTGTTTGTTTTCCATCTCTAGAAGTTTAATATGGATCTTTTTTGATTCATTTATCATCATGCTTATGCTCTTCTATACTTTCTTGAACATATGGAGCATATTTATAGAAGCCGTTTTAACATCCTTGTCTATTCGTTGTATCATCTGTGGCATTTCTGTATCTATTTCTATTGACTGATTCTCCCTGCTGCCTCCCCAGGTTTTAGGGCATATTTTTCCTGCTTCTTTGAATGCCTGTTACTTTTTTGTTGGGTAGGAGACATTGTAAACTTTATGTAATTGGGCACAGATTTTTTTCCTCTAACCCTTTAAATAGTTTTAGGCCTTCTTTTGAGGGCTTCCCTGGTGGCTCAGGGAGAAGGCAATGGCACCCCACTCCAGTACTCTTGCCTGGAAAATCCCACGGATGGAGGAGCCTGGTGGGCTGCAGGCCATGGGGTCGCTAAGAGTTGGACACAACTGAGTGACTTCACTTTCACTTTCATGCATTGGAGAAGGAAATGGCAACCCACTCCAGTGTTCTTGCCTGGAGAATCCCAGGGACAGGGGAGCCTGGTGGGCTGCCATCTATGGGGTGGCACAGAGTTGGACATGACTGAAGCGACTTAGCAGCAGCAGCTGGTGGCTCAGATGGTAAAGAATCTGCCTGCAATTCAGGAGACCTGGGTTTGATTCCTGGAGCAGGAAGATCCCCTGGAGAAGGGAATGGCTATCCACTCCAGCATTCTTGGCTGGAGAATCCCATGGACAGAGGAGCCTGGTGGGCTACAATTCATGGGGTCACAAAGAGTTGGACACAACTGAGCAACAAACATTTGAGGTATGCAGTTAAGCTAATTGGAAACAAATTGATTCTTTTGACTTGCTTTGAATTTGTGGTAGGCAGGTCCAGAGCATCCTTTAGTGTAGGCCTGGTTTAGTCCCTGTAGGTGCTTATCAGGAGATCTTTTTACTCTGGCTACATGAATATTAAATATTCCCAACCCTGGGTGACTTCTGGGAATGCTCCTTTCTGATGGTTCTCCCCTTGCACTGGTAGTTTCTTGCACACAGATGGTGATGAGTTCGCAGGTAAAGATGTAAGGGAAACCTGCATGTCTCTGGAGCTCCCTTCTGTGTGACTCTTTGTTCTCCACCACTCTGCCCCAGAAATTTTAGCTGCTTTGGCCTCCCAGACTCCAGACATTGTGACCTCAAATAGCTGGGTTCTGTATGGGTCCTGTTCCCCTTGGTATTAGCCTGGAAACTTTATGCAGACAGTGAGTTGGGGCATCCTAGGCAGGGCTCACCTCTTTTTTTTGTAGGAATCACTGTCCCACTCTGCCTCTTCCTGAATGTCTGAAAACAATCTTTTCACAGAGTTTGTTCAATTCACTAGCTGTTTCAGGTGGAAATATGAATCTAGTCCCTGTTAGTCCTCCATGGCTAGAAGCAGAAGTCCACATGTCCTGCTTTATGAACCACACTCCACCACTTACCAGCTGTGTGGGCCTAAGCAACTCTATCTTTAATTCCTTCAGCTGTAAAGTGGAATTGGTAGTTATAGCTATTTATTGTGTGGTTGTGAAAATTAAGTAAAATAATCCATATGATGTACTTAGTATATTGCTTGGCATGCCAGCTAGATGTAAAATTCTAGCAATGATACTGGTGCTCAGCAGATACCTGTTTAAGCTGAACTCAAAACCAGGGGTCTCTCTGTGCCACAAGTTTTATGTCAACTAATGGATCTGTTTTTACTGCTAAGTCTGATCTGGGATGTATGAGGCTCTCCTCTCTGCTCTTTAGAGTAGTCTTAGGTAAACCATGGCCCACGGGCCGACTTTGGCCTTCTGCCTACATTTTGTGAATAAAGGTTCACTGAAACACAGTCATGGCAGTTTGTGTATTGTCTGTGGCTGCTTTTGAGTAGTCATGGCAAAGATCAGATGCCTCACAAAGCCTAACGTATTCACTGTCTGGTCCTTTACAGAAAAAGTGTATCAACTCCTCTCTACTGAGTGGGACAGACAAATCCAAAACACATCAAAACATTCCTACCTCTTTAAATCCCTTTAAATCCAAATCCCTGGCTCAGAATGATAGGGGTAGGGGAGGGGCTGCATGTGTCAGGACCTACAGGTGGCTTCTCTGAAAGAGCTTGGAGTCCATGACACTCATCCTGGGCCAAGTCTTCAGTGGGTTTCCACACATCCTGACTGGCTCACCCTTCTCTATGACAGACACCCTCTCCTTGCTCCTAGTCAGGAATTCCTGGAGTGCTGAGAGTACCAAAATGTCACGGACCAGTTAGAGGTCATAATAAGATTTAAGAAATGATGTGGATTTGTTCCTTTAATTTTGGCTTGTTAAGAGTAATTTTTATTTTATAAAAGAAAGGACATTTAATCCCCAGTGATAGTTCCCATATGGGGTCAATTTAGCTTTATGAAAAACTCATGAGAATATCCTTATTTTTTCCCTTCTTTAATCAGCTACTATTCTGCCTACAGACAGATGTTTGGGGATAACTGGTCCATGTGTTCCTTTTAGCTCCTGGTCCGTCTCCCTCTGGAGCTCCTGACATGTCTGTTTAGTGTCGGGCTCTGTGCTTTCTGTCCTCCTGTTGCACCCTCCTGTGGTACTCTACATTTATATCAGTAGTACGTGTTACACGGCAAACAGGTGCTCAATGTCTGTTTTACTCACTTCTTCATGAGAAGTAACTTGATCACTGTCACTTGCAGAAAAGCTTTCAGGTACCTTAAATGTTTACCAAATGGATTTCATTTTAATTTGGGGCTGACTTTCCTTTGGAAACTTTCTCTTATTAGATGTAGCCTTCTTGGCCTCTTATACTCTTTTCTCCTTTTGTGAACTCAGGGACCAGCTAGTTCCTCAAACTGTTTCCCGACCCATCCTCATGGTGGAGAAGAATGAATGAGGACTCCTGGGGCATCTAGGGCCATAGATCTAAGCTGCTCAACACATGGGAAATTCCTTCGAAGTCTCATATTTTAACTTGGAAGTTTGTACAAATATTGTATTCTGCTACATAATATATTCATTTGTTTAGAAGAAAGGATTTTTTTCTTAGCTACTAAACAATACGAAAAGATGATCAACATCACTAATCACTAGGGAAATGCAAATCAGCTGCTGCTGCTGCTGCTAAGTTGCTTCAGTCGTGTCTGACTCTGTTCGGTCCCATAGATGGCAGCCCACCAGGCTCCCCCATCCCTGGGATTCTCCAGGCAAGAACACTGGAGTGGGTTGCCATTTCCTTCTCCAATACATGAAAGTGAAAAGTGAAAGTGAAGTCGCTCAGTCGTGTCCTACCCCATGGACTGCAGCCTACCAGGCTCCTCCATCCATGGGATTTTCCAGGCAATAGTACTGGAGTGGGTCGCCATTGCCTTCTCCAATGCAAATCAGCACACTGGAACAAATGCTACAACCACAATGAGCTACCTCTTCACATCCATCAGATGGCATATATATATATATATATATATATATATATATATATATATATAATCTGAGAATGTAAAATGCTGCAGCTGATATAGAAGACAGCATGCTGCTGCTAAGTCGCTTCAGTTGTGTCCGACTCTGTGCGACCCCAGAGATGGCAGCCCACCAGGCTCCCCCATCCCTGGGATTCTCCAGGCAAGAATACTGGAGTGGGTTGCAAATGAAAAGTGAAAGTGAAGTCACTCAGTCGTGTCCGATTCTTAGCAACCCCATGGAGTGCAGCCTACCAGGCTCCTCCGTCCATGGGATTTTCCAGGCAAGAGTTACTGGAGTGGGGTGCCATTGCCTTCTCCAAGAAGACAGCATAGCAGTTGCTTAAAATATTAAATGTAGAATTACAATGTGACCTAGCAATTCCACTTCTGGATATATACCCAAAAGAATTGAAATCAGGAACTCAAACAGATATTTGTACACTGTTGTTCATATTATTCAGAAGAGTCAAAAAGATAAAAACAATCCTAATATCTATTGATGGATAAATGAATAAAAATATGTAAATACACAAACACAATAGAATATTTCTCAGTCTTAAAAAGAAAGGAAATTCTTATTTGTGCTACAACATAGAGTGAGCATTGACAACATTATGCTAAGCAAAGTAAGAAATAAGCCAGATATGAAAGGACAAATATTGTAAGATTCCACTTACCTGAAGTGAAGTGTTTAGAACAGTCAAATTCATACAAAGAGAAAGTAAAATGGTGGTTACTAGGGGTTGGGGGAAGGAGAAATGGAGGTTATGATTTAATGGGCACAGAATTTCAGTTTGGGATGGTAAGAGGGAGGTGGATGGCAATGGGTGGCGGTTATACAACATTGTGAATATACCTCAGAACCGTTTACTTAAAAATGGCTCCAATGGTCGATTTTAGGCTTTGCATATTTTACCACAATAAAAAAGGAAAAACAGAGGCAAAGGTTCATTTTAGAAAATTTAGAAAAACTACAGAGGGAAATCCCTGGTGGCTCAGACAGTAAAGCGTCTGCCTGCAATGCGGAGACCCGGGTTCGATTGCTGGGTCGGGAAGATCCCCTGGAGAAGGAAATGGCACCCCACTCCAGTACTCTTGCCTGAAAAATCCCATGGACAGAAGAGCCTGGTAGGTTACGGCCCATGGAATTGCAAAGAGTTGGACACGACTGAGTGACTTCACTTTCACTTCACAGAGGAGAATAAAGAAAAAAAGACTAGTCACTTGAATTTTTATCACTGGAGATAAATCTTAAGAGTTTGTTACATATTTTTTTATGCATGTGTACAAATTTTTAATGACTACAGAAACATGCTGTTTTATATTTTTATAATCAGGGAAGGGAATTAACATTATTGAGCAACTCTATGTGCTACTTTCACTTCCTTTATTTCATTTCATTCATCAAAAAAAAAAAAATTGTGAAATAAATAGGTTTTATACCTTCACTTTGTAGATGAGGAAACTTAGAAAAGTTTCTCAGGTTCACGTAAAAGGACAGAACAGTAATTAAAGCAAGTCTGTGTGTTCACAAAGCCCATATTCTTTCCAGGATTCTGCAGTGCCTGTGGCACTGAGAAGCAGAACAAGGTGTTCAGAGACCTGGCTTACACTCATTTTACATCAAAGGAAACTGAGGCGTGAAGGAATCAACAAGTCCAAGTCCCAAATTTTCACAAGTATTTTGTGAGGCATGGGATGTAGTTTCCAAGAGAGGCAGCATCTGATTCTCCAAAGGGCACCCTGGTGTTGGCCTGGGTAACCTGCAGCACTTTACAGGGGCATCTGCCATGTGATCAATGTGCTGCCCTGGGAATCCTACTCCCTCCTCTAGGCTTGTACTAGAGTGCTGGAGACTCGCGTCCTCTTCTCTGTAAAAGCCCCGTAAAACTCCACTCTGAAGTCTTGGCCGCTACTAGGTTGGACTGTTTTGTTTGTTTTGGTCCAGAGTCCCTAAGGCAGGGCCTTCCTGGAGGTGGAGATAGGGAGTGGCCAGGCAGCCATGTGGCAATCCTGCCAGCTAGTGGCCACACAGAGTATGGGCCTAAACTCAAGACACTGCCGCCTAGGGACTCAGGTTGACTCAGTCAGAGGGCCCGGGTTTCACCAGTTAGCGATATGCATGATGGGAGATAGGGAGGCCTAGAGAGAGCAAGTGATATATCCAAGGTTTGGACAGAGTTGGGGTTAAAATGGTATGGAGAGGGAGGAGGGAGGAGGGTTCAGGATGGGGAACACGTGTATACCTGTGGCGGATTCATGTTGATATATGGCAAAACCAACACAATATTGTAAAGTTAAAAAAAAAATTCTCTCTTTCTTGGATCCCAGCTCATTTGAGACATTTCCTAAGCACATTCAGCAAAATTGAAAAATGCGCTACTTACTACAGAATATGTGCAAGATCATTTCTGTTTTTCACAGCAATTCTCCAATGAAGATACTTTATAATGTCTATTTCATTTATGATAAGCTTAAGGCTGGAGATATTACTTGTCCAAGGTTACACAGCTATCTGGTAATGAAATTAGGATTCACCAATGAGTCCAGTTCCCCAAGGTCAAATCATAAAGGCCTCACAGTATATTAGTAGATACAGGTTATTTTTCACTGTCACAGTTTCTTCTAAATATTGGATAGAAAATAAATGTTTTTGATAATATATATGGAAAAAATCTTTGACCATAATTAAAATCAGGATAAATTGAAAAAATAAAAGCCATCATGGGAGAACTGGTATTGGAGATGAACCTTAAAGGACTGTAGGGTTTCAAAAGGCAAGTGGTCTGATTATAAAAGGCATCTAAGAAGTGTGAAATGCAGGAGAAAAAGTATGGGAACAGTTTGGGAAACAACAAATAATCCATTTTGGCTAGAATCAGATATAGACTGTAATTTGGGGAGCGAGGAGATATGAGCTAGTTTGGGACTCTATTGCAAAAGGCTTGGAAGAGGAACTTGTTTCTTCTTCTTGAGCAACTGGGAGTGATGGAAAGTCTTGGTGAACAGGAGCATGGCATGTCTGAAGCTACACTTTAGGAACTTTTTTTGGAAGCTGCATATGGGATGGGTTATAAAAGGGCACAGTCCAAAAGGAGAGGGACTTTGGTAATTTGTCATATGAAGAGGGGTGCTGATATAGATGCGTGTCTAGGAAAGGAGAGGGCTAGAACATGGGATATCCTGCTTGCTAAGAGTAATAAAAAATATGCCTTTATTGACACTATATAAAATTAACAAAAATATTAGTTGCCATATAAAATTATTATTTTAAAAAATTTAGATGTGGTGGGAGTGGTGATGGAGATTACAGAGGACATGAAGGCCACTCATCCCAAACTACCCTTTGACATGGCCACTGACTGTAACTGACCATCAATAAGGAAAGTCAGTCTTCATTTCCTTGAAATCATCTCTCTCCAGAACCATCATCTACTAATTTCCTGGGATCTGACTGATTCTAGTCCTTTAGGATTTGGGTCAAAATGAGGAGAGAAAAGATTACAAAAATTCTGACTGAGTAGGTCTTGAGTGTGGCCTCAGCATCCGTAATTTTTAAAAAAAATTCTCACCACTGGCATAGACAAAAGACAAAAAGAAGAACTACTAAATATGGGAAACACCCATAATTTGAAGTGCAGATGAATACATTAATCCAGCAAAAGATAGAGAGAAGATGAGGTCAGTGAGGTAGAAAGATAGTCAGGAGCATACATTGTCACCAAATTCAAGTAAGCAGAGTTTTAAAACCAGAGGTTTAGTTAACAATATGTAATACTGGAAACAAGGGAAAGAGAACAAGACATGAAAAAAGCCCATTGCATTTAGTAATAAGAAATCACTGGTAGTCTTAAAAAGAGTTGATTCAAATGAATGATGAGTTAAGAAATAGTCCAAGGAGTATTTATTACATGTGATGTTAACAAGTGTTCTGAAGAAAAATGGTTCTATGGTCAAGTGTGCTGGACAATATTTGATTAAGTGTCCGTTATTTGTCTACTCTGAACTTATAGTTTTCAGATATTAGTGTCCTGTGGAAATAATTCTGAATAGCCATCACTTTTTTTTTTTTTAAGAGGTTTTATAGGTTTTTTGGGTTTTTTTTGGCTGTGGCTGCACAGGTTTTTCTCTCCCCATGTGGAGAGCAGGGGTTACTCTCCATTCGCAATGCATGGGCTTCTCATTGTGGTGGCTTCTCTCCTTATGGAGCACGGGTCCTAGAACACAGACTCAAAAGCTGTGGCATGCACAGGCTTAGTTGCTCCATGGTTTGTGGAATCTTCTCGGATCAGGGATCAAACCCGTGTCTCCTGCATTGGTGCGTGGGTTCTTTACCACTGAGCCACCAGGGCAGCTCCAACTATCAACTTTTAAAGAAACTGGTGTGTTCTATGCAACAGAATTTTATAAATGTTATACTGAAGGTTTTGACTTTGCTTGGTTTTTGCATTTTCATGATGGAAGAGATCTGAATATATTTATAGGAAGAAAAGAAGCATTAGAAAAAGGGAAGGTGAAGATGCAGAAGAAAGTAACTTTTTATAAGGATTTAAGATAAAATATGAAGGAAGCACTCTTTGTTAAACATGGAATAGGATATGAATTTCCCCTTATTTCTGAAAAATATAAATATATGGGATTTTATATACTTAACAGGGATTTTTCAAAACCTGTGTGGTGAAGGATAGAAAACACTGTTCAAAGACAAATATGTGCTCTGTGGCTTCAATCGTGTCTGACTCTGCAACCCTGTGGACTGTGGCCCGACAGGCTCTTCTGTCCGTGGGATTCTCCAGGCAAGTATACTGGACTGGGTTGCCCTGCCCTTCTCCAGGAGATCTTCTCAACCCAGGGACTGAACTTGCATCTCCTGTGTCTTCTGCATTGCAGGCAGATTCTTTACCCTCTGAACCACCTGGGAAACCCTCAAAGACACATAAAGAAGATTCAAAAGAAGGGTGACTTAATATGTTATGGCTGCCATAACAAAATACCATAGATTAGGTGGCTTGAACAACAGATGTTACTTTTCCTCACTGTTTTGGAGGCTGAAAGTTCAAGACTAAGGTGCCAGTAGAGGTGGATTCCTCTGAGGCTTCTCTCCTTATTTTGCAGATGCTCATCTTCTCACGGTGTCCTCACCTGGCCTTTCTCTGTGCTTGAGTACTCGTGGTGTTTCTCCCTCTTCCTTTAAGGAATACATTCCTATTGGATGAGGGTTCCACTCTTATTATCTCATTCAACCTTAATTGTGTCTTTAAAGGTGCTATATCCAAATACACTTGCCTGGGTGGTGGGGTTAGGGCTTAAACATATGAATGTGTGGGTGTGGAAAACAATTCAATTCATAACAAATAGGAAAGTGCTTTTTGTTGTTGGTAAGAATGCTTCAACACTATTGATGGAACCCCAATAAAAATACTAGTGAGCTTCTTATAGAATTGGACAAATTGGTCCTAATATTCATATGGAAAAATAGGAAAAGAGTGAAAAGGGAAACTTCTGAATAGAGCCTAGCCCTAAAAGATATTAAAAATAGAAGAAAGTCTCTGTAATTAAAGCAGTATAGAACTGCCCTATAAATAGACAGATAATAGAAAAGAATAGAAAGTCCGGAAATAGATCCAACTATTTAAAAATATCTACTGTATGACATGATAAAGGTAGTATCTCAAAATACTGGGAAAATATAGTCTTAAATATAAATAGCTATAATTGGGGCAAATTAGATAACTTTGAAAGAAAGATAGGACCATTCCTCACAACAAACATAAACAAGAATAAATCCCAAATCAATTAGGGCTTTAAACATAAAACCAAAACCAAAATATGTAATACAGAATAAATATGGATGAACTTTACTTGAGTATAGAGAAAAAAATTCTGTGACTGAAAGTTTGGTATGATAAAAGAAAATATTGATCAATTTAACCAAAAAAGAAAGAAAACTTTTGCATGGCAAAAATTTATTACAAGCAAAATTAGAAAAAAAAAATGACAAACTGAGATAAGGTGTTTTAAAAATATATCAGAGATAAAGGTTAAATCTCTATTTTATAAAGAACATTTTAAAATTAAGGGGAAAACCCTAAATATCAATAGAAAAAAATAGGGAAAAGATATGCAAAGATAATTCACACATAGAAGATATAAAATTGTGTTCAGTTTCAGTCATGAATAGAGAAATGCAAATAAAAACTCTAATGAGATGCTGTTTCTCACCCATCGTATTGACCAAAATGCCAAAGTTTGAAATTCACTCTCAATAAGGCTATGATGAAAGATATGCTCACACATTGCTTGTGGGAATGAAAAATTATGTCAGTCATAAAGGAAAGAATCTGGCAACATTTAACAAAACTACATATTCATTAACCTTTGACGCAGCAATTCTATTTCTAAATATTATCCCTCAACATGCATATATGCACAAGGTTATTCATTGCAGCACTATCTATAATTGCAAAATATTGGAAACTACCTATATGTCCACAATTTGGAGTCAGTTGAATAAACTATTATACCTACAGGCAATGGAGTACTATATAGCTGTAACAAAGAATAAGGATGGCCTCTAAGAACAGATTTGTAGTGATTTCTAAATGATTTTAAACAAAGTGAAATAAAGCATTTCTTGTATGCTATTTTTCATGTAAGATGGAAAGGAAAACATATACTTATTTTCTGTTTCAATAAGAAATAGAAAGAATGAGTCAGAAAACAACAGATTGGTTACCTATATGGGGTTGTGGGGGTAGGGACCAATGGGTTAAAAGAATTATAGGAGTGAGTGACCCTTCTCTGAATATACTTCTTTGTATGGTTTTGACTTCTGAAAGCATTTTAATATTCTAAAAGTTTTAAAAATAAATTAATTGTTAAGGAGGAGGAGGGCTAAGCCTAAAAGCAATTGAAAAAGTAATTTAATTTTAAGTGACTATACTAATCTTTAAGAGGGAAGGTAAGAAAAAGGAAGGGAAAGGAAAGCAAGAGGAGAACGAGAAGGAGGAGAAAGGAAGAAGCAAGTTAATTAATGAACATGATATTTTACTATATACCATTAGTCATGGCCAGAATAGAGTATGTAGAGTTGCCTGTGTTGGGAGAGTGGAGTAGGGGAGGTGAGATTGGAAAAAAAAAATTAACTCTTTTTAATAGTTTTGTTTATTGTAGTACTTGCAAAATTCTGAAACTATTTTAGATGTGTCATAGGATTGAGCAAATGGATACATAGTATCTTGTTGGAAACCAGAATTCTTTCTGTGGCAAATGGCCATACAAATATGAAATACAGAAGAGAAAGAAAAAACTCCAGGCAAGAATTGGAATTGTAAGCATCAGTGTGAACACTTGATATCTTAAAAAATATGTGGAGACTTCTCTAGTGGTCCAGAGGCTAAAACTACAAGCTTCCAATGGAGGGGAGTGAGGTTTGACCTCTGGTCAGGGAACTAGATCCTACATGCTGCAGCTAAAAATCCGGCATGCCGTGACAAAGACTGAAGATCTTGTGTGCAGCGAAGACCCAGCACAGCTAAATAAAATTAAAAACATGTATGTGTGCATGCCTGTGTATTTTTATTTTTAAATGTTTTTGTCTAAATGAACATTTGCATGCATGTATATGATAGATTTTCTATCTCTGGTTGAAAGAGCCAAGAAACAGAGATCCCTCTGCCCATAGTAGGACTGAGCATACATTATCCCCCAGATCTTGATCTCTACTGCCATTCCCTGCTAAAAGAAAGCAGGGTTCTTTAGAAAAATTGTTGATTTCTAGAACTGGAGCAGGATAGGTACAAGTGGACCAGGAATATCTTGTTATATCAGATAGTAAGAAATGTTGGGGGAAAAAGATATCACAAGAACATGGGAGCTAGTTTTGAAGGGCTCCCACTCGCCAAATCTGGGAGTGTCTAAGCAGCAAAATAATAAAGTTAAAAAATGAAACCTAAACCATTGAAGAGACAGTAATTCATGAGTCCATACTGATGATAGATAAATGGGGAAGAAGGAAGGGCTCCTGCATACAGAAGAATGACAAAGACCAACTGTTCTGGAGTGAAAAATGTCACAAATTTTGCAACCATCCTAGTGAAGATTGGATTAGCCGAGGATCTTCCATATATGCTAAATCTGAAAAGAAATTTTGCTTTGGAACAGAGTATTTGTATGGTCTTTTAGTGTCTTGTCACAGACTGCTTATTAGTTGCAAAGAGGAATAAAAAACAATAAACAGTGGAGAAGTCAGGCAACCCTTTGACCAGGTGATCAAAACTACTGTCTCCAACGAGGGACAGACAGAAGTCATGGAGCTCCAAATGTGATACCTCGAGAAGGACATAACATCACCTATGCATTTGCTGGCCGTGAAAGAATTTAATCATATGGAAATATCAGACAGTCACAAAATGAGAAATTTTCTGTTTTGAAAAAAGGGAGGTGGGGCTTCATTCTTCAAAAATGTTAGTCTTAAAAAACACAGACAGACCATAGAACCATTCCAGACAAAAGGAGGCTGAAGAACTATGACAGCTAAATACAGTACTGACCTGAAAGGGAAGGAGAAAGATCGAATGACATCCCTTATATGTGAAACCTAAAATGAAATGATACAAATGAACTTAACAAAACAGAAAGAGATGCACAGACTTAGAGAATGAACTTATGGCTGCCAGGGGGAAAGTATAGTTAGGGAGCTTGGAATGGACATGTATATAATGCTATATTTAAAATGGATAACCAACAAAGACCTACCGTATAGCACATGGAACTCTGCTCAATGTTATGTGGCAGCCTGGATGGGAGGGGAGTTTGGGAGAGAATGGATACACGTATATGTATGCTGAGTTCCCTCGCTGTTCACCTAAAACTATCACAACATTGATGTTAATTGGCTATGCCCCAATTCAAAATAGCTTAAAAAAAATAAATACACTGGATCTTGTATTGGAGAATATTAGTAGATCAACTGATAACATTGGAATATGGATAGTAGATTTATATAATTGATTATTATATAATTGATTATTTGAAACACTATCCTTATTTTCGGAGAAGGCAATGGCAGCCCACTCCAGTCCTCTTGCCTGGAAAATCCCATGGACAGAGGAGCCTGGTAGGCTGCAGTCCATGGGGTCGCAAAGAGTCGGACACGACTGAGCAACTTCACTTTCACTTTTCACTTTCATGCACTGGAGAAGGAATGGCACCCCACTCCAGTGTTCTTGCCTGGAGAATCCCAGGGACGGAGGAGCCTGGTGGGCTGCCATCTATGGGGTCGCACAGAGTCGGACACAACTGAAGCGACTTAGCAGCAGCAGCAGCAGTATCCTTATTTTAAGGAAATAACACATTGAAGTATTTAGGGGTAAAGGGCTATGATGGACAACCATATGTAACAAAGTAAAATGTTAAAAAATGGATACATCTGTCTAAATCATATGGTATATGAGTATTCATTTGTACTATTTTTATTTTTTCAATTTTTTGTAAGCTTGAAATTATTTCCAAATAAAAAGTCAATGTAAAAATGACACATTTTATGAGCATATTAAGAACAACTAGTGAGGATCTAAAGCATCTATTTTGCGGGTGGGACAAATGGATGCTAATTATCATGGCAGTTAGACAAAGCCCTCTAGAAAACATTTGCTTGGTTTACTAAGTAGACAAACAGAAAACAAACTTGTAGTGTTATATAATCATTGTTCAAAGGCAACTTAAATGTCTTTTCTTTCTAGTCCATCTGTTTCTGATGCCACAGGAAAAGCTATAAATGTTTCAAAATAACTTGAGAAAAGCAATTAAAAAGTTCTCATTCTTAAAAACAAATAGAATTGCTTATTCAATACAATATAATGTAGCATTCATTTGGCAGAGGTAAGCAAGATTAATTCAAAGGTAAATAACAAAGCTAATTTCTTAGATGACTAGCAAGTCTCAGTGAAGTGAAGTGAAAGTCTCTCAGTCATGTCCAACTCTTTGTGACCACCTGGACTGTAAGTCCATGAAATTCTCCAAGCCAGAATACTAGAGTGGGTAGTCATTCCCTTTTCCAGTGGATCTTCCCAACCCAGGAATCAAACCCATGTCTCCCACATTGCAGGCGGATTCTTTACCATCTTAGCCACCAGTGAAACCCAGCAAGTCTAATGGAAATTATGTTCAACCAAGAAATACCTAAGAAACCCACAGCTAGTTGTCTTATTAAATGGGAAATAATAATTAATGTTTAGTATCACAGGACAAACTTCCTCCAACTGCTGTTTGGATGGTATATCTTTAATAAGGTATTTTTTTCCCTTTATGTTGTGCATTATTTATTTTTGACAATTGTTCATCATATCAGACACCTTTTGTGTACTTCTTACTTGTCTCTAAGGCCTTTGACCACTTGTTTCAGCCACAGGCACTGAGTAACCAGCTGTGTTTGAATTGGGACCAATTCCTCAGAACGACCTGACATCATTTTACCTTCTGTCCTCTTTGCACATCCCTCACCTTATATTCTGAAGACACTGGCATGAAACACTTAAGATATGCTCTGTGTCCACATACATGCAACTCAGTTGTAAGGAGAAAATTAATATCCCACTCAGTAAAATTTTGACAACTGAGCCAGTCTGGATGAACTGTTCTGAGAAACAGCTTTTTTATATGCCCTCTTGGAAGAAGGTACCATAAAATCTGGGTTTCCTAGGTGGCTCAGTGATAAAGAACCCACCTGCAAATGCTGTAGCCAAGGGAGTTGCAGGTTCCATCTCTGGGTCAGGAAGATCCTCTGGAGGAGGAAATGGCAACTTGCCAGTATTCTTGTCAGGATAATCCCATAGACAGAGGAGCCTGGTCGGCTACAGTTCATGGAGTTGCAAAGAATCGGACATGACTGAGTGACTGAGCACGCGCGCACACACACACACACACACACACACACACACACACACGCTATAATATCTAGGAGTCAGTTGTGTTTAATAGCAAGGTGACTTGTTCCACAATATTACTTCTTGGATTGACTCTCACTTTTCCCCTGCCTCCTTCCCTTTCCCCTCATTCTTGCTCCCTGGGATTGCATTCTGTACTGAAGTACTAATGCACAAGCTTTGCCTCAGGCTCTGTTTTTTGGGGGAGGTCCAGGTTAATAGTGACTAGTCGTGCAATGGATATTGGAAAGTATGGGAAAATTGTTAAGTACTTTGTTTGCATTTTTATTTTGAGGCTTAGCACCCTCTAGTGGAAGCTATTCTTCATGTTCAATCTTACCAAGGCAGCCCCCAAAGATTTTTTTCATGCGTGTGTGTGTGTGTGTGTGTGTGTGTGTGTATGTGTTCACACTTGCTGTTTAGCATTCACAGGCAGAAAAAGATCTGGCTGATGCAACAGGAAATAAAGAGGGTTGCCGTCCTGTTTGTGTCCATTCTAGGTGCCAGAGTTTATATATTTCTACTGATACCTGGGGGAGTACTTGTATAACAGAACAAGTAAGATTGACTGAACCTGCATCATGCGATATGCATTATACATAAACAGAAAAAAGAATTCAGATTATTTTACAGCAAGACATCTGATGAACCTTCCAGAGACTCTTCACCTATAATAGATTTTCTTGGAAATATCTTATGTTGCTTTTGCCTTGTGTGGTCTATTTTCTGGTATCAAGCCAGTTGTTACTGAAAGCCCATTGTCTTGACCTCTGCCAATGCTCAGAGCTGATTTTAAGTACCCCTTCTTTATCAGCGAAGATTCGATTTTCTCAAATGTCCACCACAGCCTGCCTGTTGTTAATCTCAGAAATCAGGTTCACCTAAAAGAGATAGTTATATTTCATTTCACTACCCTGTGTCCCCTTATGCTTTTTGTGGCAGTGGTATCTGATTTGGCTCTGGGATATGTAACCCTCCTCCATTTTCAGTCACAAACGTCTTTTTGAAGATGACTTAACCCTCAGGCTACAGGATCCAATTAGCTTATTTAATCACCCTAAGCAATAGTAATTGGTTGAAGGTTGAGCATAGATCCAAACCAAGACCATAAAAGTTAAAGAGATTTAATTTTGAATTTTTATTCAACTTTTTGGGAAGAGAATGTCCTCTTATACTGAATTAGTCTTATGATGGTGTGAGTCTGAAGTTGTCTAGGAGCCACCATGGAAAGTCTGAGAAAGCCCGTCAGGAGGAAGTAGAATTGAGAGATAAATCCTGGTGATATCATCTGATTCTTAAATGAGGCTCCTGGTGCAGCTGGACTCTCTAACAGATTTTACATTAGGTGAAAAAATATCTTCTCTTCTTTATTTAAGTTAGATTGAATTGGGCTTCTTAATTACTTGTGACTAAAAGATTCCTAATTGGTAAACTGTTTCTGAAGTAACAGTTTTGGCCTTCAACCTGATTCTCTTTTAGTGTTTATTATTTTAGTGAATGCCTTTATTATTCATCCAGTGTGCTAGCTAGAAACCTAAGAGTCATCTTGACACCCTTCGCATTCCCAAGCTCCATATGTAATATGCCAATGAGTTTTGCATATTTTGCCATTTAATTTTTGTTTTTAATCTATCTACATCTCTTTGTTCAAGATAGCTTTATCTTTCACCTGGGATATTAAAACAAAACTCCTAAATACCTCTTAATATCTCTTTGTACACCCTCTTAATATCAATCTGTTCTCCATTCTTCATCCAGAGGAATATTTTTCAAAGTAAAAGTCCTAACATATCATCCCCCTCCTGTCCCAATCCTCTGATTAAAGCCTTCCTGTTACATTTAGGATAATGAAAACTCATGTAAGAAGATTTAGCTCTTACCTACCTGGTCTAGTCCATCTTAAACCCCTTCCCTAGTCACTAAGGGCCACTGTACATGCTGATTCTTCTGCTTGGAATGTTCTCCCCTCTCCTTTTCAGATCTTAACTGAACCATGTTCTCAAATAGACCTCCTCTGACCTCTTGGATTAAGGTTGAGAAGACTATACTAGCCTCTCCTATCACTGTGTGCTTGACTTGAGATGTATTCCAAATTAAGGATGATTCCTCTTTCTTGACCATATTTTTAATGAGAATGAGATGCTATGACAGAAATCAGTCAAAAATATTCACACATCATTTTGTCAACTATTAAAAGCAGTTACCAAACTACACTTCGCTATTACCTGCACTGAAGGCAATTTTTTTTTTTGTCTGAAGGTGGTCCTGATCCCAGAGCAGGTGTTGACAGGACAGATATGTAGCTGAATGGTGAGACGAGGCAGTGAGGTGGGAGGTGAATGTGAAAAACGATTGATGTAGAGCAGATGCATCAGGTGTCCTAGTTCTTTTTTATAATCTGCTAAATGGGAAGAGGTTGTGACTGATCTTATTAATCCTGGCTTAGAGAAAAATCTTTATAATTTCACTCTAATGAGCAAGTGTGAAGTCCATATCATCATCCCAGAATAGACTTAATGGATCTTGTGGAAGCTAATGAAGCGTGTTGTCCACATGTCCCTTGAAATGAGAACAAGCTGCAAAGAGAATAGTTAGCTGACAGCCTCCAGATGCTGAAATTCTGGGATCCTCTGAAGTGTTCATGATAAGGAGGTCACATGCTCCCTGGGCTGCTCAGATCCAATAACTGAACATGGCAAGTATACAAGAGCTGGGCCGTTCCTGCCCAACACGAGGCTCCTCTAAGGGACAAACTCTCTAGAATGCTCCATTGGCCTGGTCAAAGCTTTCTGAGATCTGCTCTGCTGTCTGGGGCCTCTGCCTACCCAATCCTCCTTCCTTCTCTTATTTCACAAGTGTCAGGTAAGCATCATGGTCTGAAGATTTTCCCCATCCACTCTTTGCTCCTTCTCCTTTATGCTTTATAGTTGTTTCCTCCAATTAATTATTTGTATATCTAATTCTTATCTGGGCATTTGCTTTCTGAAGGATCTGAAATAGCAAACACATTCAGCTGGGAGAATTCTTGAGGAAGAAAAGGGTTGGAGTGGTTTCCTCTCTCCTTTTGCCACATCTGGAAGAAAGAAGTAGAAGATGTGGTTGGGGGAGAATATCCTTTCTTGACCACTAGGACTCCGTGATGGCTAATTGGCTGTACACTACTGAGTCGATCATCATCTCTGATGGAGTTTATTCCAGATCTCCTGATGAGGGAGATTCACAAATCTGGATAGGAATGGACTTGTTTCTGAGCAGTGGTCTAGGCATTTATGGTTTCCATGAAGTATCTGGCTGCATCTTCCACCTGACAGCCATCTTAACTACAATTGTGATGAATGTGGGCCATTTGGCAGATACCTTTTCTTCCCTTCCTATTTATCTTTTGATGTCCCTGTGTTCCTGGTTTTGAGATTTGTGGATGTGGCTGTGATTCTATTGTTTATGCTTCTCAAGAAACATGGTGTGTATTTGTGTGATGGGGTGTAGCTTTGGGGACTGAGTCTTGCTCTCTTCTGCTTTTCTTTGCCAATACTTTCCCTTCTAAAATTCCTTTCCTCAGGTTCTGGTTGTAAGTCCTGAGGCTCAGCAGGTAAGCAACTGGCATGCAAGGTGCCAGTCTCCTCTTCCTGTAGTCTCACTATACCACAGCTGTTTCATGGAGTACCCTCCAAACCAGGAGTGAGGGAGTGAGGGTTCAGGCAACCAACTCAGGCATCCAGGAACTTGGATCTGAACCCCCAAAACTCTTCTTGTTCTTCAGCTCATTTTTATTTTTATATTTCTTCCCCTGTGCTGCACTTGGCCACTCAGTCGTGTCTGACTCTTTGTGACCCCATGAAATGTAGCCTGCTAGGCTCCTCTGTCTATGGGGATTCTCCAGGCAAGAATAATGGAATGGGTTGCCATGCCCTCATCCAGGGAATCTTCCCAACCCAGGGATCAAACCCAGGTCTCCAGCATTGCAGGGGAATTCTTTACCATCTACACCACCAGGAAAGCCCAGTAATACTGGAGTGGGTAGCCTATCCCTTCTCCAGGGGATCTTCTTGACCCAGGAATCAAACCGGGGTCCCCTGCATTGCAGGTGAATTCTTTGCCAGCTGAGCTACCAGGGAAGCCCATTTCTTCAGAGGATAAAGTCTGGGAAGCTGAGCCATTCTAGTTTGCTCAGATTTTTGTGTGTATGTGTGTCTCACATGGTAAGTTCTTCATTAAGCTTAATCTAAGACATTATGAAGTAGGTATGAGGAGAGCAGGAAAGAAAAGTTAAAATGGGTGTCTTGAGTGTTATCACAGGTTAAACATATCTTACAAATCAATTATGGTGCCAAACTTATTGAGTTATGAGGATTGAATAATTCATATAAAAGTATTTAGAATGGTACCTGGGCATATTAAGCAATCAATAATATTAGCTATTATTCTATACTAATTAAAAATTCAGGTGAAAATAGAAAGCAATTTTATTATGTAAAAATCTTTTTATGATTGTTGTTGTTCAGTTCGCTAAGTCATGTCCGACTCTTTGTGACCCCCAGGGACTGCAGCACATCAGCCTTCCCTGTCCATTACTGTCCCCTTGAAGCTTGCTCAAACTCATGTCCTTTCACTTGGTGATGCCATCAATCATCTCATCCTCTGTTGCCCTGCCTTCAATCTCCTGCCTTCTCCTGCTGCCTTCAATCTTTCCTAGCATCAGGATCTTTTCCAATGAGTGGAAAAGATCAGGTGGCCAAAGTATTGGAGCTTCAGCTTCAGCATCAGTCCTTACAGTGAATATTCAGGGTTGATTTCCTTTAGGATTGACTGGTTTGATCTCCTTGCTGTCCAAGGGACTCAAGAGTCTTCTCCAACACCACAATTCAAATAACTCTTCAGATCTCAGCCTTATTTATGGTCCAACTCTCACAATCCATACATGACTACTGGAAAAACCATAGCTTTGACTAGATGAACATTTGTTGGCAAAGTAATGTCTCTGCTTTTTAATATGCTGTCTAGGTTTGTCATGGTTTTCCTTCCAAGGACCAAGTGACTTTTAATTTCATGGCTGCAGTCACTGTCTGCAGTGATTTTGGAGCCCCCCAAAATAAAGCCTGTCACTGTTTCCATCATTTCCCCATCTATTTGCCATGAAGTGATGGGACCGGATGCCATGGTCTTAGCTTTTTGAATGTTAAGTTTTAAGCCGGCTTTTTCATTCTCCTCTTTCACTTTCATCAAGAGGTTCTTTAGTTCCTTTTCACTTTCTGCCATTAGAATGGTATCATCTGCATATCTAAAGTTGTTGACATTTCTCCCATAATTCCAGCTTGTACTTCATCCAGTCCAGCATTTCACATGGTGTACTCCGCATATAAGTTATATATTTTTTTATTTGTTCAAGAAAAACATGAGAATTTGTAAGCATATTCATTTTGTTCAAAATGGCAAAAGAAAGCATTTTATTCTATTCTAAAATTCTGATTTATTGGATAATCCTTGTTTATCTGTAGCTAGAGGTAGATAAAATGACATGCATGACCTTTTCTAATAGCAGGAACAGAATCCAGAGAAGAGGGCACTGGAGTAAACTTCCTTCAGTGTCTCCTGCTTTTTAAAGCTATCTTCCCCATAGGCTGTCTCCTCAGCCTGTGCACTGGAGTGTCTGTACCTCGGAAGTGAATGACTTTCATTGTGTGAAAACAACAAAGCCCCACATAATGCCCTCTGAAAGTTATTTTTATTCTGTCTGTTATGATCTGTATCACCATGTGTAAGTTACTTTGCAGTCTGCTGTTGCCCTAACTACTTGACTATCTCATCCCATCATGGGTATACTGTTTGAATTGGGCCACTGTGACTCACTCAGTTTATTTCCAAGGCTTCCATAGTATAAATACTATGACTGTGTCCAAATGCTAGAGGACATTTTTCTCAATTATCATAATGAGTTTTAAAATGAGTGATCATTAAAAATCATTTTAGAACAGTTCCATTTATTGAATGCTGTGAATATTTGTATTTCTAGATAATAATTCTTTATAGCAGGGGTTAGCAAACTACAACCTACTACCTGCTTTTTAAAAAAATAATTCTATTTATTTGTTTAGTCTCCACTGCCGCGAGGGCTATTCTCTAGTTTGGTGAGCGGTGGCTACTCTGTAGTTGTGTTGCTTGGGCTTCTCATTGAAGTGGCTTCTCTTGTGGAACAGGGGCTCTAGGGCGCTCAGGCTTCACTAGTTGCAGCACATGGGCTCAGTAGTTGTAACTCATGGGCTCTAGAGCACAGGCTCAATAGTTGTGGCACATGGGCTTGGTTGCTCCGTGGCATGTAGGATCTTCCTGGATCAGGGATTGAACCCGTGTCTCTGGATTGGCAGGTGGATTCTTTACCACTTAGCCACCCTAGAAGCCCCCTATCACCTGTTTTTATGAATAAAGTTTTATTAGAACACAGCCAGGCTCATTCATTCATGCATTGTCAATGGCTACTTTTGTATTATAGTGGCAGAGTTTAGTAGTTGTGATACCAACCATATGGCTCTCAAACCTCAAACAGTTCCTGAAATATTCTAGTCCTTTTAAAACTTGTCCACTTCTGTTCTTCAGTGTGATTATTTCTGTAGAAGAATGTCCATGCTTAGGATACACAAGGAGGAGTCTCAGACTTTGTCTTAGAGACAGATTTTTGATGACTTCTGAAGAGCAGGGAAGGGGGATTAATTGTTTTCTAGATTACTCTAATTGTGTTATATAAGCAGGGAGAATGAGCAACAATCAATGCTCCTCCTGGAGAATCTACTATCCCCTGTCCCATGGTCCCATTACAGTTTCATTCTTAGGCATGTGGCCTTTGAGACCTAGCACTTTCCTTCTTTCAGGGTTATATTAATATGTCACTATCAACTGGAGTGGGAAGGAGGAGAAGGTTTAGTCAGATTTTCCCCTTCCATTTATATTTTGTCTCAAGTTGGCAGCCTTTCTTCTCAGCCTTGGGACTCAGCAAGTATCCATGCTCCTTTAATATTAATACTCTACATAGCAGGGAGCAGCTTTTGAAGTCTGCCTGAATTTTGCAGTTGCTACTGCTAATATTTCCTTTCAAGTTTCTTTACCAGTTGATTGAGCACAGCAGACTTTCTCACTGTCTCCTTTATGTGTCTTATCATCTACTTCATATTTTTCTTGTCTCTCTCGGACCATGTTTTGTCATTTAAAAAAAATCTCTACTTTCCAGTTCACTAAATCTCTCCACTGCTAAATCTAATCTGTTGCTTTTTTAATTTTAATTTTTTTCCATTTCTAGAATTTTTATTTGGTTCCATTTTATATCCAAACGGCCAATTCTAATAGTTTCTTGTGCCTTTCAATATTTTTAATATCTTATTTTTTGAAACATATTAAACATATTTAATATTTGGGGTCTGATTACTTTAGTATCTATTCTTTATTGTCTTACTGTTTGTTTTTCAGCTTTCACTCATCATGATTTTCTTTCTTCTCAGATTGATAATTTTGATTGTGAATGTAATATATATCTTAGAACTGTATCTCAGAATTTTCTTTGAGTCTGTGCCCAAGATTAATTTTTCTAGGGCAGAGTTGATTTTTCAGCCAGGTTTCTGAGAATACTGTCAACCAAAGGTCACTCAAGTTATCTTTGGTTTAGCTTTTCAAGTACATGGGCAGTGTGGATTTTGGCCCTCAAACTATAAGAATCTGTGTGAAGAATTTCATTGGAGACATTTATTTTTGTTTTCTTCTTTATATTTTTTTTTCTTTTCACACAAAGCTAAGGCTGAGAAAGATGGTATCTCCATGACTCTCTTTTAGAGAGAGACTGTTTCTAGTTCACCCATTGAGAATATTGCCCTTGGTGGGCCTGACTTCCTGGCAGGGGTCTTTGATCCAACCTCCCATTTCATTTAGGCTTCTGGCTATGATTCTTGTTCACTGCCAGGGGCAAGTGGTGTTGGCAAAATTGGACAGCTACATATCCATCAGTGAAGTTAGAATACTCCCTCACATTATGTGCAAAAATAAACTCAAAATGGCTTAAAGACTTAAACATAAGACATGATATCATAAAATTTCTATAAGAGATCATAGGCAAAATATTTTCTGAAGTAAATCATAGCATTGTTTTCTTAGGTCAGTCTCCCAAGGCAACAAAAATAAAAGCAAATGGAAACTAATCAAACTTATAAGCTTTTGCGCAGCAAAGGAAACCATGAAAAAATGAAAAGACAACTTATGGAATGGGAGAAAATACTTGCAAATGATGTGACTGACAAGGGCTTAATTTTCAAAATATACAAACAGCTCATCCAACACAAAAACAAAAACAAAAAAACAAACTAGCCAATCAAAAAACAGGCAGAAAACCTAAATAGACATTTATTCAAAGAGGAAACAAAGACGGCCAATAGACACATGAAAAGAAGCTCAACATCACTAATTACCAGAGAAATGCAAATCAAAACTACGACAAAGTACATCACATTGGTCAGAATGGTCATCATTAAAAAGTCTGGAAATACCAAATGCTGGAGAGGGTATGGAGAAAAAGGTATCTTTCTATCCTATTGGTGAGAATGCGAATTGGTATAGCTACTATGGAAAATAGTATGGAATTTCCTTAAAAAACTAAAAATAGATCTGGCAATCTCACTCCTGGGCATATATCTTGAGGAAACTCTGATTTGAAAATATACATGCACTCCAGAGCTGGAGATGATATTGAAAAGCCACCTCTAAGAAAAAGGTATTTGCATATAGACAATGTAAAGTCAAGCATTTGGATCCAGAAATTCATATCATAGCACAAATACCAAATTGGGAAAGTCAGTGTTTATGTAGGTGAGCAGGAGAGTAGTAGAAGATGAAGTAAGAGATGAAGGAGTTTAAATTATATAGGACCTCTCCTCTCATATTCAGAGAACTTTGTATATTCTTGCCTCCTTTCAGAGACATGTTTTGATTGTCATAAATGAGAGATACTACTAGCATCTAGTGGGTAGAGGCCAGGGATGTTGCTAGATGTCCTACAATGCATAGAACAGTCTCCTATGACAAAGAATTATCTGCTCCAAAATGTGGTGAGATTGAGAAACCCTGATTTGGAACTTATCATATTGATTTACAAGCAATTAAGAGAAGGTCTGAAAGGGCACCAAAGCAAGTTGATTGCTTTTTCTCTCTAGTTTCTAGTTAATGCACTCAGCTTTTAAATAAAACAAAAGAACTCTTGAACTAAAAACAAACAAACAAACAAAAACAGACATGCAAATAAAACCTTGCAGCCCAGCTCCTTTTGGTACCTGAGGTCCTTGTACTGAGAGGTGAGAGTCAACTAACAGCCACCCTCCTCAGCTGGGATAAAGAAAGTTGTAGTCATTACATATTCATGTTTTCAATGACATTCTTCACTTAAGAGATCCAGGGCACATCATTAATTAAAGCAATGAATTCCCCAGAAACAATACTAATTAAAACTAAAATCAAAACAGCTTAAAAAAGCAGACCTCATTTCTCTATTCTGAGACACTGAGAAAAATCACATAGTTTTATCAGGCCAAGTGGGGAATGGGATTTATCAAGAAGGCTGACCAGCCACATTCACACATGCCTTCTTCCTATTGTTTCTGGCTGCTGGTTTCAAACATGAGCCACCACGCAGCAAATAGCTGGTTGGTAGTGACAGTGTCATCATTTATGTGGAATATATATTTTTTATCATCCATAAAGAAGCAGTGGAATTCTAGAATAGCATGAGGGTTAGAATTTAAGGAGTCAGAAACCCACTCTGTTAACCTATGCAGCCTTGGTTTTCTCCTTTTCTCCTCCACATTTGGAACTTGAGCAGTCGTCCTAGTCTAACGCCCACATCTTTGCTGATTACTTGCGTGTCTGTGTTTTTCAGCCCGGGTACAGTGCTGAATGCTCTGCATGCCTTATCTTTTAAAAAATCTTTCAACAGTCTTATTTCCTCTTATTCTCATTTTCTAGTTTGTGAAATTAAGATGTAGAGAAGTAAGTAATTTGTCCAAGATCACATGTATAAAGGGTGAGAATGTTGGGACTCAAACCCGAGTCTTCAAAACCCCTCATCTTCAATTACATTATTTGCTTCATGTTCTCATTGTTTCTCAGCTGAATTATTGCCTCAGTTTCCTAACTAGATTCTCCTCATGCCTCCTATACTCTGCAACCAGGGAAATCTTTGTTATATTGTATTCATTAGTCTCCTGATTTGACTAACTAAATGATTTATAGTTCCTTGAATTCATCAAGTTCCATGTCCTCACCATATTGTTTCCCTAACTGACATTTGTTCTCCTTGAAAATTTCGCCCTTTGGGACTTCCCTGGTGATCTAGTGGCTAAGATTTCATTCTCCTAATGCAGGGAAAGAGAAGAGTGAAAAAGTTGGCTTAAAGTTCAACCCTCAGAAAACTAAGATCATGGCATCTGGTCCCATCACTTCATGGCAAATAGATGGGGAAATAGTGGAAACAGTGACAGATTTATTTTGGGGGGCTCCAAAATCACTGCAGATGATGACTGCAGCCATGAAATTAAAAGACGCTTACTCCTTGGAAGGAAAGTTATGACCAACCTATGCTATGCTATGCTATGCTATGCTAAGTTGCTTCAGTCGTGTCCGACTCTGTACGACCCCATAGACGGCAGCCCACCAGGCTCCGCCATCTCTGCGATCCTCCAGGCAAGAATACTGGAGTGGGCTGCCATTTCCTTCTCCAATGCATGAAAGTGAAAAGTGAAAGGGTAGTCGCTCAGTCGTGTCCGAGTCCTAGCGACCCCATGGACTGCAGCCTACCAGGCTCCTCTGTCCATGGGATTTTCCAGGCAAGACCTAGATAGCACATTAAAAAGCAGAGACATTACTTTGCCGACAGAGGCCCATCTAGTCAAAGCTATGGTTTTTCCAGTAGTCATGTATGGGTGTGAGAGTTGGACTATAAAGAAAGCTGAGCCCCAAAGAACTCCAAAGATTTTTTGAACTGTGGTTGGAGAAGACTCTTGAGGGTCCCTTGGACTGCAAGGGACCTAGTTAGGAAATCTAGTTAGGAAACAGGCAATAATTCAGCTGAGAAACAATGAAAACATGAACCAAATAATGTAATTGAAGATGAGGGGTTTTGAAGACTTGGGTTTGAGTCCAACCAGTCCATCCTAAAGGAAATCAGTCCTGAATATTCATTGGAAGGACTGATGCTGAAGCTGAAATTCCAATACTTTGGCCACCTGATGCGAAGAGCTGACTGATTTGAAAAGACCCTGATGCTGGGAAAGATTGAGGCCAGGAGGAGAAGGGGATGACAGAGGATGAGATGGTTGGATGGCATCACCAACTCAATGGACATGAGATTGAGTAAACTCTGGGAGTTGGTGATAGACAGAGAGGCCTGGCGTGCTGCAGTCCATGGGATCGAAAAGAGTCAGACACGACTGAGTGACTGAACTGAACTGAACTGAACTGATGCAGGGGGCCTGGGATCAATCCCTGGTCAGGGAACATGATCCTATATGCTACAACTAAAGATTTCAGATGCTGCAAGTAAAGACCCACATCCTGCAACAAAGATCAAAGATCCTATGATCTGGCTCAGCCAAATAAACAAATATTAAAAAAAAAAATCAAGCCTCAGCACTATCAAGTAGAAAGGTAACCATACCTTTAAAAAAAAAAACAAAAAAACATAGACTATGTTACTTATATAAAGTTAAAAAAAGAGGTAAAAAAGTTAAACTTTTTGAGTAATCCTCACCTGTTCATGAAATAATTTTTCATCCACAGTATTGGAATAATTTCTTTACTTTTGTCGATTATGTTATTTACATGGATTTCATTAGGCCTGACTGGCTTATCATTGGATGATAAGGAAGTTCACCACTTTTCTCTTTCCCTCATCTCTAAAATGTCAAGCTTTTAATTTTTAAAAAGTATTCTGAAGGTACCTCAAATCATATTTCATTCATCTCTTTTACCCTGACAATTAAACACATTCAGAGTACACATATTTGTGGGAGTATCAATTGGTACTTCTGTCTTCTCATTAATCGGTGTAAGTTCACTGACATTTTGACTCATTTTGAATGATCGGATCAAATGATCAAATCCAATCACCCAGGAAGTGCTACATTTAGGGAAAGAGTCTGTTTTACTTGTTTCTCTTGAAAGGCATAAGTGGGAATGGGGATTATGTTTCATGGTAACTCATGAAAATCCCCTGCTGCCTCCTGTCATGCTCAGTAACTTTTCTCTCATCTATGTCATCTTACCTTGAACCTTTTCAGTGTCCTCCCTCAGGTCTTCTTGTTCCCTCACCTTCCTCTCTGCCCACTTGCTCTGTCAGTTTGCAGCTTTCACTGCTCTCTTCCAGATAACTACCCAGTTAACTTTTGTTTTTTCTCCACCTTCCACATTCTGAGGATTCCATGGCATGAAATCTTAGTGTTAGGCTGGCAGTATGCTTCCCTGGTGGCTCAGATGGTAAAGAATCTGCTGCAATGTGGGAGACCTGGGTTCAGTTTCTGGGCTGGGAAGATCCCCTGGAGGAGGATACGGCAACTCTCTCCAGTATGTTTGCCTGGAGAATCCCCATGGACAGAGGAACCTGGCGGGCTACAGTCCATGGAGTTGCAAAGAGTTGGATAAGACTGAGCAACTAGGCACACAGCACATCATTAAAACAGTGGGGAGAGGGGACAAATGAGCAAAACCAGGTCACTTATACTTTAATAGTCTAGTCCAATCATAATTACTTTTTTTTCTTTTTAGGGTAAGGGCCATACTTCCACTTGTAATTATGATTTTGGTGAAGTGAGGAACCTTAGAGATCTGATAGTCCACTTTTCCAATTACATAGATGAGGAAACAACCGATGCCTAAATAGGTGTGACTAGCCCTTGATCCCACTCCAGTACTCTTGCCTAGAAAATCCCATGGATGGAGGAGCCTGGTGGGCTGCAGTCCATGGGGTCCCTAAGAGTTGGACACGACTGAGCGACTTAGCAGCAGCCTTTGATCACACTGCTGGCCAAAGTCATACCTTCTACCTGCAGGTCAAGATATCTCCTAGTATTCAATGCTATTTTAACTCCTACTCAGTGCTAAGTGCCATATCTCTTGAAAAATCTATATTGGGTGAATGTAGGAATAAAGATGTGACTTAGTGATTACAACCACAGCAGAGTATCCTTTGGAGAAGGCAATGGCACCCCACTCCAGTACTCTTGCCTGGAAAATCCCATGGACGGAGGAGCCTGGTAGGCTGCAGTCCATGGGGTCGCTAAGAGTCGGACCTGACTGAGCGACTTCACTTTCACTTTTCACTTTCATGCATTGGAGAAGGAAATGGCAACCCACTCCAGTGTTCTTGCCTGGAAAATCCCATGGATGGAGGAGCCTGGTAGGCTGCAGTCCTTGGGGTCGATAGAGTCGGACATGACTGAGCAATTTCACTTTCACTTTTCACTTTCATGCATTGGAGAAGGAAATGGCAACCCACTCCAGTGTTCTTGCCTGGAGAATCCCAGGGACAGGGGAGGCTGGTGGGCTGCCATCTATGCAGTTGCACAGAGTCGGACATGGCTGAAGCGACTTAGCAGCAGAGTATCCTTTTCCCCACCACACCCTGACAGAGGAATTGAATGGAGTAGCAAAATAAGATTGGTGTGCCAGTCTGCATATGCTATTTTAGTTATAGTGTTTCATTATGGATAATGTGGGAGTCTTGAATTCTGTTTTAATGATATCAGTTCAGTTCAGTTCAGTGGCTCAGTCTTTGCGACCCCATGAACTGCAGCACACCAGGCCTCCCTGTCCATCACCAACTCCCGGAGTCTACCCAAACCCATGTCCATCAAATCGGTGATGCCATCCAACCATCTCATCCTCTGTCTTCCCCTTCTCCTCCTGCCTTCAATCTTTCCCAGCATCAGGGTCTTTTCCAAAGAGTCAGCTCTTCGCATCAGGTGGCCAAAGTATTGGAGTTTCAGCTTCAACATCAGTCCTTCCAATGAACAGCCAGGACTGATCTCCTTTAGGATGGACTGGCTGGATCTCCTTGCAGTCCAAGGGACTCTCAAGAGTCTTCTCCAACACCACAAATGAAGGTGAATATATCCCTGTGTGCCATGTGTGCTCAGCCGTATCTGACTCTTTGTGGCCCCATGGACAGTAGCCTGTCAGGCTTCTCTGTCCATGGAATTTTCCAGGCAAGAATACTGGGTTGCTATTTCCCACTCCAGGGGATCTTTCCAACCCAGGGATCAAACCTGTGTCTCTTGCATCTCCTGCATTGGCAGATTCTTCACCTCTAGGCCACCTGGGAATATAACCCACCCTACCTCAAATTGCCTTTTAAGTTTTTATTGGCTCTACTTTGATAGTAATAAAAATAATAACAATACTAATAACTACCATTACATATTATATGCCAGGTCTCCCACTCAATACTTATTTTCCTTTATTTAATTTAATCTTCAAAACAACTCTGTAAAAAACAAATGTCTATATCTACTTTACAGAGTAAAGATGATCAGAGGAATAGGATAATTTGTCATCACTTAATATATAGTAGAGTCAAAGTTAAACTTCTGGTCTCTAAGAACCTCTGTTTTACTCACTGCTACATAGGGCAGAAGGTGACAGCACTTACCTTGTTCTGCCTTATGCTATATTTAATTCTTTCATTCAAGGGGCTTTTATTGTTATACCCTGGAACAGGTGATAGGAACACAAAGTCCAATGAAATATTTTTCTGCTTTTAAGGAGACTGTACTCTAGTGGGGAAAATAGACAAACAAATCAACAATTGTAGAAAAGAGTAAAAGTGTTTTCCTTGAGGTATAAATGTGATACTCAGAGTGCCATGGGGGACATGAAAACAAGTGGGTTGGGGATGGGCAGGGAATGCTTGCAGTTCTAGAGGGTCTTTGAGGTGAATATTTAAGGAGGACTAGATGTCAGTTAGGGAAACAGTGTGTCTGAGGACATGGAACAGATGCACTCAAAAAGTGGTGAGTAATTGATTTAAACTGGAGAGAGGGGACCATGCAAGGCTCTGCAGAGGGAGCTGGAGAGGCAGTCTGGAGCCAGGTCCTGCAGGGTGTTTGAATCATGTTGAGTGGTTTGGAACTGATTCTGAGAAACTGCTGTGGAATTTTTATCAGATAAATGACTTAATCAGAAATGGTTTAGGGAGTGTACTTGTCCTTGGGTGGGTTGTGGAGGATAGAAAGGCAGGGTGGGGCATGGGGTGGGGGGATGGGAGATTGTGGACTGGGCCCCAGAGGGGAAGCTGCAGGTAAAAGAGTGAACTGAGGCACCTGCCAGGGAAAGTGGAAAGGAGGAAGCAGTTCCCTGGACTGGAGACAGGTCCTTTGACTGCCACTCGGACTAGCAGATGGTAGGCTTTTTTCTCTGCTGACATTTAACTCTGACCCTTCCTCAAGGAGACTTTCCTGAGAATTTACTGAGTGTGTTGCATTTTAAAAAAGAAGCAGAAGGAAAACCAAATATGAAATGAATCACAAAGAGCTTTGACTACAAAAGAGACTCAATCCAGGACCTGAGGAAGGTCAAGAAGGAAGGGGTATTACCTTTTTCTTTTCACCTTGAGCTTTGTGTCCTTTTTCCCTCTCCAATCTGTCTCATGCCTTCTCCCTTATTCTTCCTCTGTCTCTAGACTTCAGCACACAGTGGCCGTGGTTACAGGTCTCGGGAGAGTCTGGAGCTAAACATTAAACAGTGCTGAAACTACAGCACAGTTTAACTGCAGAATGTGGTCCTTGCTAAACTGGGGCTTTTGGAAAAGAACTGCGTCTTGAGTCAAACACACTGCATGGGGGAGGGGTAGACTCAGGGTAGTTCAGCTTTTGCTTCTACAGTGCTCCTTGAAAAAGCCTAAGTACTGCTTGTGAACAGTATCTATGTTTTTCCATTGATATGTAGCTATTAGTTTGGACCCAGGTCTGTGAAGTTGCTGGATTCTAATGACGTTGTTTGTAAAAGATCTCAAGATTCTCAAATTATGCGATCCCCATTGCCAAAAAGCTTTCATGTGGCCTTTTGAGCAAAATAAAGAAAAATGGCACATGAATTCACATTCATTTTCTAATGTAAATGCCATTTTATTAAAGATGGAGTCTATAAAAGGGCAATCATAATTTAAATTAATGTGTCTTCAAATAATACATGTTATGGGCAATTATTTTTTCATATAACATAAAATCTCTGGTTTCATAAATAATACTCTTTCCCTATTCAGGAAAAGCCATGCTCAGCCAATGTGTTATTCATGACTTAATTATTCTATAGATGCTTCATTCATATGCATGCAGATATATCTGGCAGCATTGCATTTTAATGAAGATACTGAAAGGCAGCAGGCTATAATTTCTAACAGAATTCTGTCAGGATTGAACAATAGCAGCTCCTTGAGAGGACTAGGAAATAGCATAGCCTAAAAAGAAAATTAAAAACCCATTTAAATATTTTAATTATAATCTTCATTAGCGAAATCTTGAAATTCTTTTGCACATCCAGAGCTTCTATAGTTTAGGAGCTATTTTTGTTGGAATAGAATAATTTGGAGAAAGGGGAATATTTTCAAGATTTCACCAGTTGAGATATAACCAGTCCTGAGGGAGCACAGGAATGGGCCTCTGACCATTCCCCTGCACCTCCTTACCCTCAGTTTTTTTTTTTTTTTTTCTTTTTATTGAATTAGTGGGGCCAAATGACCAGTTAAGTCAACCTTGCAAGGGACAATGAAAAAAAAAAAAGGGGGAGGGAGATTAGTTTCAGGGTTTTTATGCTACACACACACACACACTATATATGGGCTTCCCCAGTGGCTCAGTGGTAAAGAATCCACCTGCAATGCAGGAGACACAGAAGATGCAGGTTTGATCCCTGAGTCAGGAAGATCCCCTGGAGGAGGACATAGCAACCCAGTCCAGTATTCCTGCCTGGAGAATCCCATAGACAGAGGAGCCTGGCGGACTACAATCCATGGGGTTGCAAAGAGTCGGACACAGCTGAAGGGACTGAGCACACACACACACATACACTATATATATATATATATATATATATATACACACACATACATATATGTATGTATAGTGTAAGATTTTAGCACTGCAAAATGCAACTCAAATTTCTATCCCTTGACTCTCCAGAAAGTTCGTCTTGACTAGAAACAACTAAGACCTATTTTGACTGTAGAGATTGCCACAATTTTGTTATGGTTTCTCTTTCTAATCTTCCTAGAAAGGAAAAACTGCCAGACAAATGATACAATTCTCAAAAGCATGTGAAATCAGCTAAGTAAATCATGAAACAGATAGTAATTCTACTTGTTCTGTTACAAAATAAAAGCCAAATAGACACCTGTCACTACCATGGGTATTTTAGGAGAGCTGTGAATATGCAAGTGATAGGGCATTTTAGTCCTGTAGGAACTGCTTCTTGACTCAAGCACACTGCATTGGGGGCGGGGTGGCATTTTCTGGAAGGGTAGTGGACAAGAGACACAGCTGTCCATGCACTACCCTGGGTTTCCTCCTACTCCACTGAGATGCTCTTGTTTGGTCATCAGTTTTCTTTGTGTCTTCAAATCCAGTGTATGCTTTTCTGTCTTCCTCAAATTCCCCCGTCAGTAGAATTCAACACAGATGGCAACTTCTTTTCTACAAACATGCTTCTCTCAGGACTCTTGAGACGTTGTTGTTGTTGTTTAATCGCTAAGTCGTATCTGACTCTTTGCGACCCCATGAATTACAGCATGCAGGCTTCCCTGATCTACACTGTCTCACAGAGTTTGCTCAGACTCATATCAATTGAGTCGGGGATGCTATCCAACTATTTCATCCTCTGTTGCCCTATTCTCCTCCTGCTCTCAATCTTTTCCAGCACCAGTGTCTTTTCCAATGAGTTGGCTCTTCAATGAGATATTGCACACTCCTGCTTTTCAGACTTCTTGTTCTTTCCTTCCTTTTTCTTTGTTCACAGTTGACCTTTGATAGGTGAATTTAAAATTTTTTACATACTTCAATTTTCAGTTCTTTTATGCATTTATTTTACGTCTTTCATGTTGAAACTTTCTATCTGCTTGTCATATTTTGAGGTAGAGATCCAGCCCTTTTGAATTCTTTCAGTCAGTTCAGTCACTCAGTCGCATCCGACTCTTTGTGACCCCATGAATTGCAGCACGCCAGGCCTCCCTGTCCATCACCAACTCCCAGAGTTCACTCAGACTCACGTCCATTGAGTCAGTGATGCCATCCAGCCATCTCATCCTCTGTCATCCCCTTCTCCTCCTGCGCCCAAACCCTCCCAGCATCAGAGTCTTTTCCAATGAGTGAACTCTACGCATGAGGTGGCCAAAGCACTGGAGTATGATCATTTGTCCTAGAATTACTCATTGAATAGATCCTCCTTTCACCAAGAATCTGCAAAGACAGCTCTGTCATCTTTCAAATACTTTTATAAATATCAGATCAGATCAGTCACTCAGTCATGTCCGACTCTTTGCGACCCCATGAATTGCAGCGCACCAGGCCTCCCTGTCCATCACCAACTCCCGGAGTTCACTCAGACTCATGTCCATTGAGTCAGTGATGCCATCCAGCCATCTCATCCTCTGTCGTCCCCTTCTCCTCTTGCCCCCAATCCCTCCCAGCATCAGAGGCTTTTCCAATGAGTCAACTCTTCGCATGAGGTGGCCAAAGTACTGGAGTTTCAGCTTTAGTATCATTCCTTCCAAAGAAATCCCAGGGCTGATCTCCTTTAGAATGGACTGGTTGGATCTCCTTGCAGTCCAAGGGACTCTCAAGAGTCTTCTCCAACACCACACTTCAAAAGCATCAATTCTTCGGCGCTCAGCCTTCTTCACAGTCCAACTCTCATAGCCATACATGACCACTGGAAAAACCATAGCCTTGACTAGACGAACCTTTGTTGGCAAAGTAATGTCTCTGCTTTTAAATATGCTATCTAGGTTGGTCATAACTTTCCTTCCAAGGAGTAAGCATCTTTTAATTTCATGGCTGCAGTCACCATCTGCAGTGATTTTGGAGCCCAGAAAAATAAAGTCTGACACTGTTTCCACTGTTTCCCCATCTATTTCCCATGAAGTGATGGGACCAGATGCCATGATCTTTGTTTTCTGAATGTTGAGCTTTAAGCCAACTTTTTCACTCTCCACTTTCACCTTCATCAAGAGGCTTTTTAGTTCCTCTTCACTTTCTGCCATAAGGGTAGTGTCATCTGCATATCTGAGGTGATTGATATTTCTCCTGGCAATCTTGATTCCAGCTTGTGTTTCTTCCAGTCCAGTGTTTCTCATGATGTACTCTGCATATAAGTTAAATAAGCAGGGTGACAATATACAGCCTTGACATACTCCTTTTCCTATTTGGAACCAGTCTGTTGTTCCATGTCCAGTTCTAACTGTTGCTTCCTGACCTGCATACAGATTTCTCAAGAGGCAGGTCAGGTGGTCTGGTATTCCCATCTCTTTCAGAATTTTCCACAGTTTATTGTGATCCACATAGTCAAAGGCTTTGGCATAGTCAATAAAGCAGAAATAGATGTCTTTCTGGAACTCTCTTGCTTTTTCCATGATCCAGCGGATGTTGGCAATTTGATCTCTGGTTCCTCTGCCTTTTAGGGGGGTGCATTAGTTGTTTATTAGTTGTATAACAAATTACCACAGAAATCTCAGTTAAAACAATACCCACTTATTATCTCACAGCTCTGTAGATCAGAAATCCAGGTAGGCTCAGCTGGGTTCATAGCTGAAATCAAGATGTTGGCTAGACTGGGCTCTTATCTGGAGGTTTTGGAGAATGACCTGCTTTCACACTCATTCAGGTTGCTGGCAGAATTCAGTGCCTTGGGGTTTTAAGAATGAGGTCCCTATTTCCTTGGCTATTAGTCTGGGGCCACTCTCAGCATCTGAAGGCCACCTACATTCCTTGGCCTGTGCCACCTCCATACTCAAAGTCAGCAATTCCATGTCAGGTACTTCTCTGCCTTTTAATCTCTGAGTCTCTGTTCTCTCACCAACCGGAGAATGGATTTTACTTTTAAAGGGCTCATTTGATTAGACCAGGACTACCTACATAGATAATCTTCATTTTTTGCATATAACTTTTCATGGGAAGGACATTTCATGATATTCTACTTCAGTCAGTGGGGAGGATATTACAGAAGGACAAGGGCCATTGGGAGTCCATAGAATTCTGCCTACATGCTCTGTTAACAGCCTTTCTAACCTCTGTACTATGCTGTGCTTAGTCGCTCAGTCGTGTCCAACTCTGCGACCACATGGATTGTAGCCCACCAGGCTCCTCTGTTGGAGAAGGCAATGGCACCCCACTCCAGTACTCTTGTCTGGAAAATCCCATGGACGGAGGAGCTTGGTGGGCTGAAGTCCATGGGGTCCCTAAGAGTCGGACACGACTGAGTGACTTCACTTTCACTTTTTCACTTTCATGCATTGGAGAAGGAAATGGCAACCCACTCCAGTGTTCTTGCCTGGAGAATCCCAGGGGCAAGAGAGCCTGGTGGGCTGCCGTCTCTGGGGTCGCACAGAGTCGGACATGACTGAAGTTGACTTAGCTTAGCAGGCTCCTCTGTTCATGAGGATTCTCGACATAAGAATACCAGAGTGGGTTGTCGTGCCCTCCTCCAGGGGATCCACCTGACCCATGAATCGATCTGGTGTCTCCTGAATTGCAGACGGATTCTTTACCAGCTGCGCTACTGGGGAAGCCCTTTCTAACCTCCATCATTGGCTTATTCCTGTCTCAATATCCACACTGTCTAATCATGTTCCATCAAGATTTCCACTGATATTTTAATTGGAATTTCATTGGCTCTATAGTTCATTTTTGATATTGAATTTTATTTAAAAAATGGAGTGTATCTCCTCATTAATAAGCTTGTTCATAAGATTTGACTATCTTCCTTTTTTACATGTCATGATGAAAAACAGGCTTTGGGCCACAGGTTGCAGGGACCTGTGGCCCAAAGCAAAAAATTTGAATGTGAGGTGGGACTTCTGGAGAGGTTGAGTGAGAAGGGAGGCAAAACCTCTTCCTTAAAAGCAAGTATAAAACCAAACAAAGCTATTAAAAACAGGCACTCCAGGATTTTAGAAATTGACCAAAAGCACCCATCTAATTGAGAAGCATTTATTCAATAAAAACTAAGCATCAGTGAGAATAGTGGGAGTCTGTCGCATTTTATCCTGGGGATTCTGCCATTCCTCACCCAGCTCTGCTGTTCAGTAATTTTATTAAGGCAGAGCAAGCTGTGAGGAATTGCAGTCTCCTTACCAGAGGGGGCTGATTTGCTATGGAGCAAAGCACAGATACACAAGGGCATTGTCAAAAATGATAACAGGAAAAGCCAGGAATAATAGCAAACATTTTAAATAAGCTGCCTGAGGTCACAATACTGCTTGGGCAAGGGAGAGATTGACAGACCAGCTAGAAAAGTAAAAGGAAAATTCAGAGACAGAGAGAGTGATAGCAGAGTTCACAAGTGGCCACTTAGCCCTCGTGATTTAGACACAGGTGTATGCGTGCTCAAGGATGTGCACCCACAGAGGAAAGATCAGATAGGGCCCTGGCTATCCACTTGTCCCTGATGAATGTGAAGCTTTGAGATGCAGAAAGAATAAGCTAGAGCAGACTGTAAACTGCCTGAAGTTCAATGACATTCTTTAAACACACACAGCTCCATGGCAAAGGGTGGAGCTTAACTGTTTCAAAAAGTTTATGTACAACCTCTAGTCAGTCACTGGTTGACCATTAAATTATTCTGTCCCTTAGGGAATCAGGCTTAAAAATGAAACAAAAATACATTAAACAAAACAAAACCTGAGCAAAGAGATCAGTGGCTGCACACTGCTGAGGAGACAGACTCTACAGAGTTAATCCAGGCAAGTCATTAAAGAAACAAAAAAATCTGCAACAACAACTATCCCTGGAGGGGATAAGAACCCAGAGTTGCTATAATATATTATCTAAAAATCTCCAATTTAAAAATTACATATAAAAAATAGCTTAGGAAAGTATGACCATACACACACAGGAAGAAAAGTGATTTCAGGACATGCCACCCCAAACTATGCCACCTTGACATGCTGATTATTTTGAGCTAAAGGAACTTAAAAAACAGCAGGTGAAATAAAGGTATTTGATTCCACTTCTTATTCCTGAAAGTGTTAGTTGCTCAGTCATATCGTATCTTTGCAACTCCATGGGCCATAGCCCTCCAGGCTCTTCCATCCATGAGATTCTCCAGGCAAGAATACTGGAGTGGGTAGCCATGCCCTTCTCCAAGGGATCTCCCCAACCCAGGTATCAAACCCAGGTCTCCTACATTGTAGGTTGATTCTTTTCTGTCTAAGCCATAAGGGAAGCACCTTTTATTCCTTAAAGCTGAAGTTAAAACTCGCATGTGAGAGCTGCCCTCCCTGTGCCAGGAGGAAAGAAACATTTTTATCACCAGAAACGGGAGTTGAGGCCAAGAGAATGCTGTACTAACAAACCTTGCTAAAATAATTTCTTATCTTCTCCTAGTCTCTTCATTTTGGTTATGCTTCCATAATTAGTGCTCTTTGTTCAGTTCAATATATCAGCATTTAGATTTTACCTCTTTGGATCTTCATTCTCTTATGAATGCTCCTATGTCATGTAAAACTAATATTAAATAAATTTGTTTTCTTTTCTTCTGTTAATTCTCAGGCCCAGCCAGAGACCCTGAGAGGGCAAAGTGCTTGCCTTCCCAACAGTTTCTGGTGGTGATAGTGGGAGAGTACTGGCTGGGTCACTGCTGATTACTCTGGGGGATGCAGCTGAGAGATCCTGGGACTTTTGACAAAAGCTGGAAGTTGGCTAGAGTTCTTACAATGTCACTCTCTCCCAGATCTTTGCCTGTAGGGTCTGGTTGGGGTGAGAGTGATAAGTCTCCCCTTGTCTTTTTCCTCATGCAAGTTCAGACAGGCAGGGAAAACCATTTATGTGCAGTAGCTTGTTGGGTATAACAACTCTAATGCTTTCTCTTTTGAGTACTCTTGTTTTCTGTTGATTTCCAACCTCACAGAGATAGTCATTGCTTTCCTTTGTCTCTGTTTCTGTGTCATTCGTCACAAAGAGGAGATTCATAGAGTAAAACTGAGGCATAGGTCTGACAAGGCTGTTGCTTGAGCTGGCCTCACAGTCTGCTTAGTTTTGACCAGGTCAGCATCTGTTAAGACAAACTTTGCTGTGGATCACAAATAAAAACAACAACCAGATCAGATTCTCTCTTCATCTTGTTTTATGTCTTGAGAGAATATTCTTTCTGGTCTGTGCTAGCCAGAGGAGACATTGGTGTCAACAGTTGTTGACTTTGCCTCAGGTGACCTCCCCACAGGCTGGGAACCCAAGATAAGATATGACAAGCAGCAGTCTCTTTGTCCAACCATGACAGCTTTCAGGGGACTTTGTCTTAATAAAAAGATCCCAGTCCATAAGGGGCCTTTGTCTCACAAGTGCTGGTAAAGCCCCTTCCTAGTATTGCCTACCCTGTGTCACAAACTAGTAGGTCTATGACTGGAGGAATCTCAGATTCTTAAGGGAGACTGGAGTCACGATTTTCACAAACACTATTTTTACCTACTGTGACAATGAGGATCTTTGCTTTCTCAGGCTAACACTTGAAGTGAAACTTTTGGATCACGTGGCTGCATCTTCTAGACCTGCTTTGGGATTGCATCTTGTGTCCATGCAAGACAGAATTTGCCTCTTGGCCTTTCCATAAAAAGTTTTATTGGATTGGGTTACTATTGAAATAATGATCTTCCCGGGTGGCTCAGTGGTAAAGAATCCACTTGCCCAGGCAGGAGACATAGGAGACTAGAGTTCAATCCCTGGGTCAGGAGATCCCTGGAGAAGGAAATGGCAACCCACTCCAGTGTTCAGCTCAAAGTCCAAAAAGCTAAGATCATGGCATCTTGTCCCCTCATTTCATGGCAAATAGAAGGGGAAAAAGTGGAGAAGTGACAATTTTCTTTTCTTGGGCTCCAAAATCACTGCAGATGATGATGGCAGCCACGAAATTAAAAGATATTTGCTCCTTGGAAGGAAGGTTATGACAAACCTAGACAGCATATTCAAAGGCAGAGAAATCACTTTGCTGACAAAGGTCAGTATAGTCAAAGCTATGGTTTTTCCAGTAGTCGTGTATGAATGTGAGAGCTGGACCATAAAGAAGATTGAGTGCCGAAGAATTAATGCTTTCAAATTTTGGTGCTGGAAAAGACTCTTGAGAGTCTCTTGCACTGCAAGAAGTTCAAACCAGACAATCCCAAAGGAAATCAACCGTGAATATTCATTGGAAGGACTGATACTAAAGCTGAAGCTCCAATGCTTTGGCCACCTGATGCAAAGAGCTGACTCATTGGAAAGACCCTGATGCTGGGAAAGATTGAGGGCAGGGGGAGAAGGTGACGACAGAGGATGAAATGGTTGGATGGCATCACCATCCATGGTGGACATGAGTTTGGGCAAACTCTGGGAGATAGTGAAGGGCAGGGAAGCCTAGTGTGCTGCAGTCCTTGGGGTTGTAAAGAGGTGGACACGACTTAGTGACGGAACAAGTTGCTTTGCAATGTTGTGTTAGTTTCTGCTGAACAGCAAAGTGAATCAATCATATGTATAATATATCTGAGCTTCTCAGGTCACTCAGCAGTAAAGAATCTTCCTGCCAATGCAGGAGATGCAGGAGATATGGGTTTGATCCCTGGGTTGGGAAGATCCCTCAGTTCAGTTCAGTCACTCAGTCATGTCTGACTCTTTGCGACCCCATGAATTGCAGCACGCCAGGCCTCCCTGTCCATCACCAACTCCAGAGTTCACTCAAACTCACGTCCATCGAGTCGGTGATGCCATCATTCCATCTTATCCTCTGTCGTCCCCTTCTCCTCTTGCCCCCAATCCCTCCCAGCATCAGAGTCTTTTCCAATGAGTCAACTCTTCGCATGAGGTGGCCAAAGTACTGGAGTTTCAGCTTTAGCATCATTCCTTCCAAAGAACATCCAGGACGGATCTCCTTTAGAATGGACTGGTTGGATCTCCTTGCAGTCCAAGGGACTCTCAAGAGTCTTCTCCAACACCACAGTTCAAAAGTATCAATTCTTTGGTGCTCAGCTTTCTTCACAGTCCAACTCTCACATCCATGCATGATCACTGGAAAAACCATAGCCTTGACTAGACGAACCTTTGTTGGCAAAGTAATGTCTCTGCTTTTGAACATGCTATCTAGGTTGGTCATAACTTTTCTTCCAAGGAGTAAGCATCTTTTAATTTCATGGCTGCAATCACCATATGCAGTGATTTTGGAGCCCCCCAAAATAAAGTCTGACACTGTTTCCACTGTTTCCCCATCTATTTCCCATGAAGTGATGGGACCAGATGCCATGATCTTTGTTTTCTGAATGTTGAGCTTTAAGCCAACTTTTTCACTCTCCTCTTTCACTTTCATCAAGAGGCTCTTCAGTTCCTCTTCACTTTCTGCCATAAGGGTGGTGTCATCTGCATATCTGAGGTTATTGATATTTCTCCCAGTAATCTTGAGTCCAGCTTGTGCTTCTTCCAGCCCAGCATTTCTCATGATGTACTCTGCATACAAGTTAAATAAGCAGGGTGACAATATACAGCCTTGACATACTCTTTTTCCTATTTGGAACCAGTCTGTTGTTCCATGTCCAGTTCTAACTGTTGCTTCCTGACCTGCATATAGGTTTCTCAAGAGGCAGGTCAGGTGGTCTGGTATTCCCATCTCTTTCAGAATTTCCCACAGTTTATTGTGATCCACTCAGTCAAAGGCTTTGGCATAGTCAAGAAAGCAGAAAGAGATGTTTTTCTGGAACTCTCTTGCTTTTTCCATGATCCAGCGGATGTTGGCAATTTGATCTTTGGTTCCTCTGCCTTTTCTAAAACCGCCTTGAATGTCTGGAAGTTCACAGCTCACATATTGCTGAAGCCTGGCTTGGAGAATTTTGAGCATTACTTTACTAGCATGTGAGATGAGTGCAACTGTGCGGTAGTTTGAGCATTCTTTGGCATTGCCTTTCTTTGGGATTAGAATGAAAATTGACCTTTTCCAGTCCTGTGGCCACTGCTGAGTTTTCCAAATTTGCTGGCATATTGAGTGCAGCACTTTCACAGCATCATCTTTCAGGATTTGAAATAGCTCAACTGGAATTCCATCACCTCTCCTAGCTCTGTTCATAGTGATGCTTTCTAAAGCCCACTTGACTTCACATTGCACGATGTCTGGCTCTAGGTCAGTGATCATACCATCATGATTATCTGGGTTGTGAAGATCTTTTTTGTACAGTTCTTCTGTGTATTCTTGCCACCTCTTTAATATCTTCTGCTTCTGTTAGGTCCATACCATTTCTGTCCTTTATTGAGCCCATGTTTGCATGAAATGTTCCCTTGGTATCTCTAATTTTCTTGAAGAGATCTCTGGTGGTTCCTATTCTGTTGTTTTCCTCTATTTCTCTGCATTGATCACTGAGGAAGGCTTTCTTATCTCTCCTTGCTATTCTTTGGAACTCTGCATTCAGATGCTTATATCTTTCCTTTTCTCCTTTGCTCTTCCCTTCTCTTCTTTCACAGCTATTTATAAGGCCTCCCCAGACAGCCATTTTGCTTTTTAGCATTTCTTTTCCATGGGGATGGTATTGATCCCTGGAAGATCCAGGTGGTCTCCTAGGAGGAGGAGGAAATGGCAGCTCACTCCAGTATTCTTGCCTGGAGAATCCCATGGACAGAGGAACCTGGTATGCTATAGTCCATAGTTGTGCAAAGAGTGGGACATGACTGAGCACACACACACATACATATATCCATTCTTTTTAAGATTTCCTTCCCATTTTGGTCGCCACAGAGCCATGAGTAGAGTTCCCTGAAGTATACCATAGATTCTCATTTGTTATCTACTTTATACATGGCAACACCAGCTCTTTCAAAGTCCAAAGCATTTTTTGCTGCCATTTTCAAGTGTTAGTTTCTTCAGTTGTGTCTGACTCTTTGTGATCCCATGGAATGTAGCCCTCCAGGCTCCTCTGTTCATGGGATTTCCGAGGCAAGAATAGTGGAGTGGGCTGCCATTTCCTTCTCCAGGGGATCTTCCTGACCCAGGGATTGAACCCAGGACTCCTGCATTGCAGGCTGATTCTTTACCATCTGAGCCACCAGGGACACCTGAACATTTTCAAAGATTCTACCAAATTTAGAGAAGAGTTAGATAGATTAGTGGCCTTTCACAACCCCACTCTAGGGACTTGGACTGGCTATTAAAGGATATTCTTCCCACCTTTGATTATACTGTAATTATCAGACAGGTTAGATGGCCTCAGGGGGAGAAACACTCCCCCAACCCTTCCCTGGACCCAGAGGAAACAGGTGACCAGCATCTCCCCGACCCTCCTGCAAGGAAATGGAAATAGCTCAACCAGGCCAACATTCAGGGCCTGATGTGGGATAATGGAGGAGGCCTTTCTCCATAAGGTAAATTGGTCTCAGGTTGAATTGTGTGCTCAGAGGAAGGGGAACATTCTAAAACTTTGGTGGAACACTTTACACAAACTTTGAAAAGTCACACTGCAGTAAACCCTGGAGCCTAGAACAATTTAAAATTTCTGCCTTGATTGGAAATCTTCCCTCTCATACAGAAAGAGAAATCTAAAATAGTGTTATTGGCTAGGCAGGTATGTCTCTTAACATTATTAGAGAAGTAACTACATAGTTCTTTGGAAATAGCACATAGGAAAACAAGACAAAAAAGAAATTAAACTGAACAGATCTTGATGTGCATATTGAGTCTTTACAAAAGCAAAAATGATGACTATAAGGGTAACTCAAAGTTCACTCATTTTTCTCACCAAACACACAGCTTCCCTCTAGACATTGGCAAATATTGGGAAAAGCTAGGACACTAGAAGGGCAATTATCCTTCCTTAACTTAAAAAGTTCAAATAACCTTTTCCCTAACCCTCAGAACTGTAGAAGTTTCATTTCTCCCCTCCTCTAGGACAATACTCTACCGATTGACAGGGTCAGCCAATCCCCAGTCACACTCCAAAAACCACTATTAAACTTAAAATAAATGATTGGAAACCAGACTTCTTAACTGACCCTGGTGTGAGTCTCTCTACCATCTGCTCAGAGGATTTAAAACTACCTGTCACCTCAGATTCTATTTGAGGTGTCAGAGTCTCTGGACAGCCTATTCCTTTGTCCACATCTCAGGCCACCCCAATATCCTTAGACTCTCGAGCCCCAATATGCCTTTTTAATTTCTGATCCTCACCAGCTAATCTTAAATTATTAACAGGTAGAGAATTGTTACATAATTTTAATGTCACCTTATGATGTACCAAGAAAGGCAGGTTTTTCTCCCCCTGCCCTCAGATTAAACCTCAAGTTTCTTATTTTCCATAAGGAAATCTCATCTCAATTTAAATCCTCTGAAGAGAATGCAACTTTAAAAGTTGTCCCAACTAGTATCTAGGCTTTACATGCAAATGAAATTAGATTGCTACTGAGTGTAGAGCTTGCAAAGAGCCAGGGAAAGAAACAAATCTTTCTGATGAGAAGTCCTGTAGACCCCCCAAGGAGACACAGAGTGGGGAATTGAACCTATAATAGGCTTTTTTTTTTTTTTAATAGCAAGATCTTATCTTTACTTCCTCACTCTATAATACCAGGCTTGCCAGTAAAGAAAGAAAGGAAATTTGATTCAGATGGAAATGAAAACTGTCAACTTGTGCCAGATCTAAGAGTCACAATTTCAGTTCACTTCAGTTGTGCAGTCATGTCTGACTCTTTGAGACCCCATGGACTGTAGCATGCCAGGCTTCCCTGTCCATCACCAACTCCTGGAACTTACTCAAACTCATGTCCATAGAGTGTCATGATGCCATCCAACCATCTTATCCTCTGTCGTTCCCTTCTCTTCCTGCCTTCAATCTTTCCCAGAACCAGGGTCTTTTCCAGTGAATCAGTTCTTCACATCAGGTGGCCAAGGTATTGCAGTTTCAGCTTGAGCATCAGTCCTTCCAATGAATATGGACTGATTTCCCTTAGGGTTGACCGATTGGATCTCTTTGCAGTCCAAGGGACTCTCAAGAGTCTTCTCCAACACCACAGTTCAAAGCATCAATTTTTTGGCACTCAGCTTTCTTTATGATCCAACTCTCACATCCATATATGACTACTGGAAAAACCATAGCTTTGACTAGATGGACCTTTGTTGGCAAAGTAATGCTTCTGCTTTTTATTTATTTATTTTTAATATAAATTTATTTATTTTAATTGGAGGCTAATTACTTTACAATATTGTATTGGTTTTGCCATACATCAACATGAATCTGCCACGGGTGTACATGTGTGTACACCTCCCCATACCATCCCTCTGGGTCATCCCAGTGCACCAGCCCCGAGCATCCTGTATCATGCATCGAACCTGGACTGGCGATTCATTTCACATATGATATTATACATGTATTGATGCCATTCTCCCAAATCATCCCACCCTCGCTCTCTCCCACAGAGTCCATAAAACTGTTGTATACATCTGTGTCTCTTCTGCTGTCTTGCATTCAGGGTTATCGTTACCATCTTTCTAAATTCCATATATATGCATTAGTATACTGTATTGGTGTTTTTCTTTCTGGCTTACTTCACTCTGTATAATAGGCTCCAGTTTCATTGACCTCATTAGAACTGATTCAAATGTATTCTTTTTAATGGCTGAGTAATACTCCATTGTGTATATGTACCACAGTTTTCTTATCCATTCATCTGCTGATGGACATCTAGGTTGCTTCCATGTCCTGGCTATTATAAACAGTGCTGCGATGAACATTGGGGTACACGTGTCTCTTTCCCTTCTGGTTTCCTCAGTGTGTATGCCCAGTAGTGGGATTGCTGGATTGTATAGCAGCTCTATTTCCAGTTTTTTAAGGAATCTCCACACTGTTCTCCATAGTGGCTGTACTAGTTTGCATTCCCACCAACAGTGTAAGAGGGTATGCTGTCTAGGTCGGTCATAGCTGTTCTTCCAAGGAGGAAGCATCTTTTAATTTCATGGCTGCAGTCACCATCTGCAGTGATTTTGGAGCCCCTCCAGGAAAAAGTCTGTCACTGTTTCCACTGTTTCCCCATCTATTTGGCATAAACTGATGGGACTGGCTGCCATAACTCCTTTGTAATACCTTGCCACCACGTAGTTCCTAATCCAGCTACTATACTCATTGCCATTCCTGCTAATGCAGCTGGGTTTACAGTAATTGATGTCTGCTCAGCTTTCTCTTTGATCTTTGAATGCATCTTTGAATCCACTGCATTCTGACCCATGGGTCTTTGTGATTTTTTAAATTTACAATTAGAAGAAGACCACTGATATGGACTTCCAAATCTCAGGGACAGTATGGGTCTCCCTCAATATTTTTCCCAGTCCTTAAAGCTGTTAGATTCTGTAGCCTTTACTCAAGGCTCTATTATTGTTCCATATGTCAGTGACTCTTTATTCTGGAATTGTCACCCTGCTTATTTAACCTATATGCAGAGTACATAATGCAAAATCCTGGGTTGGATGAAGTACAAGCTGGAATTAAGATTTCCAGGAGAAATATCAATAACCTCAGATACACAGGTGACACCACCCTTATGGAAGAAAGCAAAGAGGAACTAAAGAGCCTCTTGATAAATAGGAAAGAGGAGAGTAAAAAAGCTGTCTTAAAACTCAACATTCAAAAAACGAAGATTATGGCATCCAGTCCCATCCTGTAGGTGGTAACTGTAGCCATGAAATTAAAAGATACTTGCTCCTTGGAAGAAAAGCTATGATCAATCTAGACAGCATAGTAAAAAGCAGAGACATTACCTTGCCAACAAAGGTCCATCTAGTCAAAGCTATGGTTTTCCAGTAGTCATGTATGGATGTGAGAGTTGAACTATAAAGAAAGCTGAGTGCTGAAAATTGATGCTTTGAACTGTGCTGTTGGAGAAGACTCTTGAGAATTCCTTGGACTGCAAGGAGATCCAACCATCAATCCTAAAGGAAATCAGTCCTGAATATTCATTGGAAGGACTGATGCTCAAGCTGAAACTCCAATACCTTGGCCACCTGATGCAAAGAATTGACTCATTGGAAAACACCTTGATGCTGGGAAAGATTGAGGGAAGGAGGAGAAGGGGATGATAGAGAATGAGATGGCTGGATTGTATCACTGGTTCGATGGCCATGAGTTTGAGCAGTCTCTGGCAGTTGGTGATGGACAGGGAAGTCTGGCGTGCTGCAGTCCGTAGGGTTGCAAAGAGTCAGACACAACTGAGCAAATGAACTGAACTGATTCATTCTGGAACCAGACTGAACAGAATGCTTTTATAGATGCTCTCATTCTTCTAAAGGTACTTGCTGAAGGAGGTCATAAAGCTTCCCAGTCTAAACTTCAATGAGTGTAAACAACGGTTACCTGCTTAGGACAGGGGCGGGGGCTTCCCTGGTGGCTCAGCAGTAAAGAATCTGCCTGCAATGCAGGAGATGCGGGTTCAATCCCTGGATTTGGAAGATACCTTGGAGAAGGAAATGGCAACCCATTCCAGTATTCACACCTGGAGAATCCAATGGACAGAGGAGCCTGGTGGGCTACAGTCCATGGGGTTGCAAAGAATTGGACAAGATTTAGCGACTAAACAACAACAACAACAACAACTTAGGACAGGAGATATCTCAGGGCACTCAAAAACTCACTCCAAAATGGCTTGAGTCAATTTTGTTCATCCTTTTTCCCAAAACCAAAAAAGCAGCTGCATAAATTTCCAGGGGCAGCTGGCTGTTGCCACCAATGGATTTATCACTTCGCTGCCCTTGCTAGACCCTTATATGCCCTCCTCCAGGTACCACCTCAGAGCCCATGTCCTGGCCCCTAGGGGCATTCACTTACTTTGAAGCCTTAAAATTAATGTTGTTCACACCCTAGCTCTTGGCTTATCCAATTTTGCCAAATTTTCACCCATATTGCCTTGAAAAAATAATGGGGTTGCCGCAGGACAAACTTACCTCTCATACTTCCTAAAGCATATTTCTCATGTCAGTTGGACCCTGTGGTAGTGGGCATGCTCCATGCCTGCATGCTGTAGCTTCAGCTGCTGCCCTAAATGACAGAGCCAGTACTCTTACATTACATGCCTAATGTAAGAATGAGCATATGCCCTGTGCTCTCTTACAAGTTTGAAAGACACAGCATCTCTCTACATGGAGGCAGACCAGCTAGAAATAAGCCCTATTTATAATCCACACTACCCACCCCCAACCACATTATCTTACATTGTTGTAACTTCAAATCTGTTTACTCTACCACCCCTCCTGGGTGATGGAGAGCCTCAGTCCATTCTACGTGATTGCCTTGCAACTACACATATAAATGGTCTCAAAGCCACAAGAAGACCTCCTAGACACCACCTTTAGACAACCCAGACTTACTTCTATTTTGTTATGGCTCTTGCAAATGAAATTTCTAGGAAAACATGGTAACTGTTTCCCCACATGAAATACTTGAGACATACTCTGTGCCCGTTGTAAGATCAGTCTGGGCTTCTTATGGGTTTTACCAGAGTTTGCATGTTAATAAAAGGAAAAAAATGCTCCTACTTACACTGACTCCAGATAGGCTTTTTTTTTTTTTTTTTTAGATAAGCTTTTCAAGTCTGCCATACTGTTGGCAGAGCCTAGAAATCCCACAGATTCTTAAACACTGCCGGTATTCCTATTTGCCAATGGGCATATAATGGCTGCCCTATGAGAGGCAATTTGCCTCTCATATAGAGACTGATACTCTATGGAATGACAGGGCTGACAAAGCTGCTAAATACACAGCCCAAAATAAATCCCCATCCTTTTCCCACCCAATTTATAAACCTGTCTGATTCCTGACTGATGTTACTGATTATCAGGCAAGTCCTCCTCAGTCTGAAAAAAGACAAATGAATACAAAAGGATGCCAAACAATTATCAGACAGATTTTACACTGGGCCAGACAGACTTGGTGTGGCCCCCTTTCTTCTGACCTTTTGTCTTGCACAGATCTTCCATCAGATGGGACACACATGCAGATGGAGGCTAGTCAAGGAACTAAAAAATATTCATTTCTGCTCTGGCATTCATAAAATTTCTGACCCAGTGCACTACTTGTAATTTTACCAAATTTTTAGAAGCCAACATATGTTAGGAAGTCTTCCAAGGCTCATACTTCCTTTGTATTACTCCAAATGGATTTTAAAGGGTTGCCTCCAGCTTAAGGCTATACCTAATGTGTGATAGTTGTCTGTACATATAGTGGATGGACTGAATGCTATCCAGTCGATGTGCTGATATCACTTTACCACTTTAAAGTTGTGGTAAAGAAATTAATAACAGATTATTTCTCATTTTGGCAATCCATTATGGATTGAATCAGATCAAACAACTCATCTTACAGCAGAAATAAACCACTCACTTGCAAAAACACTGGCATACTCTTTAGAATTTCCTACCTGTACTATCCTCAATTGTCAAGGCAAGTAGAACATAAAAATCAAGACATAAGAAGGACTTTAGGAAAGTCCGTCAAAAAACTTGAGCTTAAAAATTATCTGCTGTCCTTATAAAAATCTGGAATACTTTAAATAGAAGATATACATTAATTCATTAAAAAAATAATGTTTAGGTTGCCCTTTGCCTTGTGGCATCTCTAGCCTTCCATGTACAGATTGAGAGAATGCTGTGGGGACTAAAGAGAATAATTTGATGTTGAAACAAGCTGTGTAGGGACTTCCCTGGTGGTCCAGTGTCTAAGACTCCATGCTCCTAAGGCAGCGGGCTCGGGTTCAATCCTGAGTCAAGGAAGTAGATCCCACATGCTGCAACTAAGAGTTTGCATGCAGTAACTAAAGAGCGTCCAGGCTGCAATGAAGGCCCAGCACAGCCAAATAAATAAATACATATTCAAATAAAACAGCTAGCTATGTATAAGAATTACTTATATAAGATGAGACTTGGAACATATCATCAACAGGTAAGAAAGCATGACTTCCACCAACTAATAAGCCTCACCATCCTTTCCACCAGAAGATCGGGGATATAGTAAGGCTTCTAGAAGACAGAACACACTGTCACCTCATTGGGAAGGACTCTATGAATTATTGCTAACCACCTACACTGCCGTCAAAATAAAATAATATTGGTGACTTCACATGAGCCACACCAAACAATACCCAGATAAGCACTCCCAGCTCAAGTAGAGGACCCATCCTATAAATGACCTTTATGTACAGATTTCTAGCACGGATGGATTTCTAGCATCAATTCCCAAGTGCTGGGAGGAGATGACACCATGAATTAGATAGCTTTCCCCAAGAATGTGGATATAAAAAAACTTCATTTCCACCCATATTCTTCCCCTACTAAGTTCCCAACTTCATACACACACACACAACAAAAAAAACAAAACAACCTTCTTCCTTTTAATGAAGTTTCCCCTTTTTTTGGTTATTTATATTAAAGACTTACAGAGATTACTTGTCTCAACCTGTCCTACTCTCCTTCTGATCCTCCAATAAGACCTTTCTTTAAAATTGTATCTCATTCTTATTAACCCTGTTTTCTCAACAGGTCAGACACAGACTTGACACTCCTTTACACTGGTTTTCGATACCTTAGCACCTTAGCCACATTAACTAACCATTCTAATTATTCATTATGTCAACTTCTAAATCATGCAAAAGAACCTAACAATTTCTGTTCCTGCCAAAGTGAGCACCTGGTGGAGCAGTTCTAGAAAATGGATGTACAACAAGGTATGGTATCCACAACCAAGTTAATAATATGACCTACTTCTCCTGCTGAGTTCATTGGGCATGAAAAAAACAAAAATGAACCTCTGTAGAATCTCAAGGACCATCATTTGCTCAGGTGAGGTCATTAGAAGGGAATTTTTCTTCTTGCATTGAAAACAGGCATGATGCTGGATTCTTCCTACTTGACATACTAAGGAATGGCAGAGCCAATATTTCAATCAAACTCAGGTTTGATTCCACAGGTGACATGCTCCAGCCTCTCACAAAGGTTGTAGATGGTCCTGGCACTAACTCTTATAGTAAAAACATTTGCCACACCATCAGATATTTCAGCTGGGTCACAGAACACCCTTGTGCAATCTGGTATAGCTCAGCTGCTCCCCTAATTAGGCTGCTTAATGCTAAAGATGACATATGGGGTAATCTCTGTAGACCAAAGTAGACCAAAATTCTGGACTCACTTGGCCAGGTGGCAAAATAAAGCCTCATAACTACCAAAACTGAATTACATTTCTCCTATATCAGGCTCTTTTGCCACCTGTCGCACTCCTACAGACTACTGGGGACACATGTAACATGGAGTTGTGCAGATGCCAATATGACAGATGACAAAAAACACCGAACTTCGCCTGAGTTGATCAAAAGTTCCACTCTGATTTTATTCATGAGCAACGCAGGGTCTTTTTGTCTTATGCAGTGACAAAAGTATTAATATTTGAAGGATTCCCACCGAGACGGTCGGGACAATGTGGATTGGGGATTTGAGCCTTCTGTCACCAGGTACTTCACTATAAATGCTAACCATATTACAGACTTGGGCACCTTTGTTCAGAAGTGCCACACATTCATATTAAATGTACTTAGTCAGGAAGTCATAGAAAGACCACTTGTGTATCACAATTCTAAATTCTTTTCAGTATGGAGATTTTTGGCCAAACTTTGGAACTTAAGGGCTAGAAAAGGCAGTTTGAAATCTTTCCATAGTAATAGAACAAGATTTCAGCACTAATGTGCAAATACTGGAAGCACTTCAACTGGAAGTTAGTATTTTAGCCTGTTTAACTCCAAAATCTGTGTGCTCTGGACACATGGACAACCCAACAAGGAGGAGCTTGTGTAATCATCAGTGGAATAATGATGTTTCTATTACATGTAAATCACTTGGTGCAAATAATGTTTAATCTATATTATTGTCCTTTTAAAGAACAAAATAAACACTCTCAATCAGATAAATGAGGCTCTACAAATTTTTTAAATTGGACAGACCGATTCCCGGGTATGGGAGACTGGTTTAAAGGGATTTGGGGGAAACGTTCTTAGCTTTTTTTTTTTTTTTTTCCTGCATATTTTTTCTTGTTTTATCTATTCTTCTTTTCCTTTGAAGATCTTTTACCAATCAGCTAGTAACCTGTTTCTTCTCTCTTCAGCCTCCAACTCAGGTTATTACATGTGAAATTTCAAAGGAGTTTTCAAACTGGGGAGATGAATGGGTTGAAGACATGCTGCCCAAAATAAACTGCCTTGATATAGTGATAATTTTGAGTTAAAGACACTTAAACAGTGGGTGCAAGAAAGGCACTCTGATTCTCCTTTCTTTCCTGAAAGCAGAAGTTAAAACTCCCATGTGGGAGCTGCCTCCCTATGCCAGGAGGATAGAAACATGCTCATCACCAGAAATGGGAGTCAAGGTCAGGAGAATGCTGGACTAAGAGACCTTGTTAAAATAACTCTTACCTTCTTTTAGTCTCTTCATTTATTTTAGTTGCTGATGTGCTCAGTTATGGCTGACTCTTTGAGGCCCCATGGACAGCACACCAGACTCCTCTGTCCATGGAATTTTCCAGGCAAGAATACTGGTGTTGGTTGCCATTTCCTTCTTAAAAAGCCACTCAATTGTGTCTGACTCTTTGCAACCTCATGGACTATACAGTCCATGGAATTCTCCAGGTCAGAAGAGTGGAGTGGGTAGCCTTTCTCTTCTCCAGGGGGTCTTCCCAACCCAGGGATCAAACCCAGGTCTCCTGCATTGCAGGCAGATTCTTTACCAGCCGAGCCACAAGGGAAGCCCAAGAATACTGGGGTGGATAGTAGCCTATTCCTTCTCCAGGGGATCTTCCTGACACAGGAATTGAACCAGGGTCTCCTGCATTGCAAACAGATTCTTTACCAACTGAGCTATGAGGAAAGCCCTTTATTTTAGTTATGTTTCCACAACTGCCATTTTCAGTATATAAGCATTCAGGTTTTGCCACTTATTTGGGTCTTCATTTCCTTATGATAGCTTCTATGTCATATAAAACTAACCTTAAACAAATGTTTATGCTTTTCCCTGTTAATATGTCCTTTGTCAATTTAATTCTCAGGGGTAGTCAGAGATTTTAAAGTTTTTACGTTCCCTACAAAAGCAATCAATAGAAACTATTTCTGAGGTGGGGGGTGTCAGATATTGACTTAGCAGAGGAAGGCTTCAAGGTAATTATTGTAAATATGTTTAAATAAAGGAAACAATAGTTTAAGAAGTAAAGGAGGTATAACAATGACTCACTAAGTAGAGACTATCAATAAAGTGATACAGATTATTTAAAAATCAAATAGTGTATGGCAAAACCAATACAATATTGTAAAGTAATTAGCCTCCAATAAAAATAAAGAAAAAAGAGAGAAAAGTTTAAAAAAATCAAATAGGAATTCCAGAGTTGAAAGTACAATAATTAAAATGAAAAAGATTACCAGAGGGGCTCAATAACAGATTTCAGATGGCCAAAATCAAATGAATCAGTGAGACTGAAGATAGATCAAATATTATAAATTACAGAAAGAAAAATGAATAGTCGCAGAGACCTGAGGAACATCAAGTGATCCAGCATAAGTGTTTCAGAAGTAGAAGAGAGATAAAAAAAGGGAAGAAAAAATTGTCAAGAAATTGTGACCAATAATAACAAATATATATATATATATAGTAAAGGCATCTGTATTACTCTGCTCAGGCTGTCATCACAAAATATCATAGACTGTGTGGCTTAAACAACAGACCTTTCTTTCTCACAATTTTGGAGAATGAGAAGTTCAAGATCAAGGTGCTGGCAGGTTCAGTTCCTGATGAAGCCTTTTTTTCTGGTTTACAGATGGTGGTGTTCTTCCTGTGTTTTCATGTGGCAGAGAGAGAGAGAGAGAGAGTCTGAGAGCCAGCGAGTGAGCGAGCGCTCTAATCTTTTTTCCTCTTCTTCCAAGGACACAAATTCCATCAAGAAGGCCCCATCCCTATGACCTCATCTAAGCCTAATTACCTCACGAAGACCCCTAACTCCAAATGCAATCACACTGAGGGTTAGAGGTTCAAAAGATGAACTTCGTGGGGAGACATTCAGTCCATCACAGCATCATACAGATGAATTTAAATGGTGCACTCAGATCAGATCAGATCAGTCGCTCAGTCGTGTCTGACTCTTTGTCACCCCATGAATCGCAGCACACCAGGCCTCCCTGTCCAACACCAACTCCAGGAGTTTACTTAGACTCACGTCCATCGAGTCAGTGATGCCATCCAGCCATCTCATCCTTGTCGTCCCCTTCTCCTCTTGCCCCCAATCCCTCCCAGCATCAGAATCTTTTCCAATGAGTCAACTCTTCTCATGAGGTGGCCAAAGTACTGGAGTTTCAGCTTTAGCATCATTCCTTCCAAAGAAATCCCAGGGCTGATCTCCTTCAGAATGGACTGGTTGGATCTCCTTGAAGTCCAAGGGACTCTCAAGAGTCTTCTCCAACACCACAGTTCAAAAGCATCAATTCTTCGGCGCTCAGCCTTCTTCACAGTCCAACTCTCACATCCATACATGACCACAGGAAAAACCATAGCCTTGACTAGATGGACCTTTGTTGGCAAAGTAATGTCTCTGCTTTTGAATATGCCATCTAGATAATATTTAATATAATACAGGCAGTTAAGGAAGAACAGGAAAAAAAGAGATATGTAGATAAATAAATCCAAATAAAATTTTACCAAATAAGTTGAAAGCAAAAGCATAGAAAAAAACATGTTATTAGAATAGTCAAAATCCAAAAACTGAGAACACCAGTTGCTGGCAAGGATGCAACAGGAACTTTTATACATTGCTGGTGGGAATGTAAAATGATACACATACTTTGGAAGACAGCATGGCAACTTCTTACAAAACCAAACATAATCTTACCATATGATCCAGGTATTCTGTGCTCCTAGGTATTTACCCAACTAATCTGAAGATTACATCCACATAAAAACTGTCAGTTCAGTTCAGTTGCTCAGTCGCGTCCCACTCTTTGTGACCCCATGGACTGCAGCATGCCAGGCTTCCCTACTCATCACCAAATCCCAGAGTTTACTCAAACTCATGTCCAAAGAGTTGGTGATGCCATTCAACCATCTCATCCTCTGCCATCCCCTTCTCTTCCTGCCCTCAATCTTTCCCAGCATCAGGGTCTTTTCCAGTGAGTCAGTTCTTTACATCAGGTGGCCAAGGTATTGGAGTTTCACCTTCAGCATCAGTCTTTCCAATGATATTCAGGTCTGATTTCCTTTAAGATAGACTGATTGGATCGCCTTGCAATCCAAGGGACTCTCAAGAGTCTTCTTCAACACCACAGTTCAAAAGAATCAAGTCTTTGGCACTCAGCTTTCTTTATAGTCTAACTCTCACATCAATACATGACTACTGGAAAACCACAGCTTTGACTAGAAGGACCTTTGCTGGCAAAGTAATGCCTTTGCTTTTTAATGTGCTGTCTAGGTTGGTCATAACTTTTCTTCCAAGAAGCAAGCATCTTTTAATTTCATGGCTGCAGTCACCATCTGCAGTGATTTTGGAGCACAAAAAAATGAAGTCTGTCACTGTTTCCACTGTTTTCCCATCTATTTGCCAGGAAGTGATGACCCTGAATGCCATGATCTTAGTTTTTGGAATGTTGAGTTTTAAGCCAAATTTTTCACTCTCCTCTTTCACTTTCATCAAGAGGCTCTTTAGTTCTTCCTTGCTTTCTGCCACAAGGGTGGTGTCATCTGTGTATCTGAGGTTATTGATATTTCTCCTGGCAATCTTGATTCTAGCTTGTGCTTCATCTAGCCCAGCATTACTTGATGTACTCCTTTTCCAATTTGGAACCAGTCTGTTGTTCTGTGTCCAGTTCTAACTGTTGCTTCATGACCTGCATACAGATTTCTTAAGAGACAGGTCAGGTGGTCTGGTATTCTCATCTCTTTAAGAATTTTCCACAGTTTGTTGTGGTCCACACAGTCAAAGACTTTGGCATAGTCAATAAAGCAGAAGTAGATGTTTTTCTGGAACTCTCTTGCTTTTTTTTTACAATCCAATGGACATTGGCAATTTGATCTCTGGTTCCTCTGCCTTTTCTAAATCCAGCTTGAACACCTGGAAGTTCATGATTCACATACTGTTGAAGCCTGGCTTGGAGAATTTTGAGCATTACTTTACTAGTGTGTGAGATGAGCACAATTGTGCGGTAGCTTGAGAATTCTTTGGCGTTGCCTTTCTTTGGGATTGGAATGAAATCCAAAATTTTCCAATCCTGTGGCCACTGCTGAGTTTTCCAAATTTGCTGGCATATTGAGTGCAGCGCTTTCACAGCATCATCTTTAGGATTTGAAATAGCTCAACTGGAATTTCATCACCTCCACTAGCTTTGTTCATAGTGATGCTTCCTAAGACCCACTTGATTTCACATTCCAGGATGTCTGGCTCAAGATGAGTGACCACACCATCGTGATTATTTTGGGTTATGAAGATCTTTTTTGTATAGTTCTTCTGTGTGTTCTTGCCATCTCTTCTTAGTATCTTCTGCTTCTGTTAGGTCCATCCATAGCATTTTTGTCCTTTATTGTGCCCATTTTTGCATGATATGTTCCCTTGGTATCTCTTATTTTCTCAAAGAGATCTCTGATCTTTCCCATTCTATAGTTTTCCTCTTTTTCTTTGCATTGATCTCTGAGGAAGGCTTTCTTATCTCTCCTTGCTATTCTTTGGAACTCTGCATTCAAATGGGTATATCTTTCCTTTTCCCCTTTGCCTTTCACTTCTCTTCTATTCACAGCTACTTGAAAAGCTTCCTCAGAAAAACCATTTTGCCTTTTTGTATTTCTTTTCCTTTGGGATGGTCTTGATCCCTGCCTTCTATACAATGTCACAAATATCTGTTCATAGTTCTTCAGGCACTCTATCAGATCTAATCCCTTGAATCTATACATGAATGTTTATAGTAGCTTTATAATAATCCAAAGCTAGAAGAAACCTAAATGTCTTCAGCAGGTGAAGAAACAGACTCTTATATCCATAGAATATAATGTTTATTCAGTGATAAAAGGATATGAAGTTATAAAAAAGACATGATGAAATTTAAATGCCCATTGATAAGTTAGAAATGCTATATACTCTATGATTCAAATTATATGACAATCTGTAAAAGGTAAGACTATAGCGACAGTAAAAAGATCATTAATTTTCACGGTTTGGCAGGGGGTTGTGGTGGGGTTGCAGGGAGGTCAGTGGGTGAAGCACAGGGATTTTTAAAGGATGTTGAAAGGATTCTGTATGATAATATAATTGTGGATATGTGACACTGTGTGTTTGTCAAAATTTTAGAGCAAAAGGAGTGGACTTTAATTACAAAAATGTAAGCAAATCATTTAGGAGATTGGACGAGTCTCAGGACTGACTGCTGCATGTAAAGAAACAATCACGCTGTATGTATTACAAATGCATGAAACAACCTCCCTGAAGGGGGTGCAGGCAACAGGTACTAACCGAGGTAACTTTGGAGATGAGCGGCGTCTGCAAAACTAATGACTAAAGAAACTGTGCACAAGCACTCTCACTACTTGATTACTCTTCAGCACACAGCTGAACAGTTCTATACTGCTATTCTGGGATTGAACAATTAAATAAATTGATGTCAGATGATGGGAATCAGATGTTAGATGATGTCAGAAGAAGTCTCACTGACGCACTGAAAATTTATAGATATGCAAAGGAGAAAGGTTAGAATTAATCAAGTGGTAATGGCTTCCCAGGTGGTGCTAGTGGTAAAAAACATGACTGTCAATGCAGGAGATATAAGAGACAGGGGTTTGGTCCCTGGATCAGGAAGATCCCCTGGAGGAGGGCATGGCAGCCCACTCCAGTATTCTTGTCTGGAGAATCCCTATGGACAGAGGGGCCTGGCTACAGTCCACAGGTTTGCAAAGAGTTGGACACGACTGAAGGGACAGCACAATGGGTTAGAGTTTGAGATGTCAGTGTGAGTTCATGTTTAGTTTAATATCAATACAGATGATTACATATAGGAATGTGTATATTCACAAGTTAGTGTATACACATATGTTTCCTTGCTCTGGCAGCTGAGCAGGCCAGAAGCAATAGCACTCCAGCAGAAGTGAGTACACCTAATGCCCAGGTCTTCGTTTTTGAAACCATTCTTCAATCAAAGGAACTAGGCTCCTTGGAGAACTGGCTGATTCTAGAACTGGGACAGGAAATACACAAAATGAGCCTGGAGCACCTTGCAGCACCAGAAAGTAAGAAACAGTTGAAAAAACTAACCAACCAACCAACATACACCTACGGTGTTGGGGATATGTCTGGGGCACAGGAAGCAAATGAAATTGGCCACTGCTCCCAGTGGCCAAATATGGAACAGTTTGAGGAGCAAAATGAATAAAGTACTATTGCATCATAAGCCAAACTATAAAATAAGTATCCATGAGTCCATAATTACATAAATAAATGATTGAATAAATAATAAATGGGGAAAGAAGAGACAAATTTCCTGTGTAGAGGAATTCTAAATAATTTATGTAGATACACTTCCCTCAAAAAGGTGGAGTGTAATTCCCCACTCATTAGGTTTGGCCAGTGTATAGTGAATGTGTGACTTCCTTCCAAAGAGTACCATATGGAAAGGAGAAAAAAAAAGAGTACCTGTATAGTGGAGAAAGCTGACAAACATTACCTTGATCAGCTGATCAAGGTCAACATCCACTTTGATAAGTCATGTTGATAGCATGTATCTTTGATAAAATATGAAAATTGCACTTTACCTTTGTGATTTTCCTCTGCAAAACCCATAACCCTAGTCTAATTGTAAGAAAAACATAAGTCAAATCCCAATAGAAGAACATTATGCAAAATACTTGACCAGTACTCTTCAAATAATGTCAAGGTTATCACAAACAAGGCAAATCTAAGAAATTTTCACAGGCAAAAGAAGCTTAAGTAAACATGATAAATAAATATAATGTGGCATCCTGGAGAGGATACTGAATCATAAGAAGGAAATAGGAGAAAAACTGAGGAAATTTGGTTAAATAATGGACTTTAATTAATAATAATGTATCAATATCAGTTCATTAATTTTAAAAAATGTACCTTACTAGTGTAGGATGTTAATAATAGTGGAAAGTGGATGTGAGTTGTAGGAAAACTCTGTACTATCTAAGTAATTTTCTATAAGCCAAAAACATCAAAAATTATTTTAAAATATATATATATATATATGCATTTATGTGAGTGTGATGCAAGCAGTAAACTTAAAAAGATGTAGCAGCTATAATAATGTCATGTAAAACAGAATTTAAGAAAAGAATATTTATAACAGATAAATTGTGGTATGTCCTAAAAGTCCATATAATGGAATATTATTCAACAATAAAAGGTATGAACTACTGACACCTATCACAATATGGATGAACCTCAAAAACATGGTAAATGAAAAGAGCTAGACACAAAGATATCTTTTAATAAGATACTGTTTATATGAAGCATCCAGAAAAGCAAATCTGTAGAGAGAGTAAACGGATTAGCAGTTGCCTAGGGCTGGAAGTAAGAAAGTGTTTTGGCTGCAAATAGGCATGAGGATTCTTTTGGGAGTGATAGAAATATTCTAAAATAGGAGTGTGGTGATGGCTCTGTGAATTTACATTTATGGAAAATCATTGAATTGTGCATTTAATATGGCAAATTTAGGGGGAGGTGAGTTTTCTGGTTGTGAATTATATGTCAGAAAGTTGTTTAAAGCATTAAAGCATTTTTACTCCTTAGAAAAGCTAATGATTAATAACATTTCCAGTAAACAAATCTCCTAGTTAATGATTTTTTAAAATACATATCTCTAATTGTTAGGGGAAGCACACTGACTGAAACTGCCCATCCTGGCCAGGCACCATAGTAACTATTTGCATGAATTGTTCTATGACAGAAGGTCCTGGTAAGGAACAAGGAACTAATAAGCCACCACCAACCAGAAGAGTTCAGGAAAGGTCAAAAGGAGACACCACATGTCCGACCACCTCCCAGAATCCTTCTCACTGGCATCCATCTTGGCTGAACGAGGTATGCACCACCAGGAAGGAGTCTGAGTCAGAATGACTGGATAAAGACAACCCGGAAACTAATCCCATCACCATAAAACCAAGAGTGCAGCCATGTGTCAGAGCAGTTCTCCTGAGCTCCCTTGCCCTACTGCTCTCCACCCAGGCACCCTTTCCCAATAAAATCTCTTGCTTTGTCTGCACATGTATCTCCTTTTACAATTCATTTCTGAGTGTTAGAGAAGAGCCCAGTTTCAGGCCCTGGAAGGGGTCCCCCTTCCTGCAACATTATGACCAGATAGCTTAATATAAACATTTTACAAAAAAGGCAACCACACTTCCAGAAAAAAAATGAAGAGAGTGCTCAATTTAACTAAATATGTTTATTTCCTGATTATTCTCCATTCAAATGGTTTGTTCTTTAAAGATAGGACTATTACTTTCAGAGAATAAACATAAATATACAATAGCCCTCCAATTAGTTATTGTTTTATTGACTTCAAAGATTTATCCAACATTTGATTAAAGACCAAGTGTTATAATTTATTGGGCTAAATCTGTGTAGCCCAAGATGAGGTGCAATTTCTGATGACCTCTAAAAGGAAGCATTGTGAATTATTTTACTGTTCAAAATATCTATTCTCTCCCCATAACCTCTTGAGAAGAGCTCTCTTTCCCAACTCATCTGATGTTGGGTCTGATTCTCGATGATTTGCTTTGGCCTCAGCTGATCAGAAGGAACTTCTAAACTCCTGACCTTGGGCTTGGTTATGTGATTTGCTGTGGCTGGTGGGGCTTAAAGGGCTGTCTTATGTTTTTGTTATTGCCATGAAAACTTCTCAAGGGAAGAAACAGGTTCTAGGTTCTTCCTTACCAGCCTAACTGGCTTTTGCTGAGAACCTGGGAGGGGTATACAGCAGTTAGATAACCTCTTGGATACTGTACATTTTGACTTCTCTAAGGGCAACCCCAGGGTCAGGGGGTCCTTTCCAGTGCTGGATCCATCCACAGATCCATCAGAGAAGAAAATCTCAAGAACAGATAAGCCTGTATAAAGAGGTTATTTCACACACAAGGGTAATTCTGTGGTGGCTGGTGAATCTCCCAATGGGGTTGATGAGTTTACAGCAGCCCAAATTGAGTTATGAGAAAGTTAAAGTCATCACCATCATCATTAGTAATGAGAAGATGGTGGAAAAGAAAGGAGCTATTCTAAGTTTTTTTTTTTTTTTTTTTTTTTTACCCCCAGCACTTTGTGAGGTATCCTCACAAAGCATATACTCCCCTTTTCTGTCCTTTCACCTGGGGAAATCCCTTACCACCTTCAAGATTCAATTCTGATATCCCCTCCTCTAAGAAGACTTCCTTGACCCCTTTAGCCTTAATGTGGCACACTCTCCTTTATATCTATGGGGCTTGGCACCCATTTGGGTTTTTGTCTTCCTCACACTGTGTTATCATTATATACCTCACTGTCCTCAGCCTTACATGAGGAATATATATTACAGGGGCTGAGCTGAACTGGTGATTAGTCTCTATGCTTCTAGTACCATGCACAGTGACTGGCATGGACAGAACTTTTGTAAATATTTCATCAATGAACAAGGAATGTTTGAAAGAAGAATGAAGAGAGGCCAGCCTCCAAAGGAAATTTTTGAAGTTTTCTCTTACCTCATCCCTGTATGCCCCAGGTGGTCAGGGTTGCCAAACCCTTTGTGGGATATGTGCTGTTTCTTCTCACTTTAAAAGAAAATATTTTTATTATAGATTGAAATTTGCAATGTCAGAAGTGATCTTTCAACATCATGACCTTCAGGGCTAGAATTAAGTTGCACCTATGTGTCTTTGGTTCTTAGCAATGAATAAAAGGTTGAATGGGGAGATATTTCCATGGAAAGGACATTTGATATTGTTACAAAGAATAGTCTTTAAATATTGCAAGGGAATTCAAGTTATTTCAAATATTTTTATAAGGAGATTGGGGAAGAGGGTGACCTTTAAGTCTAACGAATTCTGTCTCTATGGTTCTACTTACTGATTTGCAACCAGGCTGCACCTCATTGTTCTTAGCTAAGATAAGCTCTTTTAAAAAAAATATAAAAATGTATTGATATATATCCTGCCTCCCATATTTGTGAACTTACGTTCAAATCATACTTCTTTGTTCTCTCTGAGCAAAAACATTATCAAGATAAATAGAGGTGTGATTTATGCTGAATCCTCCTGCAAAGTACCTTTTTCACAAATTTGACCACCTTTTTTCCTGCTATACAAACCTTTTTCAAGAAATATGCTTATTTCACCTGTAACTGTCCCCTGGAAAGCAGTTCTTCTCCAAATTCAACTCAGTGCCCGAAATGGGAAAATTCTTATTATCCTATACCTAATTGAGTGGGACTGGTTTGTTTGTTTCAGTATTATGGTTTTATTGGGGGGAGGGGTGTTAAAATTTGCCCTCCCTTGGCGCATCAATTTAGGATGAGCCCACTCCTCCTCTATGCTCTTGCATAAAAACTTAATGCAACATATTACAGATCCTTGTGTACATGACTGTTTCTTCCAGTTCCTTGAAGGTAGAGATCAATCCTGGTTCCTCTTCTTATCCCCAGCACCTAGACCTGGGCCTGACACCTTGAAGGCACTTGGTAAATGTCCTTTGAATGAATGGATGAACAGGTGAATAATAAGTTCACCTTATTATGGAAGGCTGTGACTTTTAATCTGTACCATTGGAGCACAGCATGGCTATGTTAGCACCTGTAGGACCAGTGTTAGTAGAAGGATAAGAAGCTGGGGATGTTTGGGTAGTGTTTGAGAATTACTGGTGGTAAGGAAGATCTCTCAGATGAGGAAAGGGATGAAAGAAAGATGGAGCAGGAGAATAGAAAAGAGGAATAGTGAAAGAAATCCCATCTGCCAGACTCCATTCTTTCTTCTTCCCTCCTCTCAGATCCAGGACCCACTTAACTCTTTTGAGTTTCTCTTTGTAGTCCATCCCCACTTGCTCCATTTCTGGTCAGAAGAACTGCAGTTCAGGATGAGGAATTGTAAGCAGGTGAAGAATAGCAGCTAAATGTAATGGTTAGAAATTCATTTAGCCAAGCATTTTAATATTATATTTAATGCCAGTTTGCATTAAAATGTCCCCAAGGGGTACCTAAATGACTAATTATCTTTGTATTTTATGGGTATAAAACACAGTATGCTTTAGTGGAAACAACTCATTAGAGCCTGGTGTTCCACTTTTCCAGTGTCTGCCAGGGTTGCTGCTAGGTTGAGTCAGTGGATTGGCTGGGCTAGGCTAAAGTTAAGCCAAGAAGATCTTTTCAATGTAAGTGTTATTTGGGGCAAACTATCTTCCCAAAGAACAGATGATATTGACAAAGAGATGTGACCTTAAAGGTATGTGATCCCAAAGAACATGACCTCGGTCTTTTGCCTGATTCTTACCTGTCAAAAGAGTCAAGAAAATATTTGGTTAAGGGTCATGTTTAAAGAAAACTTACAATTTTCCAAATTATTTTTTTAAAAGCGTTAGTTTTTTAAGAAGCAGGGAATAAACACTGATTATAATGTAGGTGTATTTTTAATTATGAAAAGATTTTTAGGATCTCTGAAATGCCCTCCAGAATCTGACAACTAATATTTAAAGTATATATGTTTAAGTGAAATACTGAAATAAGAAACTTTCCTGCTGGGAAAAATGAGAAATTTTGAGCTCTTCACTTGGGTTCATGGTGATACCATCTGTATCTCTGTACCCAAGTGCTTGGCATACAGTGGGAGTTCATAAACATTTGGTGCCTAAGTAGAGAAACTGAAAGCCAACTGCTTTATGCAACCTTGCTCTGCTGTTTCAGTTGCGAGCAGCTGGTTGGTTATAACTAATTGGATGTCAGCATTTGTTATTTCTTTTGCTGTGAAAGTAGGTAAAGTAGGACTTCCCTGGTGGACCAGTGGTTAAGAATCCACTTGTCAATGCAGGGGGCACAGGTTCAATTCCTGATCCACTCCAAGGTTATGCCCATTGTTAGGTTATGTAATGTGGCAAAAGAGATTTTACAGAGGTACTTAAGTTACTAATCAGTTGACCTTAAGATAAGGATTTTATTCAGGTGGACCTAATCTAATCATTTTAACTGTTTGAAAGCAATTTTTCCTCTGGCTAGTTGGAAAGTCAGAAGGTAGAGATTCAAAGCATGAGATGAATTCAACATAGCATTGCTGGCTTGAAGATGGAAGGGGCTGCAAGCTAAAGAATGGGAGTGACCTATCAAAGAATTGATGCTTTAGAACTGTGATGTTGGAGAAGACTCTTGTGTGTCCTTTGGACTGCAAGGAAATCCAACCAGCCAATCCTAAAGGAAATCAGTTCTGAATATTCTTTGGAAGGACTGATGCTGAAGCTGAAACTCCAATACCTTGGCCACCTGATGCAAAGAACCGACTCACTGGAAAAGACCCTGATGCTGGGAAAGATTGAAGTCAGGAGGAGAAGGGGATGACAGAGGATGAGATGGTTGGATGGCATCACTGATGCAATGTACATGAGTTTGAGTAAGTTCTGGAAATTGGTGATGGACAGGGAGGCCTGGCGTGCTGCAGTCCGTGGGGTTGCAAAGAGTTGGACATGACTAAACAACTGAACTGAACTAAACTCAGAATTGAGAGTGAGTCCCAGCCAGCAGCCAGCAGTGGAGATCTCAGCCCTAGAATGAGAAAGAACTGAATTCTGCCAGCTACATGAATGAACTTGGAAGGAAACTCTTATTCAGAGCCTTCAGCTTGGTCAGTGCCTTGATTTCAGATCCTGAAATCCTGAAATCCTCAGTGCCTTGAGATCCCAAGCAGAGGACCTAGCCTAAGATATGCCTGACTCCTGACTCAAAAAAAAAAAAAAAAAAAAAAAAAAAAATAAAAAAAAAAGAAAAAACCTGTCAGATATAAGCTTTCCTTGGAGATATTACATATTTGTTTACAGACAACTGCAGTAAAGTAGATATTGCAACAAAGCAAGTCACACAGATTTGTTTCCCAGTGCATATAAAAGTTATGTTTATACTATGCTGTGGTCCACTGAGTGTGGGGTAACATGTCTAAAAAGCAATGTACAAATATTTCAAAAAATGTTTATGTATTTTTTAATTGAAGGATAATGTTTTACAGAAATTTGTTGTTTTCTGTCAAACATCAACATGAAGCAGCCATAGATGTACATATGTTCCCTCCCTCCCATATCCCTCCCCATCCCACCCTCTAGGTTGATACAGAGCCCCTGTTTGAGTTCCCTGAGCCATACAGCAAATTCCCATTGGCTATCTATTTTACATATGGTAATGTAAGTTTCCATGTTACTCTCTCTATACATCTCACCCTCTCCTCATGTTCATAAGTCTGTTCTCTCTGTTTCTCCATTGCTGGCTTGCAAATAAATTCATCAGTACCATTTTTCTAGATTACATATATATGTGTTAGTGTACAAGTTTTATCTTTCTCTTATTGACTTACCTATCTTAACTAAAAAATAATGCTGTTGGAAAAATGGTGCAAATTAAGTCTCTTGAAGCATGGTTGCTACAAATCTTCATTTTGTAAAAACCACACTATCTGTGAAATGCAGTGAAGTGAAGTGAAATGAAGCACAATAAAACAAGATATATCTGTAATAAGTATGGGTTGTTTACAGTTGCTAAGTTTGTGATAATTTGTTATGCAGCAATAGAAGACTAACGCAGATTTTGGTATTGAGAAGTGGGGTCCTGCCCCCACAGTAACAAATACCTAACATGTGGAAGTAGCTTTCAAATTACACAGTGCTGGAGGTTAGAAGAATTTTGAGGAGTATGATAAAAGAAACCCAAATTGCCTTGAACAGGTTATTTGCAGAAATATGGACATTAAAGATTCAGCTGGTGAAAGCTCAAAAAGAAGCGAGAAGCCCTGTAGAGAAAACTTAAATTTTATTTGAGAAAGCCTAAATCACCATGAACAGACTGTTCTCAGAAATTTGGACTTTAAGAACAATGCTAATCACACAAATGGTTTAACTCAAGAGAGTTTTTCTCTGGTTGGAGAAGCAGAAGTCAGAGATTCAAAGCATGAGAGGAGTACCCTATGTAATGGCCAGCTTAAAGATGGAGGGAGCCACAAGCTGAGGAACGTGAGTGAGACTGACCCCTGGTCAGCAGCCCCCAGTGAAAGAATGGAGACATTAACCCCACAACCACAAGACCTGAATTCTGCCAGCAACCAGAATGAGCTTGGGAGCAGATTCTTCCCTCTGAACCTTCTGCGGAGAACTCAGTTCAGTTGATACCTTGATCTTATTCAACCTTTGAGACCCTCAACAGATGGCTCAGCTAAAGTACTGAAAGGTTGTTGTTGAATCATGTGAAGACACCAGGATTCTTGGCCCCCGGAGGAGAAGAATTCAATCTGGGGCCAGAGACGAGGCTTGATAGCTCAGAGCTTTTGTGTAATAAAGTTTTATTAAAGTATAAAGGAGATAGAGAAAGCTTCTGACATAGGCATCAGAAGGCGGCAGAAAGAGTACCCTCTTGCTAGTGTTATCAATGAGGTTATATAATCCAAAGACTGTCTGGAGGTTGTAAAGACTTCATCAGACCTACTCCCATAATTTACATTTTAAGGTAACACTGTCCTCAGGCAAGATACATCCTTGTAAAGACCAGGTCTACTCCCATAATTAACATTTTAAGATAACAAAAGGTTGAATCCAAAGACTGTCCTTAGGCAGGATACATTATTGTTATATAATCCTAAGGAATGTGGAGAAAGAAAAAAAGTTTGTTCTTTCTTCCTCCTTGAGAATTCCACACCCCTCTCTCCTTGGGGACCCCTAGACTCCCTATCAACCTGCCTAGGAACTGACTCTCTCAGTACCTTGGACACTTTGCCTCTGGAAACTGTAAGATAATAAATTCATGTTATTTACTGGTGGAAGCTTGTGGTAATTTGTTATGCATCAATAGAACACTAATATGTGTGTGTGTTTAATTATATCCTCTTAAACAATAGAGATCAAATTTTTACTAAACCACATAAAATCAGTCTAGCCAGAGGTTTATAGAACAATCCTGTAGGTCAGTGATGAAATGAATTTTATGGTACACACATGATTCTAATAATTTTTTAAGAGCCCTTAAAAGAGGTTAAAAAGCCCTTAAAAGCCCTTACTAGAAAGAGGTAGCTCTAGGTATAAGCCTCTTATTGCTTTATGCTTCTGAGAGATTCTGTGAGGAATATACCTGGATAGTAAGCACTTTCAGAGAGATGAGATCCCAGTCAAATCAAATTATTTCAATAAATTATGGAAAAACTTGCATGCATCCCTAGACACTGGGCTTAGCACTAGGGATTGAATGATAAATATAATAATGATAATATTTTTGGCCTTCCAGGGGCTTTATGTTGGTTGGGGGGTAACAGTAAAGTAAATATATAATGGCAATATAGTGTGTTAACTACTATAATTGGATAATACAGGAGCACATATAAAGATGACCTAATTCAAACTTAAGAGAGGGATGGCAATGGGGAGGAGAGATGCCAGGTCTGAGGAGAAGGGAGTAACAATCAAGCTGGGAGTATGTTGTGCATACATGGACAGGTGTGCAGAATTGAGGTATGTATTGGGGTGGGGTGGGGAGAGGGTTTTGAGCACAAGAAATACATTTAAAACATGTTCTGAGGTGTGAGAGCATTTGATTGATCTACAAGTATTTGAGTGTACCTAGAACTAGAATCGGAGAAGGCAATGGCACCCCACTCCAGAACTCTTGCCTGGAAAATCCCATGGGCGGAGGAGCCTGGTGGGCCGCAGTCCATGGGGTCGCTCAGAGTCGGACATGACTGAGCGACTTCACTTTCACTCTTCACTTTCATGCATTGGAGAAAGAAATGGCAACCCAGTCCAGTGTTCTTGCCTGGAGAATCTCAGGGATGAGGGAGCCTGGTGGGCTGCCATCTATGGGGTCACACAGAGTCAGACACGACTGAAGTGACTTAGCAGCAGCAGCAGCAGCAGCAGAACTAGAATGCAAGGGGAAGTGGCCAGGGGGATATGATGAGGTAAATATAGGCTGGTTATAAAAGGTCTTATGTGCTAATTTGAACTTTTACATCAGAACAGATTCTTCCAGGTTAGAGATACCTGAATTGGGTGATGGTGGGAATGAAAAGGATTGTATGGACTCGAGAGGTAACAGGAATAAGAGCAACATGTGTTTATTTGCACCTGAACTGTAAGGAAGGAGAGTAACAAAGGTTCAGTTCAGTTCAGCCACTCAGTTGTGTCCAACTTTTAGATCCCATGGATTGCAGCATGCCAGGCTTCCCTGTCCATCACCAACTCCTGGAACTTACTCAAACTCATGTCCATTGAGTCGCTGATGTCATCCAACCATCTCATCCTCTGTCGTCCCCTTCTCCTCCCGCCTTCAGTTTTTCCCAGAATCAAGGTCTTTCCCAGTGAGTCAGTTCTTTGCATCAGGTGGCCAAAGTATTGGAGTTTCAACTTCAACATCAGTCCTTCCAATGAATATTCAGACACTAACAAAGGCTAACGTATAGGTTTTCAGCTTGTGAGGCTGGGTAACTAGTTGCATCAGTCGAAAGGATGGGAACCAAGAGGACGAACAGTTTTCAGGCAGAGCTGAGCTCAGTTTTTGACATGTTGAGTATGAGGTGTATGTCACATACAAAGAAAGGCAGTGAAAGTGAAGTCGCTCAGTTGTGTCCGACTCTTTGTGATCCCATGGAGTGTACCAGGCTCCTCCATCCACGGGATTTTCCAGGCAAGAGTACTGGAGTGGATTGCCATTTCCTTCTCCAGGGGATCTTCCTGACCCAGGGATCGAACCCGGGTCTCCCGGGTTGTAGGCAGATGTTTTACCATCTGAGCCACCAGGGAAGTCACATACCAAGGGAAAATGTCAAACAGGAAGTTGCTAATATTGTTCTACAAGTCAGGAGAAAAATCTGGGCTAGACAGAGGTTTAGACAAGTAGGTACAGTGCAATTACTATTGGAAAAGGGAGTTGAAACTGTTGGCAAGAGAAGGTTTGAAATGATAAAATCTAGGCTATTTATCTATAAAATGGGTATAATAACTTATCTATAGTAATACTGCAAATATTCAGGGTGGAGGCTTGCCAAACTAAATGTACGGATGTTATAAGAACAAAAGATACATTGTAAACAAAGGATGCCCAGATATCTCACCTAATCTATGTGATGTAAGTGTAACTCCTCAAGTTCCCCTAGTTCTTCACATAACAACTGCCTACTTTGCTGGTGATGGTGTTTCACCCGTCTATGATGAAGTCCTGCCAGGTTGCAGGAAGCTCTGAGTGGGAACTTACCAAGTCTCTTAAATTCCATAATATGTCACCCTCCAAACTCCAGTATAATTACTTTATAAAGCTGAAAAAAAACCTTTTTTTTTTTTGGCAAGCCCCATTACCTGTATCTAAATGGCATAAGTTCCAGGTATAATTCCTTGTTAACCACAATACCATTCTGCTACATTGTCCTAGGGTTTAGAGTGATGGTTATGCATATCTTGCAGTTACACTGTCATGATGAGCAGTGCATATATATTCAGTTGGAGACCTAGAAAGGGCTCAGAATGAAAGGCTTGAATAAAATCCTTAAGGCTTAGTCCATAGACAAACCCTGAATCCTGAGAATTATATCATGGAAGGCACAGAAATGCTTAATACAGTGCTTAGAATAAATTAAGAACTGTACAAATGTTAGTCATTGTTTTTAAATGCGGTTACTTACTTGCTATTGCAATTACTACTGTTGTAGCAACCATTGATATTATTGAAGAAGTGAAGACTGAAGACAGCATATTAAAAAGCAGAGACATTACTTTGTCAACAAACATCCGTCTAGTCAAGGCTATGGTTTTTCCAGTAGTCATGTATGGATGTGAGAGTTGGACTATAAAGAAAGTTGAGTGTAGAAGAATTGATGCTTTTGAACTGTGGTGTTGGAGACGACTCTTGAGGGTCCCTTGGGCTGCAAGGAGATCCAACCAGTCCATCCTAAAGGAGATCAGTCCTGGGTGTTCATTGGAAGGACTGATGCTAAAGCTGAAACCCCAATACTTTGGCCACCTGATGCAAAGAGCAGACTTATTGGAAAAGACCCTGATTCTGGGAAAGATTGAGGGCAGGAGGAGAAGGGGATGACGGAGGATGAGATGGTTGGATGGCATCACTGATACAATGGACATGGGTTTTGGTGGACTCCGGGAGTTAGTGATGGACAGGGAGGCCTGGCGTGCTGTGATTCATGGTGTCACAAAGAGTTGGACATGACTGAGCAACTGAAATGAACTGAACTGAAGACTACAGGGGATGATATCAGGAGAAATAAGGGGGTATCTGAAAGTCATGATGAGGTTGAATAAATAACACTGTGGCAGTAATTGAATGAGAGAGGTGGAAGGAAGGCTGCAGTGAGTGGGGAGTTTGAATTTAAGCCTTGAGAGATGGGACAGGACCATTTCATCTTGGAATGAACATGGGAGTGAGTGATGTGAGATGAGAGATGGAGGAAGAAGATGTGAGGTGGAGGTCATTAGCACTAAGGAGGTCAAAGAAGTCAGAGACTGAGAAATGCAAGGGGTCATCCATGTGACTATGGGACTCCTAGGACAGATGACAGCCTGATTTGGATTAGAGGAGACAAGTGTGGGTAAGTTCTAAGATCTTTAATAAAAGAAGGAAATACCTGAACTTTGCTTGGTAGGAATCCGCATGCCTGAAACTGTCTCTGGATCCTGTGGTTTTAGCACAGTTATTATGTGTACTACTTATACCCCTGGCAGAGTTCTCTCTAAGCTCTAACTTCTATTGAGCCAGTTACTAGAGAACTGCTGGGATAGTGTATTTAGGCCTGAACTGGCTGTTTGGAATACGTATGATGTGCTGTCCCCTTTCTTATAGTCCAGGCAAACTGCCTTGGTTCCAGGAAGAAAGACCCCGTAAGAGCTACTTGACCGAACATCAGGAAATCTGTTCTCATTCTAATTTAGAATGCAGGGACTTGTGTGGTGACTCATACATTTGAAAAGCTCAAATTAAGTGGTGGTGATCTCAACCATGATTCACTGATGAAAACGAAAGTGATTCATCTCCTTTGTGTGCTTGTCCTTGGGAGTCACGAGGCTTAGAGGTCTTTCTTCCGAAGAACACACAGCACTCAAGGAAAGACTCTGGGCCCCTCTGTGGTGGTATTTTAGTAATTACACAGAGTCGTTCACTAAGTTTTCTGACATGGCCATTTTCTTTAGTTCATTTTACTTCCATCTATAACCGGTAAGCTACTTTTGTGCTGTAATGACTCACTGCTAATAAATTAGGGAAGGCAATGGTGCTTTCAGGCTAAAGGTGGGGATACGTTTAGAAAACCATAGGTACAGATTCTAACTTTGTAATCTGTAGAGCTACTGTAGCTTTCTCAGCATCTGTTATCAAGGAGTAAACTTTTCATAGAAGAATGACTATATTTAAATGAATAAATAAGATCCTCAGAGGAAATACTAATTAAAAATACCTAAAAGTGGAGATGACTTCTGAGGCAAATAAACAGAGAGAGTAATGACTCATATACCAGTAACAGTATGGAATTAAAGTTGATACCGCAAAGATCCATCTGAAAAAGAAAGACCATAATTCTTTGTGCACCTGCTAAGTGCCCAACCACTGTGCCGACTACCCAGGACTAGGTAGGAACTCTTCCTATGAGCTTCCCTAGCACTGTGTACTATTAATACCACTGTTGCTTTTATAAACAATCAATTCCAGTGCCACCTCATATATCCGACCTCCTCACAGTCTGTAATACTTAATGTTTAGATTGAATTTATTTGTACCAGGTTCTAGGTGTAAGTACTATACATGTATTAATGTATTTAATCTTTACAGTAATTCTAGGAGATAAGTGTGTATTATTATAATTATCCCTATTTTTATATACAAAGAGACTGAGGCAAGAGACATTAGATTAATTGACTAAGGTCACACAGCATAAGATGGAGGAGTCAGGGTTCCAACTTAGGTAGACTTTGGAGTCTATATTCTTCATCATTCTCCTGCGTGACTCTGTTAACTCTTTTTCTTGCCCATCATTGCATCCCTAGTACTGGGTATGGTGTCTGGCCACTCAGCTTTCTTGTTTGCTTCCTTTTTATCTATTTTTTTATGCAGCTTCCAGAGTAATATTTAAAAACCATTAGATCAAATTATTATCCTTGTCAAAACCTCCAGTGACTCTCCAGCTCATTTAGAATAAAACCCAAGCTACTATGAGATCTGATGCAATCTGGCTACTGACTACATAAACTGATCTTTACCATTTCCTGCCTTATTCACTCCCATCTACCTACATTGTTCTTGCTGCCCCTCCAATACAGCAATTCCTTCCTGCCTTAGGAACTGGAAAATTACCTGTCTCTCTGCCAGTGAGATTCTTTCCCCAGCATTTCTTTTCCTTCATTGATATCTCTTCTGAAATACCATTTTCACAGAGGGGCCTTTTCTGAAAAGCCTACCTGATACACTCCACCCATTCCAAGTCTTTGACTTTCTCTTACCCCTCTTTAATCTAAAAGGTCTTTTGGTCTTCATAGAACTGCTCAACTTCAGCTTCTTTAGCATTACGGGTTGGGGCATAGGCTTGGATTACTGTGATATTGAATGGTTTGCCTTGGAAACGAACAGAGATCATTCTGTCATTTTTGAGATTGCATCCAAGTACTGCATTTTGGACTCTTTTGTTGACCATGATGGCTACTCCACTTCTTCTGAGGAATTCCTGCCCACAGTAGTAGATATAATGGTCATCTGAGTTAAATTCACCCATTCCAGTCCATTTTAGTTCGCTGATTCTTAGAATGTCGATGTTCACTCTTGCCATCTCCTGTTTGACCACTTCCAATTTGCCTTGATTCATGGACCTAACATTCAAGGTTCCTATGCAATATTGCTTTTTACCACATTGGACCTTGCTTCTATCACCAGTCACATCCACAACTGGGTATTGTTTTTGCTTTGGCTCCATCCCTTCATTCTTTATGGAGTTATTTCTCCACTGATCTCCAGTAGCATATCGGGCACCTACTGACCTGGGGAGTTCCTCTTTCAGTATCCTATCATTTTGCTTTTTCATACTGTTCATGGGGTTCTCAAGGCAAGAATACTGAAGTGGTTTGCCATTCTCTCCTCCAGTTGACCACATTCTGTCAGACCTCTCCACCATGACCCATACGTCTTGGGTGGCCCCACAGGGCATGGCTTAGTTTCACTGAGTTAGACAAGGCTGTGGGCCTTGTGATCAGTTGGCTAGTTTTCTGTGATTATGGTTTCAGTGTGTCTGCCCTCTGATGTTCTCTCGCAACACCTACCATCTTATTTGGGTTTCTCTTACTTTGGACGAGGGGTATCTCCTCAGGGCTGCCCCTCCTGACCTTGAACGTGGAGTAGCTTCTCTCTGCCCTCCTGTGCCCACGCAGCCGCTGCTCCTTGGATGTGGGGTAGCTCCTCTTAGCCACACTTCTGCGCAGTCCATCGCAGCCAGTCTAACATCCAAAAAAGATGTCCTTTTCATTACAGGGGACTGGAATGCAAAAGTAGGAAGTCAAGAAACACCTGGCGTAACAGGCAAAATTGGCCTTGGAGTACAGAATGAAGCAGGGCAAAGGCTAATAGAGTTTTGCCAAGAGAACACACTGGTCATAGCAAACACCCTCTTCCAACAACACAAGAGAAGACTCTACACATGGACATCACCAGATGGTCAACTCCGAAATCAGATTGATTATATTCCCTGCAGCCAAAGATGGAGAAGCTCTATACAGTCAACAAAAACAAGACTGGGAGCTGACTGTGGCTCAGATCATGAACTCCTTATTGCCAAATTCAGACTTAAATTGAAGAAAGTAGGGAAAACCACTAGACCATTCAGGTATAACCTAAATCAAATCCCTTATGATTATACAGTGGAAGTGAGAAATATATTTAAGGGCCTAGATTTGGTAGATAGAGTGCCTGATGAACTATGGACGGAGGTTTGTGACATTGTACAGGAGACAGGGATCAAGACCATCCCCAAGGAAAAGAAATGCAAAAAGCAAAATGGCTGTCTGAGGAGGCCTTACAAATAGCTGTGAAAAGAAGAGAAGCGAAAAGCAAAGGAGAAAAGGAAAGATATAAGCATCTGAATGCAGAGTTCCAAATAATAGCAAGAAGAGATAAGAAAGCCTTCCTCAGTGATCAATGCAAAGAAATAGAGGAAAACAACAGAATGGGAAAGACTAGAGATCTCTTCAAGAAAATTAGAGATACCAAGGGAACATTTCAGGCAAAGATGGGTTTGATAAAGGACAGAAATGGTATGGACCTAACAGAAGCAGAAGATATTTAGAAGAGGTGGCAAGAATACACAGGAGAACTGTACAAAAAAGATCTTCACGACCCAGATAATCACGATGGTGTGATCACTCACCTAGAGCCAGACATCCTGGAATGTGAAGTCAAGTGGGCCTTAGAAAGCATCACTACGAATAAAGCTAGTGGAGGTGATGGAATTCCAGTTGAGCTATCTCAAATCCTGAAAGATGATGCTGTGAAAGTGCTGCATTCAACATGCCAGCAAATGTGGAAAACTCAGCAGTGGCCACAGGACTGGAAAACGTCAATTTTCATTCCAATCCCAAAGAAAGGCAATGCCAAAGAATGCTCAAACTACCGCACAATTGCACTCATCTCACATGCTAGTAAAGTAATGCTCAAAATTCTCCAAGCCAGGCTTCAGCAATACATGAACTGTGAACTTCCAGATGTTCGAGGTAGTTTTAGAAAAGGCAGAGGAACCAGAGATCAAATTGCCAACATCTGCTGGATCATGGAAAAAGCAAGAGAGTTCCAGAAAGACATCTATTTCTGCTTTATTGACTATGCCAAAGCCTTTGACTGTGTGGATCACAATAAACTGTGGAAAATTCTGAAAGAGATGGGAATACCAGACCACCTGACCTGCCTCTTGAGAAACCTATATGCAGGTCAGGAAGCAACAGTTAGAACTGGACATGGAACAACAGACTGGTTCCAAATAGGAGAAGGAGTACGTCAAGGCTGTATATTGTCACCCTGCTTATTTAACTTCTATGCAGAGTACATCATGAGAAACGCTGGGCTGGAAGAAGCACAAGCTGGAATCAAGATTGCCGGGAGAAATATCAATAACCTCAGATATGCAGATGACACCACCCTTATGGCAGAAAGTGAAGAGGAACTGAAGAGCCTCTTGATGAAAGTGAAAGTGGAGAGTGAAAAAGTTGGCTTAAAGCTCGACATTCAGAAAACGAAGATCATGGCATCTGGTCCCATCACTTCATGGGAAATAAATGGGGAAACAGTGGAAACAGTGTCAGACTTTATTTTTCGGGGCTCCAAAATCAGTGCAGATGGTGACTGCAGCCATGAAATTAAAAGATGCTTACTCCTTGGAAGGAAAGTTATGACCAACCTAGATAGCATATTCAAAAGCAGAGACATTACTTTGTCAACAAAGGTCCGTCAAGTCAAGGCTATGGTTTTTCCAGTAGTCATGTATGGATGTGAGAGTTGGACTGTGAAGAAAGCTGAGCACCGAAGAATTGATGCTTTTGAACTGTGGTGTTGGAGAAGACTCTTGAGAATCCCTTGGACTGCAAGAAGATCCAACCAGTCCATTCTAAAGGAGATCAGCCCTGGGTGTTCAGTGGAAGGACTGATGTTAAAGCTGAAATGCCAATACTTTGGCCAACTCATTCAAAGGGTTGACTCATTGGAAAAGACCCTGATGTTGGGAGGGATTGCGTGCAAGGGAGAAGGAGATGGCTGAATGGCATCACCGACTCAATGGACATGAGTTTGAGTGAACTCCGGGAGTTGGTGATGGACAGGGAGGCCTGGCGTGCTGCAATTCACGGGGTCGCAAAGAGTCGGACATGACTGAGTGACTGAACTGAGCTGAACCCCTCTTTGTAGCACTTAATCACTATCCAGAATGCTACACAACAATACCACTCTTATGATGGGAGGCAATTTATTGTCTTATTCACTATTGTATCTTGAGCACCCAGAAGAAGCACCTGGTTTCTAGTAGGCATTCAATAAATATTTGCTGAATAAATGCCTGTCGAGTAATATATATAAATTTTTTGAGTGAGTGAATAAATGCATGCAGTCTTGTAGATGAAACATATACAATTTTAATACAGCATTAAAACGTTATGAGTGCACAGAAGAGGGATTGCTAAGTATTTCTGGAGAGAATGGTGCTGAGCTGAGTCTTGAAAAAACAGTAGGAATTTCTTAGGCTTAGAATGGGCAAACAAGGCCTTCTAATCAAAGGAAACAAGATGCACAAAAATTTGGAGGTATGAAACAAATAAGTATTGCTTAGGGTAATTACAAGTAATTAGGGTATTCTAGCAGAGAAGGCAATGGCACCCCACTCCAGTACTCTTGCCTGGAAAATCCCATGGATGGAGGAGCCTGGTAGGCTGCAGTCCATGGGGTCACTAAGAGTTGGATACGACTGAGCGACTTCACTTTCAATTTTCACTTTCAGGCATTGGAGAAGGAAATGGCAACCCACTCCAGTGTTCTTGCCTGGAGAATCCCAGGGACGGGGGGGAGCTTGGTGGGCTGCTGTCTATGAGGCTGCACAGAGTCAGACATGACTGAAGTGAGTTAGCAGTAGCAGTAGCAGGGTATTCTAGAGCCATAAGATATAAAGAAACAAAAATGGAAATATAAGCAGGGATTTCCTCAATCTCTCTTTAACACTGAAATAAAAATGTCAAAAGAGCATTATCAAGCAAAAATCATCCTGTATTAATAAATCAATGAGATGTATTAACGTATAATGTATTTATATAATTTAAAAAGTTATTATTAGTTCTCATGCATCTTTTTTAAGAAAGATAAAGGACATCTGAAGACACAAGGATACCAATTACAAACTGTTAGTACATGAGCAACTCAGATTACTCCTGGATGATGAACACTTTCTGGAGCTGTAAGCCATGACTTCGGAGAAGGCAATGGCACCCCACTCCAGTACTCTTGCCTGGAAAATCCCATGGACGGAGGAGCCTGGTAGGCTGCAGTCCATGGGTCGCGAAGAGTCAGACACAACTGAGCAACTTCACTTTCACTTTTCACTTTCATGCTTCGGAGAAGGAAATGGCAACCCACTCCAGTGTTCTTGCCTGGAGAATCCCAGGGATGGGGGAGCCTGGTGGGCTGCCGTCTATGGGGTGGCACAGAGTCGGACACGACTGAAGCAACTTAGCAGCTGCAGCAGCAAGCCATGACTTAACTATGACACTGCCTAGAATGAAGGTATCTTCACTGGTGATATATCTCTTGCCCTAAGTGTTATTTCACTAAGAGCAGCAAGTCTGTTTTTTGTTGGTTGTTGATTTCTTTTCTAGATTATATGTTTCTTGAAGGCAGGACTTTACATATCTTGTTTATCACTGCATCCCCAGCACCTAAATGAACACTTGTTAAATGAACATATGGATATCCAAGTGGAGGTGTCTAGGAGGCATTTGCATACATGGATATAGAGGTGGTTCACTGGATTAGAGGTAAATAAAGATGGTGTTGAGATGGTGCCCCAAATTACCAGTGGCTTTGCAGATTAATTTTATATGTGAAATTTAAAATTACCCTCAAAGAAGGCAGAAGTTAAATAAAAGGAGATCTGGGCTTGCAGTCAAAGAGTGTGTATTTGCAGGAAAGTAACTAGGATGTCTGTAGATGATAGCAATCATTTGGGATAGAGAGTGGTATAGATGGATATCAAAGAGGTAAGTGATTTAGCCTGAGTATGGGAAAGTAACAAGGTACAAAAGAATAGGAAAGAATCTGGACTCTGTGGTACGTGGAGTGAAAAAATAGGCAGCCTTGAGAGGACTTCAGTTCAGTTCAGTTCAGTTGCTCAGTCGTGTCCGACTCTTTGCGACCCCATGAATCGCAGCACGCCAGGCCTCCTTGTCCATCACCAACTCCCGGAGTTCACCCAGATTCACATCCATCGAGTCAGTGATGCCATCCAGCCATCTTATTCTCTGTCGTCCCCTTCTCCTCCTGCCCCCAATCCCTCCCAGCATCAGAGTCTTTTCCAGTGAGTCAACTCTTCGCATGAGGTGGCCAAAGTATTGGAGTTTCAGCTTCAGCATCATTCCCTCCAAAGAAATCCCAAGGCTGATCTCCTTGAGAGGACTTAGGAGAAGACAAATTCTCCTGGGGGATTCAGGTTTTTGGTAAGACTAAGAAGGTGAAGGAACATCCTGTGACTAGGTTGGCAATATAAAAATAATTGTTGCAATAGAATCAAGACTTTTGTAGAGCACTGAGAAGAAACCAATGAAAAGAAGAATCAGAGGTGAGGAAGAAGTGTGAAAGTGTTAGTCTATCAGTCGTGTCCAACTCTTTTCAACCCTATGGACTGTAGCCTGCCAGGCTCCTCTGTCCATAGAATTCTCCAGGCAAAAATACTGAAGTGGGTAAACATTCTCTTCTTCAGGGTATCTTCCTGACTCCTGCATTGCAGGCAGATTCTTTACCATCTGAGCCACCACAAAAGCCTGAGGAAGAAGTATAGGATTGTATAGAAAGGATGGCATATAAAGGAATAGCAGATTATAAAACATGCATTTTGGCCAATTACCAAAGATGGCAGAGATGAGGGGCACAGTGGCATTGTTCTTGAGAGAGGGAACATTCTTAATCTGCAACCATCTCCCAAAGTGTTAATTCATTCTACTGGTATTTACTGAGGATTTGTCAGCCGTGTTCTAGTCAATGTTAATAGACAGGAGAGTAAAATGACTCTCACCCTTTTTCTAGTGGATGCTATAGTGTAGCAGAACAGGTAGATTTAAACAGCTATTTATGTAATGACAAACAATAGATCCAATGAAGGACATGTAGAGAACACTATGAGAATTTATGATAAGGGAACTTACCTTAATATAGAGATTCAGAGAAACTTAATCCTAAAATATGAGTAGCAATATGTCAGATTATAATAGCAGACAAGGGAAAAATCAGTATTCAGTTCAGTCTCTTGGTCATGTCTGACTCTTTGCAACCCCATGGACTGTAGCTCTCCAGGCTTCGCTGTCCATCACCAACTCCCAGAGCTTGCTCAAACTCATGTCAATTGAGTTGGTGATGCCAGCCAACTATCTCATCCTCTGTCATTCCCTTCTCCTCCTGCTCTCAATCTTTCCCAGAATCAGGGTCTTTTCTAATGAGTCAGTTTTTCACATCAGGTGGCCAAAGCATTGGAGTTTCAGCTTCATCATCAGTCCTTCCAAAGAATATTCAGGACTGATTTCCTTTAGGATGGACTGATTGGATCTCCTTGCAGTCCAAGGGACTCTCAAGAATCTTCTCCAACACCATAGTTCAAAAGCATCACTTCTTCAGTGATCAGCTTTCTTTATAGTCCAACTCTCACATCCATTCATGACTACTGGAAAAACCATAGCTTTGACTAGATGGACCTTTGTTGGTAAAGTAATGTCTCTGCTTTTTAGTATGCTGTTTTGGTTGGTCATACCTTTTCATGGAATTCTCCAGGACAGAATACTGGAATGGGTAGCTGTTCCCTTCTCCAGAGGATCTTCCTAAACCAGGGGTTGAACCCAAGTCTCCCACATTGAAGGCAGATTCTTTACCAGCTGAGCCACCAGGGAAACCGAAAGTCGCTGAGGCAAGGAGGAACTGGTACAGTAACACACAGTGTTCTATAAAATTTAGTATGCAGTAAACCTTTAGTACTCTGTTATAACATTGAAAGTGTTCCATGCCAAATGTGGCATTGGTAAAGTCTTTAGTACAGGCATTTAAAATGTTTTCAAGTTCTATTGTCAGATATACATTCTCAATAGGTTGGTTTTAATATTTTTCTTCAACACCATAGCTATGTCTTTCCTACTGCTAAAGAAAATTCAAAGGTTTGTTTAACCTTTAGTTGAATTTAATTAGCAGTCCACTGACTGCAAAATGTTGTACAAGATACAAAGATGGTCATGAGCCCAATGAAATTACAATGTCATTGAGATGACAATATAATAAAATAATGAGAGAAAACAGTCATACAATATAACAATATGGTAGATGTTACAGAACAGTATACAACAAATGAAGGTCACAAACAAGAGACACTCTGAATCACTGGGGAGAGATCATACCCTCTCCTGGAGTTATCTAAGAATTCTTTATGATGGAGTTGAAGCTTGAGATAATCTGCAATATCTCAGAAGAAAGGCCATAGCCAGATATTTTTATTTTGAAGTAATCCTTTTAGAGTTTGTATTATTTAGGATCATTCTGGTTGCAACTAATGGAAAATATAACCCAATGTGGCTTTCATGATAAAGGAAATATATTAGCTAGCAAAACTAAAAATTCCACTAGTAATGCAGACATCAGACACAGTTTGACCAGGGACCTAGTTATATTTCTTTTTAATTATCTTGGCCCTCATCTTCAATAGCCTCAGACTGTTTTCCTTCATGCTTGCTTGATTGCTGCATTCAACAGCAAGGGCTACATGCCTCTTTGTTCACATCAGGGACAGAGAGAGAGTTTTTTTCTACAAGAGTCCTGAGTTTTGCTCTCATAAATTTGTCTTGGGCTTCCCAGGTGGCACTAGTGGTAAAGAACCCATCTGCCAATGTAGGAGACATAAGAGATGTGGGTTTGATCCTTGGGGTGATAAGATCCCCTGGAGAAGGGCATGGAAGCTCACTCCAGTATTCTTGCCTGAAGAATCCCATGGACAGAGGAACTTGGTGGACTATGGTCCATAGGGTCACAAAAAGTCAGACACAACTGAAGTGACTTAGCATAAACACACAAAAGTTGTCTTATGTCCTATCACAATGACCATGGGGACACTTTGTACTGGTTGTCTCTGGTTTGGGACACATACCCATTCTTGAACCAAGCAGCAAGGGAAGGGGGAAAGGGGAATTAAGAACTATGTCTTAGAAATAACTGAAAGTGGGGAATAAATTGGGAGATTGGGATTGACATATACACACTACTATATATAAAATAGGTAATTTCAAGCAACCTACTGCTCAGTACTCTATAATGACCTATGTGGGAAAAAAATCTAAAAAAGAGTGAATATATATATATACACACAAATATATATATATATATATATATATATATATATATACATATAACTAATTCACTTTGCTGTGGAGCAGAAACTAACACAATAGTATCAACTATACTCCAATAGAAATCAACTATACTCCAGTAAAAATTAAAAAAAGTAACTGCAGTCAACCATGTGACAATTAATTTCATGGTGAAATGACCTATAGTTTCAAGAAATAGCAATTTACAAGCCATTAATTTTGAACACTGGCTACTTGTCCAGGCCTGTGCTGTTTGTTGTTTACAGCTTTATTTCTATTCAATAAAGATGTATTGCATGCCTATCATGGCATTGTGCTAAGTGCTTGCTGAAGGATATGATATCAAGAATGAATTACTTCTTATCCCCATCCACCAAAGTATATTGAAGTGTTATGGTAAGAGTAAAGATAATAGGGAACAGTGCTATGGGGGAGAGGAGATGCTGGTGGGAACCATTCTCAGAAAGAGTGGTGGGGATAAGGATGAAAAAGTTGAAGCATGCATAATAAATTTTCCTGTTCAATATTAGTGTGGATTTTCTCTGCTTAAAACAGAAGCTAGGAGTATACTGGCATATTAAGGATTTACCTAACAAAATATATTTGACTTGAAATAAAATCTGATTTAGAGTTAGGCTTATTCCTCTAGTCAATACATGCCAGTCAGAAGTATCTTTTAGTTGTTGTTATTGTTTGGTTGCTAAGTCATGCTCAACTCTGCAATGCCATGGACTGTAGCCCACCAGGCTCCATTCTCCATGGGATTCTTGAGGAAAGAATAATGGAGTGGGTTGCCATGCCCTTCTCCAGGGGATCTTCCTAACCCAGAGATAGAACCTGCGTCTTCTGCACTGCAGGCAGATCCTTTATCACTGAGCCACCAGGGAAGCCCCATCTTTTAATGGAGTGTTGCCAAATTTTTTTTCTTTGGTCAGAGTAAGGGAGGAAAAATAATTTTCCCTCTACATTTCTGAATTCTTGGTTGAGACTCCTGTAACAAAAGACAAATTAATACGAGGAAAACAAGCAGACGTTTATTAGCATGTTTACTTCAAGTACACATAGGAGACATTCAGAAAAAATGAGTAACTCTCTGAGGATGCTTAGAATTCAGATTTAAATACCATCTTAGTAGAGAAAGTGCCAGGCTTCTTCTTGTTCAATTGCTAAGTTGTGTCCTACTCTTTGCAACCCATGGCTTCCTGTCCTTCACTATCTCCTGGAGTTTGCTCAAATTCATGTCCATTGAGTCAGTGATGGGTATGATCTAACCCTCAGTTCCACGGACATTTCCAGCCCAGGGCCAGGACTGGGAAAATAAGGTTACATGCAACTGGGTCTGTTTGTTTCTTTTTTTCTCATCATCCTATATTGGTTAGTTTTTTATTGTGTTGTAAACCATCCCAAACTTGGTGGCTTAAATCAACAATTGTTTATTTGCTTACTCTTCTATTTTTGACAGTCTGGTCTCCCTTACACATGTGTTGTCAGCTAGCAATCATATATAGGCTCACTTGTTTGTCAGTTGGCATCCCTGGTGGCTCAGAAAGTAAAGCATCTGCCTGCAATTCAGGAGACCTGGGTTTGAACCCTCGGTTGGAAAGATTCCCCTGGAGGAGGGCATGGTGACCCACTCCAGTATTCTTACCTGGAGAATCCACATGTACAGAGGAGCCTGGTGGGCTACAGTCCATGAATGGCAAAGCAGACACAACTGAGCAACTAAGCACAGCAAACAGCATATGATCAGGGCAATGAATGTTGCCCAGCTTATTCACAGGGTTGTGGCATTAGGGTTCTTAAAAGCAGCAAGAGACAGCAAGCCTCCAACCCAAGCACTTTTCAGGCCTCTAGTTGTACCATGTTGACTAAAGTCCCATTGTCACATGGAAGTCACAGGACCAAGACCAGATTTAGAGGGTGGAGAGACACTCCACCTCAATGGGAGAGACTGCATAGTTGCTTTGCAATAGAGTGTGGATAAGAGGATAAGGCAAATTTCTAGTAAATGTTTATCCCACATGTACCGCACACTCAGCGAGTAGTCTCTTTCTCTTTTAAGAGTATAGTGTAAAAATATGCATAATTTAAAACCAGAGAGTGGACTAGAAGGAACTGATTCAGGCTGCTTGAAAAAATCATTGTTAGCCCAGAAGATTTTCTGCAACAGATGTTAATGCATGAGCCAACTTTGAGGGAGAAAACGTCAACATAGAATAGATGACAGCATTTGTGAACACCAACACTTTTTTGTTTTAAGATCCAATTAATTAGAAATTGGAAAGATATATGGAATCTGGTATATGTTAGTAGTTAAGGATGCAACAGTGAAAAGTGTGTCACTATACCAAATTGTCGTGAAAAAACAACTCTGAACACAAGATTTGCAGTCAAGAATCACCTTGCAATTGTGTACCTCATTGATAGTGGAGGAGCATTCTTGAGCTATATAAATGATAACATGATGACTTATTAGTCTTTTGGTTTCTTTATGGATTCATAGCATTTATTATCATTGGACAATGTTGATGATCTTCACTCATGGCAGGAGGATGATTTCTGGAACACTGATGATATTATCTCTTAGCTATGCTAATTCCTAGTTATGAAATTACTTAAGGTGATTAATTTCTCTAACCTGGGCTCTTTTTTTCAATGGTATCATTGAACTAGCTAAAGATAATGTGGTAACATTTCACCTATATGGAATTCTGCAATCAGTTTCATTCAGTTCCACAAATATTTTCTGAGCACTTGATTTGGTATAGGCATTGTATAGGCTGGGGATATAATGATGAATAAAGTAGGCATGTTTGGAGCCTATATTTTGGTAGGAAAGACATAGGTTAATTATAAATGTTAGATATTTCAGTTAAACCAGCTATGAGATCTACCTTAGTTGTACTAGGATATCTACCTTAGTTGAGGAATCAGAGATGTCCTTCCTGAAGAAGTGATACTTTAGCTAAAATTGAAGAATGGATAGGAGTTAACTGGATGGAGATAAGGACAAGATGTACAGAGTAGAGATGAGCTTTACAAATAGTTGAAAATGTATGTGGACAGATCTGTAGGTACAAGACAGCAAGAATATTTGACAACCTGAGAGTAGTCCATTGTACCTGGATTAGAGAGAGCAAGGGAAAATGACGGGCGATGAGGCTAGATGGTCAGTCATGGCCAGATTGTTCAAAAAAATCACTGAGATTGATAGGAAAAGTATTATCTTTTTTGGAGATTGTAATATATATAGAAAGTGTAGATCTCTAAAAGTATGAAAAATCTCTGGCTGTTCTCTGTATATCCCCTAGGGCAAGAAAAGTGTTCAAACTCTGTTTTTCATGGATTTGCTTCATTATACAGATAGCTGTCTAGTTTCTCACATTTCCCTAAACAAAACATGTGGATTGTTTTCAGTTTTTTGGTATTATAAGCAATGTTCCAATATACATATTTCTTGCAGAAATAAGTTGACTATTTTTGTGGAATAATTCCCAGAAGTGGAAGTGCTAAGTTAAGGTGTATGTGCATTTCAGATTTTGTTAGAAATCATTGCTTCACAAAAGGGGATATATAAATGACCAAATATGTATTTGAAAACAAGGTGCTTAATATTATTATTCATCTAGGAAATGCAAATTAAAGCCACAAGGAGATACCATCAAGTCCCCATGAAAATGCCTAAAATTAAAAAGTTTTCTAACACTGATTAACCAGTGTTAGAAAGGATATGGTAAAACTGGAACTCACATACATAGTTTGTGGGAGTATAAGTTAATACAGTACTTTGGAAGACTGTTTGGGAATATCTATTAAAGCTAAAGACATTCTGTGGCTCAGTAATCCCAAGATAGATGAACATATATGCTCCCCAAAAGACATGTGCAGGAATGTTTACAATAGCTTTACTCCTAACAGGCCCAAACTGAAAATAATCTAAATGTTTACCAATAGAAAATTGACCAAAAATTTGAACTCCTTACCTATGTGAATGAATTCACAGATGTGTTATTGAAAGAACCCAGATGCAAAAGAAAACTAACTTTGATTTCCTTTACATGAAACTCAAGAATAGGCAAAACTAACTGTAATGATAGGAGTTACCATATCTTAATCCTGGTGATAGTTACATGATATTTTACATGTGTAAAAAATCTCCAAATTGTATAATTAATATAGTATACTTTACATGCTTTAGCATAGATATCATATCTCCATGAAAAATAAAAGTAATTAAAAAGGAAAGATAATACATTTTACTAGATAGTATAAAACTGTCCTTCAAAACACTGTACAAATACACAGGCCTGTCTAAAGAAGTGGATTCCCAGGTGGCTTAGTGGTGAAAATCTGCCTGCCAATGCAGGAGATGCAGGAGACACGGGTTTGATTCCTTTCCTTCCTTTTCCTTCACCTTCTCTTTCTTCTTCCTTTTACTTTTCTCTGCAATATTAGGCTATTTGACATTTCTTCTCTCAGATGAACTTTGGAGTCAATTTTTCAAGTCAAGTCTTCCTATCCAGAATGTAACATACTTCTCTATTAATGACATATTTTATGTCTTTCATAAAATTCTAGAGATGACTCCAGAGAGGTGTTGGATTTTTCTTTTTAACTTTATTCTGAGCTATTTTAAAACTTTTTCTTTAATGGGATCATTTTCATGGCATTTTGAAAATGAACTTTGCTTGTATACAAGAAAAAGATCTCTTTCTCAGTTTTTACCACAGATTTACTTATTTGGTCTAAAATTCTCAGTTATTTTTTTTGAAGTTTCTAGGTAGACCATTATGTTACCTGTAGATAGAGATGAAAATTCCTTCACTTTGTAATATTTAATGCTATTTCTTTTTTCTATTTTATTGTATTTCCTAACATAGCCAGACAATATTAACTACTAAAGTCAACAGTGTTCCTATCTTAGATTCTTAGATTTTAATAGAATGTTTCTATAGAGATAAATAAATATATACATATTATTAATATTTATGTAAGTATATGAAATAAATATATAAATATGTTAGTTTGTACAGATGAATTTTATTAAGGATGCTTCCATTTATTCTTATTTTACTAGGGGTTTTCATCACAGTTGTTTAAAAATGTGTATCTGTACATTCTTATACTAAAATTATTTTGGAGGTGACTGTTAAAATTTAGGTATAGTTGATGTACACTATTATATAAGTTACAGGTGCAGAATATAGTGATTCACGCGCTTTGAAGATTAAACTTCATGCATGTGTGCATGCATTTTAGGTTGCTTCAGTTGTGTCCAACTCTTTGCGACTCTATGGCCAGGCTCCCCTGTCTATGAGATTCTCCAGGCAAGAATACTGGAATGGGTCACTCTGCCCTCCTCCAGAAGATCTTCCTGATCCAGGGATCAAACCAAGTCTCTCATGTCTCCTGCACTGGCAGGTGGGTTCTTTACCACTAGCACTACCTGGGAAGCCCTAAACTCCATGTATAGTTATCATAAAATATTGGCTATATTCCCCATGTTGCACAATATATCATTGTAGCTTATTTTATACCTAATACTTTGTACCTCTTACTCCCCTACTTCTGTAATGCCCCTCCCACATCCCTTCTCCTTAATGGTAGCCACTAGTTTGTTCTCTGTATCTATGAGTCTGATTCTTTTTTTTTGTTGTTGTTATATTCACTAGTTTGTTATATTTTTTAGTTTCCACATATAAGTGATATCATACAGTATTTCTCTGTCTGGCTTATTTCACTAAGCATAATGCACTCCAGGCCTATCCATGTTGCTGCAAATGGAAAAATTTCATTCTTTTTATGACTGAGTAGTATTCCATTGTGTGTGTGTGTGTGTATATGTATGTATGTATATATGTGTATATATATATATATATATATATATGCCACATCTTCTTTATCCATTCATCTGTTGATGGACACATAGGTTGCATCCACATCCCCAAGTGAAGTGAAAGTAGCTCAGTCATGTCCGACTCTTTGCAACCCCATGGACTGTAGCCTGCCAGGTTCCTCTGTTCATGGAATTCTCCATTCTCCATGGAATGCTGGATTGGGTTGCCATTCACGTCTCCAGGGGATCTTCCTGACCCAGGGATCGAACTCAGGTCTCCTGCACTGCAGGCAGATTCTTTACCATCTGAGCCCTGCTATGAACATTGGGGTGTATGTATCTTTACACATTAGTATTTTTAGATTTTCTTTATAGATATATACCCAGGAGTGGAATTGCTCGGTCATAGGGTAGTTCTGTTTTTAGTTTTTTGAGAACCTGCATACTTTTTCCCACAGTGGCTGCACCAATTTACATTCCCACCAACAGTGTATGAGGGTTCCCCTTTCTTCACATCCTGGTCAACATTTGTATTTGTGTTCTTTTTGATGACAGCCATTCTTACCAGTGTGAGGTGACATCTCATTATGGTGTTGATTTGCATTTCCTTGATGATTAGCAATGTTGAGCATCTTTTCATACGCCTATTGGTTATCTGAATTTACTCTTTGGAAAAATGTCTATTCAGTTATTTTGTCCATTTTAAAATCAGGTTGTCTTTTTGATGTTGAGTTGGATGAGCTGCTCATATATGTATGTTGGATATTAATCCTTTATTGGTCACATTTTTTGCAAACACTTTCTCCCATTCAGTAGATTGTCTTTTTGTTTTGTTGATGGTTTCCTTTGCTGTGCAAAAACTTTTATATTTACTTAGGTCCCATTTTTTTAATTTTGCTTTAGGAGACAGATCCAAAAAATTGACTTTAAACAAAGGAAAAAGTGCATATACTTAGCCAATTTCCCTTATATTTATGTGACTGCTGCCATTTTTAAAAACTCTCTATCAGTAACATTATCAAAGTACCTTACTATTTTAAAATCCAGAATTCTTGCACACTAAGTCACTTAGGTCATGTCTGACTCTTTGCAACCCTATGGACTGTAGCCCACCAGGCTCCTCTGTCCATGGGATTCTCCAGGCAATAATACTGGAGTGGGTGGCCATGCTCTCCTCCAGGGGATCTTCCTGACCCAGGGATCAAACCAGTGTCTCTCATGAATCCTGCATTGGCAGGTGGGTTCTTAACCATTAGTGCCATCTGGGAAGCCCAAAATTGTATAATTAGTTATAGCTTTTGAATGTTGAGTAGAAAATATAAAGATGTATAACATATGGTTAATAGTTTCTTTCAACTTACAAATTTTGAATAGAAACTGATTCTTATTTTTAAAGTCTTAACTGAAACCTCAGGTGGAATTTTTTACTTTGTATCTGTTTGATTCTCATCCCAGGCAGACATTTTTCCAAAAGAAGAGTATGGTGGTAGAATGATACATAGAACATAGTGTTAATGCTTTCAGTGAAAATCCCATAGGTACTATACTATTTTTAATTCTGTAGGATTTTAGAATCCCAGGTGGGGGGAAGCCTCATGGGCCACCGTCTATGGGGTCGCACAGAGTCGGACACGACTGAAGCGAGTTAGCAGCAGCAGCAGCAGCAGCAGCAGGATTTTAGAATATACATATTTAATAAACTATTTATGTAATATTTCAGGTTCTATTTGTAAAACTGCTACTTACAAATCATTCTAAATATTTGCATTTGTCTTTCCTTTGAAAACTTGTGTGTGTTTTCACTGTAAAATATTTATAATGACTTGAAAAATAAATGACCCAATCAAAAAATGGGCCAAAGAATTAAACAGACATTTCTCCAAAGAAGACATACAGATGGCTAACAAACACATGAAAAGATGCTCAACATCACTCATTATCAGAGAAATGCAAATCAAAACCACTATGAGGTACCATTTCACACGAGTCAGAATGGCTGCTATCCAAAAGTCTACAAGCAATAAATGCTGGATAGGGTGTGGAAAAAAGGGAACCCTCTTACACTGTTGGTGGGAATGCAAACTAGTACAGCCACTATGGAGAACAGTGTGGAGATTCCTTAAAAAACTGGAAATAGAACTGCCATATGACCCAGCAATCCCACTGCTGGGCATACACACCAAGGAAACCAGAAGGGAAAGAGACACGTGTACCCTGATGTTCATCGCATATAATAGCCAGGGCATGGAAGCCATCGTTTATGATAGCCAGGGCATGGAAGCAACCTAGATGTCCATCAGCAGATGAATAGATAAGAAAGCTGTGGTACATATACACAATGGAGTATTACTCAGCCATTAAAAAGAATACATTTGAATCAGTTCTAATGAGGTGGATGAAACTGGAGCCTATTATACAGAGTGAAGTAAGCCAGAAAGAAAAACACCAATACAGTATACTAACACATATATATGGAATCTAGAAAGATGGTAATGATAACCCTGTATGCGAGACAGAAAAAGAGACAGAGATGTATAGAACAGTCTTTTGGACTCTGTGGGAGAGGGCGAGGGTGGGATGATTTGGGAGAAAGGCATTGAAACATGTATAATATCATATGTGAAACTAATCGCCAGTCCAGGTTGGATGCAGGATACAGGATGCTCGGGGCTGGTGCACTGGGATGACCCAGAGGGATGGTATGGAGAGGGAGGTGGGAGCAGGATTCAGGATGGGGAACATGTGTACACCTGTGGTGGATTCATGTTGATGTATGGCAAAACCAATACAATATTGTAAATTAATTAGCCTCCGATTAAAATAAATAAATTTATATTAAAAAAAAGTAAAAAAAAAAATCAAAATTCAAAAAAAGGAAAGCAATCACCCTATAATACTGATAAAGAACTATTTTTATGATACATTCTTTTCTGGTATTCTATCCATATACACATGTTTACATAATTATAATCAGAGTAAGCATGTGATCTTTGTAAGTTGTGCGTTTAACTTTATATCACTTATCATCTGCATTTTCCTTAAATGATACATAGTTATCAACAATGGCTTATAATATGAAATTTTTAGATGTATTATAAATTGCTCATTTTTCTTTTGTCAGAAATTTAGGTTATTCCTACTATTTCATTATGATAAAGTAATTTAATATTTTTTCCCCTGTGATCTAAATTTAAAAAAATTTTTTGAAAGTATAGTTGTGTATGATGTTAGTTTCACCTGTTTTATATAGTTATTTGATATTTGCACACATTCTGAAATGTTGATCCTTTCTTTAAAGGCTAGATTACTTAGCAGTGAATTTATTGAATAAAAGATTAATCAATTTTCTTATTTCTTTTGATATATTTTTACAAATTGTTTCCAGAAGTTTTATTCCAATTTATGCTCCCATCCATCCCTCCAGAAATGTATGAGGGTGGGATTTGCCTAGTGGTCCAGTGGATAAGACTCCATGACCCCAATGCAGGGGGCCTGGGTTCGACCCCTGGTCAGGGAACTAGATCTCAGCTGCTGCAACTAAGATTGAAGGTCTTGCATGCCACAAGTAAGACCCAGAGGAGCCAAACAAATAAAATAAATATTTTTTAAAAGAGAGGATTTCACAACATTCTTATCAACACTGAGTATTATCATGTTATTAAAAGTTTTAGTTTGTTATTTCATAAAATGAAATTTTCAAGCATTGGCACAGAAGATAAATATAACCATATAATCTTAAGACCTGAAAAATAATAACTTTTGTTTGCTTCTCTCATTCAGTGCTGTGTGGTTGTGTAGGAGGAGCTGCCTACATTCTTAGCTTAACCTGAAGAATGTATAATTGTAAACAAAATTGTGTCTGTATTCTTAGCTGGCCCAGCTTAATAAAAGAAGATATCTCTGTAGAAGACTTGGGAGGAGCCATTCTGAATTCTTGTAGGATAAAAGATGAATGAATTAGATGTTCTCAAAAAGTACTATTTAAAACACAGGTAAACTGCATGTTACTTTTATGCAGACTGAGTAATTATAATTAGAGCATTATAAAGAAGGATCAGTTCCTCTGACTGATCCATGCTGAACATTATGCAGTGACCAGTCATAACTAGGGGCTCACCCTGGTTTAGGAATCTGACCTTGAACTTCTCAAAGAAAATCCAAAAGATTGAAATCATACAAAGCATAGACCAACAATCTCAGTAATCATCCCAAAATGTTAAATAATAAATGCAGAAAACATTGAAATGAAGAAAAATTATATAATAAAATCGACCGTTTGTCTCTTTGAAAAGACTAATAACGCTGATAAGTTTAGATGAAAGTTATGAAGACAAAAAGTGAAAAGTTAAAAAAAAAATTGAGAAGGAATGACAAAGGGGACGTTAAAAAGAACCATACCTAGAAGGGTGGGATGGTATGGGGGGGTGGGTGGTGGAAGGGAGGTTCAAGAGGGAAGGGACATATGTATATTTATGGTTGATTCACATTGTTGTATGGCAGAAGCCAACACAATACTGTAAAGCAGTTATCATCCAATTATAAAGAAAAGAGCCGTAAGAGTGCATTATGAACAAATTAATGTCAGAGTCTTAGAAAATTTAAATGAAACAGACAAATTTCTAGGAAAATAAAACTTACCAAAAATGAGAGAAGAAGACAAACAAAATCAAGGGATTATATATATACATATAACTTCTAAAAAGAGTTAATGTATAATTAAACACTTTCCATAGAGAAAACTTTGAGTTCAAATCATTACCAACGAGTTTTTCAAAATATATAAAAAAAACAATGCCTCTCACACAAGTTTTTCTAGAAAATAGGGGCAAAAAGAACACTTACCAACTTTTTTGTGACACCTATATAGCCTTAGTAATTAAACCTGATGAGAGCTTAAGAAAATTCAAGCCAGCTTTTTAAAAATAAACCTAGATACAAAAATCCTCAATAAAACAATGGGATATCAAATCCTGGAATTTATAAAAAGAATAATAAAATATGACCAACTTGGGTTTATTCCTAATAATGAAAATTTATAAAATTTAATTTGTCACATCAACAAAATATAGAAGGCACATCATATGTTGACAGACACCAAAAAATCACTTTAATAGTCAATATCCACTCATAATAAAAAATTCCTAGGAAATATGAAATAGAAGGAAACATTCTTAATCCAGGAAAGGATATTTACAAAACACAAAAGCCTGCTGAAAATACTTTGCTTATATCAGGCAAATTTGTTTTCTCCAAGGAAGCTCATTGTTTAGTGCTGGAGTTAAACTTTTCACGGTAGTTAAGGAGCAAATTATATAAATCATGTATCATCATCACAGATACTTAATGAATATTTACTGGATATGTTTAACACTGCTAGGCACATTATGGGAATTTTAAGTTTCTAGAGAAGTGTGAGAAAAACTCGTTTAATACTTCCAGTTTTATTATCTAAATGTTTTATTAGTTTTATAATTTTGGAGTGACACTAGAGAGTACTGAGATCAGGAATTAATAATCTTCCTTGATCAAGCATTTTAGGAAATAATTGAGACAAATGCCCTTAAAATGGGCTTTCCAGGTAGCACTATTGGTAAAGAACCTGTCTTCCGATGCAGGAGACTTAAAAGAGGTTTGGATTGGGAAGATCCCCTGGAGAAGGAAATAGCAACCCACTCCAGTATCTTGCCTGGGAAATCCCATGGACAGATGAGCCTGGCAGGCTACAACAGTCCATGGGGTCACAAAGAGTCAGACAAGACTGAAGCAACTTGGCACAGATGAGGGGGCAAGCAGATCCACCTTGGGGTATGAAACAGATGTTTCCTCAACTGATTAGACCTAGCTGGTCATTCACATGGACAGTTATGGAAGTCAGGGCAAGGTTCAGGCAAAGAGAGTGGTTCTGGGGTTGTGCTTTGATGTGAGAAGAAAAGAGTGGAGGTAGAAAGAGGAGAGATATTGGGAAAGCAACTAATTCACTTGTTGAGACTGGGTTTCTTTGCTTTTAAAAACACCAATGAAAAAATGCGGTTTCATTAAAAAAAAAAAAAAAAAGTCAGTTCCTCAATCATGCTATCACCAGCAAACCCCACTTAAAATGCCCAAGAATTAGAATTATGGTAATAAAAAGTCTAACCTTTTTTTCCTTTGTGTTTCATCTATTTTTAAATTGCTCACAGGCTTAAGTCTTCCCCTTGGTACTTCAGATCAGCATTCTTAGTGCTAACTGGTTGCGCCAATAACACCTCAGCTCTAGCGTTGTGTAAAGAGACTCTTGGGACTTAGTTCACTGAAATCCAACATGGCGGCAGAAGGCCATGTGCAGAGACGCTGCACCCGGCACTGAGATCTGGAGTGAGTGTCCTGAGCAGCACAGCCTAGGAGACTCGAAAGAACTCCGCCCTGGCTCTGCTGAGGTAAAGCAGCCCCGCCCATGTCCTGTCGGGAGAGCATGTGCTCTAGAGTGAGCTCCTACCTTTCCATTCTCTGAAGGAAGAGGAAAATTTTCCTTGGCTTTTGAGCCAAACTTGGTCTCGTTCTTTTGGCTCAAACAACATGGGGCAGAATTCTTGTCAGGGCTCAACTTGGGAGGGTGGGTTTTAATGATGGCCACATCTGAAATGATCAATAGTCATATGTGGCCAGTGATTATAGCATCGGACAACACAATATAGAACATTTCCACCATCATGGGTCTAGACAGTACTTGGAACATAGTGGTTACTCAATATATTAGCTGAGTGAAAGAGTTGAATAAACAGTATTTGTTTTGACCACTTCACAAAGTTTTTGAGAATCAACAGCTCTTTTCAGATGGTGAGGGATCTGGGCATGTTGAAGAACCTTATTTCCATGATGGCTGTCAAACAACAAATACTTAAATGGAGAACCTTTTGTTCTAGTGTTACACAAAGAATTTTTACTGTTAGCTGGGTTTTACGAATGGTGTTTCCTTGTGTTCCTGCAGTTAAACAAATCTTCCCTTTTGATTATGGGAAACAGGGTAAACTTGACATAACCGTGTGATGTCCTTAGTTCTTCCGTTTTTCTCTTCAACCATTTGACTCTGCTAAAAACCCCTTTGGGATTGCTCCTAGGAACATTTGATGAAGTAGTCTAAGGGGAAAAAAACTGTGTGTGTCTGTGGTGGTGGTGGTGGTTGTGAGCAGAGCTGGCAGTGAAGGGGTTTTTAATCCACTTGCAGTGGTTTCCCAAGCAACCTCTGTAGATGACAAAAAAAGCTGCTTTCAATAACAGGAGTAAAAGTTACTTGAATTCTTTGTACTCTGGTTTTAATTATGTTTTTAAAACTTCCTTGCTAATTGATCTATTTATTACTCTCAAAATGAACAGTTACATTATTTAAATACGTACCTTATACTTAAATCTGTCTCAGTTTATTAAAATGTTTATATGTCATCTCACTTGTCTTAGAATGGTTTCAGAGGGTGGTTGGACAGATATAATTATTGTGGCAAACAGCATTTTGAGTGTTTTGCTTCAGGTTATGTAGCTTATGAAAAGCAAAATAGGGCTAGAATCCAGGGCTTCTGATACTCCTTTACAGTCTGCAGCCTAATTTACTTTGAAGGGGATTGAACCCAGAAGTGGGTAGTAGTATAGACACTAACGAGCCTATTTCAGTTTTCTCTAATATCCTTTAAACTGGGTTGTGTTTTGCCATTCTTTTGTCTTTGCTTAACTTATATACAATGAAGAATGGTAGGATAGAATGGATTTTTAAGTCAGACAGGCTTGAGTTCTGATGTCTCCCCCACTACTAACTAGATGAATACATTTGGGCAAGTTACATTTTCTGAACTTTGGTTTTCTCATTAAAAAACAAATAATCAAGCAAATTAGCAAATCAGGAATATCAGCTTGCTTACAAGTATACTATGACTTAGTAAGCTTTTTATAAATACAGCATTCTCCCCCTTTTAGAACTGTCAGTGACAGATCTCAGATAAAGGTTAGGCAGTCCATGTATTCTCAAAAGGTCTACCACTTATTTAAGTATCTACTATGTGCCCCTAAAATGTGCCATGCAAGGCTCATCAGAATGCACAATCTGTGTTCTTGAACTTTGAGGCTCTGACACAGCCTATTGATTAGTGAACAAATACTGTTTATGGAGCACTTATGTATAGCAGTATGTCAAAAATGACATGAAAAATGGTAAGATGTAGCCTTACACATAAGATGAAATCTTAACCACTGGGCCACGAGGGAAGTCCCTCCCATGTCCTATTCTTAATCTTGTCATACGCTTTACTGCAAACTCTCTACAATCTCAGTTTCACATACTCTATTTTGCAACCATTACTGTCTATTTTTTCCTATAACAAAATAGTTTGGCTGGACATGACCAGTGACCCTATCCTAATAATCTTTTATCTTCTTGTTTCTCTCTCTGCTTAAATTCCATGTCTATTCATTATAAATTTTTTGCATGATACTACCTCAACCCATCCAAAATATACATGCCTCAGATTCCATTTTTTTCTTGTCTTTTCAAGGACATTGCCCTAGAAATTTTCTTCTGTTTCTACCAACTCATCGTGTTCTCCTCTTTACTAGATCATTCTTTTTTTTTTTTTAACTTTATTTTATTTTTAAACTTTACAGATTGTATTAGTTTTGCCAAATATCAAAATGAATCCGCCACAGGTATACATGTGTTCCCCATCCTGAACCCTCCTCCCTCCTCCCTCCCCATACCCTCCCTCTGGGTCGTCCCAGTGCACTAGCCCCAAGCATCCAGTATCGTGCATAGAACCTGGACTGGCAACTCGTTTCATACATGATATTATACATGGTTCAATGCCATTCTCCCAAATCTTCCCACCCTCTCCCTCTGCAACAGAGTCCATAAGACTGTTCTATACATCAGTGTCTCTTTTGCTGTCTTGTACACAGGGTTATTGTTACCATCTTTCTAAATTCCATATATATGCGTTAGTATACTATATTGGTGTTTTTCTTTCTGGCTTACTTCACTCTGTATAATAGGCTCCAGTTTCATCCCCCTCATTAGAACTGATTCAAATGTATTCTTTTTAATGGCTGAGTAATACTCCATTGTGTATATGTACCATAGCTTTCTTATCCATTCATCTGCTGATGGACATCTAGGTTGCTTCCATGTCCTGGTAGCATAAAAATTAGCCATCATTTCTTCAATTAAAAAAAAAGGTTTTTGGATCCCAATTTCTCCCAGTTACCCCCACTATCATTTCACTGCCTTCCTTCCCTTTATGGAAAAGCCTGTTGAAGGTGTTTGCTATGCTTTATATTTCTGTTCCCTGCTTTCATTTCTCTTGCCCCTATATCGGTCAAGTATCTTTACCCAGCACTCTGCAGAAACTACTCTTAACAAAGTCAGCCAGTGACTTCCACATTACTAAACTAAATGAGCAGATGAGGTTAATTCTCAATCCTTCTCTAACTTGACCTATTGCAGCATTTAACGCAGATGACCACCCACCTTTTCTTAAAACACTTTGCTTCCATAACGTCCATTTTCTTTATTTCTTGTACATTTCTGTCTACCCTTTAAAAGTTTTCAATTAATTCCTTCTCATCTCCCTGATTTCTAAATGTTGCAGTGTCCCAGAGCTCATCTTTGAATCTCTTTATTTCCCTTTTGCTATCTTTTCTTTTGTTGATTTTATTTAATTTCATGGCTTTAAGTACCATGTATTTGGTAACAACTCCCAAATATATGTCTGCAGACCTGATTTCTCAACTCCAGAAACTTATAACCAGTAGCTTACTTGATATGTCATGTGGATTGCTATAGACATCTCAAAGTTAGCATGTCAGAAACAGTTCCTGATATTTGTCACTGAACCAGCTCCTCACATTGACTTTTCCATTAATGGTAATTCTATCTTTCCAGATGCTCAGAACAAAAATTCTAGTGTTACTATTTACTCTTTACTGTCTCCCCTCAACATAATTTGTCAGCAAATTTTGTTGGCTCTATCCTCACAATATATCCAGAATTCTGCTTCTCATCACTTTCATCACAACTCATCACCACTTTTTCAGTCCAGACTTTCATCCTCTCTCACATGGATTATTGCAATAGCTTCTTAAAAGCCTCCTTATCTCTGGCTTGTTCCATTGTAGTCTAGCCTCTGAATAGCTACTCGAAAGATGCCTTATACTTGTTTAAACCAGATGACCTTAAACCTGTTTACCTCTCCAATGGCTTGCAATCTGAAAGCCCATGAGATCTCACCAACCTCCCAGTTCTGAAGACCTGTCTGCCTACATACTTTGCTAGTTTATTCCATTGTAGATTATTCCATTAGGAATGACTAAAATTTCACCTAATTAAGACTAGCCATCTCTCCTAAAATTTTCATCCCCTCCCAACATTCATATACCTCCTTCTTCATTTAACACTAACCACTATTGATTTTTTTTACTTACAGTGTTCATTTCTGCTCAACTCACTAGAATATAAGCTCCATGAAGTCAGGGATATTTGCCTATTTTGTTTCACCTTGTTCTTGGAACAGAGAGCCTGGCACACGGTTGATTATCAGTTGGTACTGAAGATATTATTTAATTGTAAATCAACATAGAACTAATAACCCCTATGCTCTCTTAATGTATGCATCCTATACAGAACTCTCAAAGCTAGAAGGAGCCATAAAGATAATATTGTTCAGTACCTCTCACTTTGAGGACACTGGAGAACAGAGAGATGAGAAGACATTCACAATCCTATGGATAACAACAGAGCCCTGCCAAAGCTCTTTTATTACATGTCTTATAGTAACCTTCATCTTCAACATTTACATTGTCAGGGCTTACTTACAATTTCACGTAAAACTCTAGCTATTTATTTTTCAGTCACTAAGGCATGTCGGACTCTGCAAAACCACAGACTGTAGTACAACCAGGCTTCCCCGTCCTTCACTGTCTCCCAGAATTTGCTCAAACTCATGTCCATTGAATCAATGATGTTATCTAACCATCTCATCCTCTGCCACCTCCTTTTCCTCTTGCCCACAATCTTTACCAGCATCAGGGTCTTTTCCAAAGAGTCAGCTCTTTGCTTCAGGTGGCCAAACTAGCTACTTATGCCATAATCGTAGTTTACTAATATTTTCTTAAATGTTAAGTTTATTAGTTGCAAGTGAACTCCCCTGAAGTCAGAAAAAGCCATGTGACACATCTCACTTACATGACACTAAACACATTTCTAGTTTGAGGGATTATGGTTATACAACTTAATTTTTAAGATCACAAAATTTTAATATCTTAGTGATTATTATTGTACTGTTTGTAATATTGTGATTTATATACTTTGAATATACTTATTATCTAAGGCGAACATAAAAAATATTCACAAGCACCACTTTCTTAGAACAAAGCAAGATTTTTCTGTTGTTTTTCTTGGTAAGAGAGTTATTGTTTATAATCTTAATGTAAGTAAGTTTTATCTCAGTAAAAATTAGCTTTCTCACAAATAGAGCTGTAAATTAGTGTACTCACTGTCTCAGAAATAATGGGTTCCTATCACCAGGGGATTGAAGAAGAGATTAGATAATCCCTTCCCTAAAATGTGAAAAAGATTTATACCAGATATAGGTTGACCTGGATGACCTTTCAATTTTAAGATTCTCTTATTCCAAATGGGTGTCAAGTATTATGCAATTTCTATTTTATAAAATATATGGTGGGAAGTACACACAAGTACACATATTATACAATTTTTAAATGAATCTGCAAGCTTTGTGAAAAGTGAGTTTTGAAATACCAGTAACAATTATTAATAAATATTTCTAGGAATATTAGTAGAATATATATAAATGTATTTATGTGTATGTTATATACAAGTTTCTTATCAGCTGTATTTTTTTTGGAAATGTTTTCTCCTTTTCTGTAAGTTGTTTTTTCACTTTCTTGATGGTGTTCTTTGAAGCACAGATTTCAAAAATTTCCATAGGGGACTTCCCTGTTGATACAGTGGTTTAAGACTCCATGCTTCCACTGCAGGAGGGTGTGGGTTCAATCCTTAGTTAGGGAACTAAGATCCTGCATGCCTCCCTGTGTGGCAAATTTTTTTTCCCCATGAAGTCTAATTTATTTGTCTTTTTATTTTGTTATTTATTCTTTTGGTATCACATCTAAGAAACCAGGGTTATAGAAATTTACCCTTAGGAATTCTGAAGTTTTAGCAGTTACATTTAATTCTGTAATCAATTTTGAGATAATTTATATATATATTATGTGAGATAAAGGTCTAGCTTCATTCTATGGCATGAATATATCCAGTTTTTTCCCAGCATCATTTGTTGAAAATACTATTCTTTCCCTATTGAATTATCTTGGCACCTTTGTTGAAAATGATTTTACTAAATGTAGGGGATAACTTCTGGACTCTCAATCCTATTAACTTGATCTATGTCTCTATCCTTATAGTGATACCATACTGTCTTGATTACAACAGTTTTGAAGTGGAAAGGTATGAATCCTTCAATTCTGTTTCTTGAAGATCATTTGGGCTATTTTTGGTCTCTTCCATGTTCTATGAAAATTAAAGATACCAAGGGAACATTTCATGCAAAGATGGGCTCAATAAAGGACAGAAATGGTAGGGACCTAACAGAAGCAGAAGATATTAAGAAGAAGTGGCAAGAATATACAGAAGAACTGTACAAAAAAGATCTTCATGACCCAGAAAATCACAATGGTGTGATCACTCACCTAAAGCCAGACATCCTGGAATGTGAAGTCACTATGAACAAAGCTAGTGGAGGTGATGGAATTCCAGTTGAGCTATTTAATCCTGAAAGATGATGCTGTGACAGTGCTGAACTCAATATGCCAGCAAATTTGGAAAACTCAGCAGTGCCCACAGGACTGAAAGGTCAGTTTTCATTCCAATCCCTAAGAAACGCAATGCCAAAGAATACTCAAGCTACCACACAATTGTACTCATCTCATGCACTAGCAAAGTAATGCTCAAAATTCTCCAAGCCAGCCTTCAGCAATTCGTGAACCACGAACTTCCAGATGTTCAAGCTGGTTTTAGAAAAGGTAGAGGAAACAGAGATCAAATCGCCAACATCTGCTGGATCATCAAAAAAGCGAGAGAGTTCCAGAAAAATGTCTATTTCTGCTTTATTGACTATGCCAAAGCCTTTGACTGTGTGGATCACAATAAACTGTGGAAAATTCTGAAAGAGATGGGAATACCAGACCACCTGACCTGCCTCTTGAGAAACCTATATGCAGGTCAGGAAGCAACAGTTAGAACTAGGCATGGAACAACATACTGATTCCAAATGGGAAAAGGAGTACATCAAGGCTGTATATTGTCACCCTGCTTATTTAACTTATATGCAGAGTACATCATGAGAAATGCTGGGCTGGATGAAGCACAAGCTGGAGTCAAGGTTGCCAGGAGAAATATCAATAACCTCAGATATGCAGATGACACCACCCTTATGGCAGAAAGGGAAGAGGAACTAAAGAGCCTCTTGATGAAAGTGAAAGGGGAGAGTGAAAAATTGGCTTAAAGCTCAACATTGAGAAAACAAAGATCTTGGCATCCAGGCCCATCACTTCATGGCAAAAAGATGGAGAAACAATGGAAACAGTGGCAGACTTTATTTTTCTGGGCTCCAAAATCACTGCAGATGGTGACTGCAGCCATGAAATTAAAAGACGCTTACTCCTTGGAAGGAAAGTTATGACCAACCTAGACAGCATATTAAAAAGCAGAGACATTACTTTGCCAACCAAGGTCCATCTAGTCAAGGCTTTGGTTTTTCCAGTGGTCATGTATGGATGTGAGAGTTGGACTATAAAGAAAGCTAAGCACCGAAGAATTGATGCTTCTTAAGTGATATTGGTCTGTGGTTTTCTTTTCTTATGATGTTTTTGTCTGATACTGTTATCAAGGTAAATTTTCCCTCATAGAATGAGTTGGGAAGTATTTCCTCTATGTCCGCTTTTGGGAAAACTCTGCAAGTAATTGGTATTAATTCATCTTTAAATGTTTTGTACAATTCATGAGGGAAGCCATGTGAGCCTGGATATTTCTTTGGGGAGATTTTTAAATTACTAATTCAGTCTCTTTATTTCTTATTGGTATATTCAGATTTTCTATTTATTTTTCAGTCAATTTTTATTTTTATAATTTTTCTAGAAAATTGTCTATTCCATCTAGGTTGCTTAATTTGTTGGCATAGAGTTGTTCATACTATTCCTTTATGTGTTATTAAAATTTACGCTTTTATCATTACAAACTGTCTTTGTGTCTAGTAACAATTTTTGTCATTAATGTTTATTTTATCTGATGTTAGTATAGCCATTTCAGTTCTCTTTTGGTTACTTTTTCCATTCTTTAAAAGAAAAATCTATCTATTTGTGCCTTTGAATCTAAAGTGTGTTGCTTGTACACAGGCTTTCAGTAGATCATAAAAAAAATACATCTTGCCAATCTTTGCCTTATGATTGGAGTGCTTAATCCATTTATATTTAATTGCTGATATGATTTTTGCATGACATTTTGCTATTTATTTTCTATATCTTTTGTTTTTTTCTGTTCCTTTCTTCTTCCACTGTCATGTTCTTTTTTGTTAAATGTTTCTAGTGCATATTTAAATATTTAACACATTTTAAAAGTTAACATTTTAGTGGTTGCCCTGGTGATTACAATTAACACCTTTAAAATTTAAAAGCACTGGCTATTTATTAGGGTTCTAGCTTGTCTTTGAAACATATGTCTCATGATATGTGTCAATAAAAAAGGTCCTACCCTTGTATAAGATTGAGAATTGTTTTATACTCTCTCCCATGTAGTATATCATAAAATACTTTAAATATTAAAGACAAATCGTATATTAAAGAAAGCTGTTAAGTTTGTTGAAACCCCAATTTAAAAATATTAGCTACCATTTCTTGAGTAGCTTAGGGGCTTTTCTGCTGGCTCATTTGGTAAAGAATCCACATGCAGTGATACACCACATTAACAAATTGAAAGATAAAAACCATATGATTATCTCAATAGATGCAGAGAAAGCCTTTGACAAAATTCAAAAACCCTCTAGAAAGCAGGCATAGAAGGAACAAACCTCAACATAATAAAAGCCATATATCATAAACCCACAGCAAACATTATCCTCAATGGTGAATTGAAAGCATTTCTCCTAAAGTCAGGAACAAGACAAGGGTGCCCACTCTCACCTACTGTTCAACATAGTTTTGAAAATTTTAGCCACAGCAATCAGGGAAGAAAAATAAATAAAAAGAATCCAGATTAGAAAAGAAGAGGTAAAACTCTCACTGTTTGCAGATGACATGATCCTCTACATAGAAAACCCTAAAGACTCCACCAGAAAATTACTGGTGGAGATAATCAATGAATATAGTAAAGTTGCAGGATATAAAATTAATACACAGAAATCCCTTGCATTCCTATATACTAACAATGAGAAAACAGAAAGAGAAATTAAGGAAACAATTCCATTCACCATTGCAATGAAAAGAATAAAATACTTAGGAATAAATCTACCTAAAGAAACAAAAGACCTATATATGGAGAATTATAAAACACTGATGAAAGAAATTAAAGAGGACACTAATAGATGGAGAAATATACCATGTTCATGGATCGGAAGAATCAATATAGTGAAAATGAGTATACTACCCAAAGCAATCTATAGATTCAGTGCAATCCCATTCAAGCTACCAACGGTATTTTTCAGAGAACTAGAACAAATAATTTCACAATTTGTATGGAAATGCAAAAAACCTCGAGTAGCCAAAGCAATCTTGAGAAAGAAGTATGGAACTGGAGGAATCAACCTGCCTGACTTCAGACTATACTATAAAGCTACAGTTATCAAGACAGTATGGTACTGGCAACAAAAACAGAAATATAGATCAGTGGAACAAAATAGAAAGCCCAGAGATAAATCCACACACCTATGGATCCATGCACCTTATCTTTGACAAAGGAGGGAAGAATATACAATGGAGAAAAGACAATTTCTTTAACAAGTGGTGCTGGGAAAACTGGTCAACCACTTGTAAAAGAATGAACTAGAACACTTTCTAATACTATACACAAAAATAAACTAGAAATGGATTAAAAATCTAAATTTAAGACTAGAAACTATAAAACTCCTAGGGGAAAACATAGGTAAAACAGTCTCTGACATAAATCACAGCAGGATCCTCTATGACCCACCTCCCAGAGTAATGGAAATAAAAGCAAAAATAAACAAATGGGGCCTAATTAAAATTAAAAGCTTTAGCACAACAAAGGAAACTATAAGCTAGGTAAAAAGACAGCCTTCAGAATGGGAGAAAATAATAGCAAATAAAGCAACTGACAAAGAATTAATCTCAAAAACATACAAGTAGCTCCTGCTGCTTAATTCCAGAAAAATAAAGGACCCAGTCAAAAAATGGGCCAAAGAACTAAGCAGACATTTCTCCAAAGAAGACATACAGATGGCTAATAAACACATGAAAAGTTGCTTAACATCACTAATTATCAGAGAAATGCAAATCAAAACCACAATGAGGTACCATCTCACACCAGTCAGAATGACTGCTATCAAAAAATCTACAAACAATAAATGCTGGAGAGGGTGCAGAGAAAAGGGAACCCTCTTAAACTGTTGCAAACTAGTATAGCCACTATGGAGAACAGTGTGGAGATTCCTTAAAAAACTGGAAATAGAACTGCCGTATGACCCAGCAATGCCACTGCTGGGCATACACACTGAGGAAACCAAAATTGAAAGAGACATGTGTCTTCCAATGTTTATCAAAACACTGTTTACAATAGCAAGGACATGGAAGCAACCTAGATGTCCATCAGCAGACGAATGGATAAGAAAGCTGTGGTACATATATACACAATGGAATATTACTCAGCTACTAAAAAGAATGCATTTGAATCAGTTCTAATGAGGTGAATGAAACTGAAGCCTATTATACAGAGCGAAGTAAGTCAGAGAGAAAAACACTAATACAGTATATTAATGCACATATAGGGATGTGAGAGTTGGACTGTGAAGAAAGCAGAGTGCCAAAGAATTGATGCTTTTGAACTGTGGTGTTGGAGAAGACTCTTGAGAGTCCCTTGGACTGCAAAGAGATCCAACCAGTCCATTCTAAAGGAGATCAGTCCTGGGTGTTCATTGGAAGGACTGATGCTAAAGCTGAAACTCCAGTACTTTGGCCACCTCATGTGAAAAGTTGACTCTTTGGAAACGACTCTGATGCTGGGAGGGATTGGGGGCAGGAGGAGAAGGGGACTACAGAGGATGAGATGGTTGGATGGCATCACCGACTCGATGGACATGAGTTTGAGTGGACTCCGGGAGTTGGTGATGGACAGGGAGGCCTGGCGTGCTGTGATTCATGGGGCTGCAAAGAGTCGGACACGACTGAGCGACTGAACTGAACTGATGGAAATTAGAAAGATGGTAACGATGACCCTTTTAGCAAGACAGCAAAAGAGACACAGATATAAAGAACAGACTTTTGGACTCTGTGGGAGAAGGTGAGGGTGGGATGATTTGAGAGACTAGCATTGAAACATATATATTATCATATGTGAAATAGATCACCAGTCCACGTTTGGGACATGAGACTGGGTGCTCAGGGCTGGTGCACTGGGATGACCCTGAGGGATGGGATAGGGAGGGAGGACAGAGGGGGGTTCAGGATGGGGAACACATGTACACCCATGGCTGATTCATGTCAATATATGGCAAAAACCACTACAGTATTGTAAGGTAATTAGCCTCCAATTAAAATAAATAAATTAAAAAAATTTTAAATTCTCGTAAAAAAAAGAAAGAAGCCACCTGCAATGCAGGAGACCCTGTTTGGATTCTTCCTGGTTGGGAAGATCCACTGGAGAAGGGATAGGCTACCCACTCCAGTATTCTTGGGCTTCCTTTGTGGCTCATCTGGTAAAGAATCCACCTGCAATGCAGGAGACCTGGGTTTGATCCCTGGGTTGGGAAGATCCCTTGGAGAAGGGAAAGGCTATCCACCCCAGTATTCTGGCCTGGAGAATTCCATGGACAGTGTAGTCCATGGGGTCACAAAGAGTCGGACACGCCTGAGCGACTTTCACTTTCATTGCATGTTAGGCACTATGTTAGGTACATAATACCTCCCCCAAACCATTCAAAGGCAGATCTAGTACTATTTAGTACTACTTCCTATCATGGCACTGAAATAATAACTCACAACTACTTATCTTTTAAAGAATATTCAAGTCTCTTTTACATTTCACATCAGCTTAGTCATCACATCAAGGCTTTTACAACTCTCTTTATAATAGCTTCAGCCATAATATATATTTTTTGCTTCTTGGATTAGTTATTCATTAATAGTTCTATTACAAATGTACTATTATATAATTCCCTAACACTTAGCAATATTTCTTCTTTTAGTGTGGTAGATTGTTTGATCTTTAATTCTTAGTCCTATGTCTCAATGCAAGGGTTGCTCTTATAAAGGGGTGATACACTTTTGCTTACTTTTTGGAAGGAGATAAAGATATATGTGTACATGTATATATATGTGTGTATGTGTGTGTGTGAAAGAGAGAAAGAGAGAGTATATATATAGATACAGAGATGAATCCAAGTTAAAAAAAACCTTGAGAAACAGTGAGTTTTGAAATTATTGTTGGTAGCCTCTTAAACATATTTTATCAATCTAGTATAATATTATCAACATATTAGAATTTGAAATATCCAGACTAATCATATAAATATTGAATATTATTCTCTCATCTTTCTTTTTTCAAAATAAGTAAAGCTTTTTAATGCAAATTTAATGTAATAACTGATATAAAATTGCTTGTCTTGAGGATGAATTTATAAACTTATTTAAATCATAACCCTCTAGACTAGGTCCTATGAGGTTACAGCTTTACCTACTAAGTTAAAAACAAGAGTCTCAAACAGAGATTCTCTAACTTTCTTGCTTCACAAAACCTTTACTGTCAGAATTATTTTTTATGGCACACTAAAAGAAATACATAAAACCTTTGCTTATTACATAGATAAGTCCAAGAGACACAATAGACATCTTTGTTCTAATAGCTTAGTAACGTTTGGACTTTGCATAACTTCTCAAACTTTGAAATCAGATTGGACATGGTCATTATCACTTTGTATTCCACATTAATTTTTGCATGTAACATATTTTCACAGAAATCAATGTAAAGTGGTTTTTAAAAATGTCATCAAAAGGAATGTAGTGATCTAATGTTGAAATTGTGAACTACCTCAAGGTAGTAGTTCACGGTGCTCAACACATACATTGGTATTTGGAATCAGATTTTCATTCTGTGTGGAAAGTTGACCAAGTTATTTAACTTTATTGAGCTTTATTTCTTCACCTGCAAAATAGCATTATCAAAACTATATATTTAAAGACTAATTAGTGGAATCCCTGGCATAATATATACTTGTTAGTTGGTTACTATTATTCAAGGAGCATTTGACCCACTATCCTAATAGTAGGAGTTACTAAATTGTCAAAGATTTTATTTGCCCCCAGCTTTCCCTGGTGGCTCAGATGGTAAAGCATCTGCCCGCAATGCTGGAGACTCGGGTTCCATCCTTGGGTTGGGAAAATCCCCTGCAGAAGGAAATGGCAACCTACTTGAGTATTTGTGCCTGAGAAATCCCATGGACTGAGGAACCTAGTGTGCTACAGTCCATGGGGTCGCAAAGAGTCGGACACGACTGAGCAACTTCACTTTCACTCACTTCACTTTGATGACTGAGTAGTATGATAGTGGTTGTATTTGAAATAAATTTTAAATTAATAGAAATATTTTAGAAAGCATCAGAAACCAAATTTTTAATGGAAGGACTGATAGGCTTAGATTTCAGTTTAAGTTTTGTGACTATTAAAAAAGTTACTTGACCTCCCTTTCCTGATCTTTAAAATGGTGAAGATAGTATCATGGTGGGTATAATATTTGGAGTAATTTCCACCTTTCTGTAAAAGTAAAAGGCACTCAATGAATATAAGTTTCCTCTTCTCCTGTCTTTCAGACATTGTTTTCCCATTGAGACTGATTTGGTATTCCCTAAGGGATCCTTTAGGAGACATTTTCTCTTAATCCTAATCATTGATCACTCTTATGTGTTTACAGAAGAAAGCACTGCATTTTATTCTTCAGCCAGATTGTAGATGATAGAATAAAATGGCCACAGAATTCTTGGAAGGTAGGCTGGCTTTGCTGTCTGTTGATCTTTTTTGGTTTAGAATATAATATAGGAACTCTAAAAAGCAGAGCCATTACTTTATCAACAAAAGTCCATATAGTCAAAACTATGGTTTTTCCAGTAGTCATGTGTGGATATGAGAGTTGGACCATAAAGAAAGCTGAGCACCAAAGAAGTGATGCTTTTGAATTGTGGTGTTGGAGAAGACTCTTAAGAGTTCCTTGAGGAAAACAAGGAGATCAAGCCAGTCAATCCTAAAGAAAATAAGTCCTGAATATTCATTGGAAGGACTGATACTGAAGCTGAAACTCCAATACTTTGGCCACCTGATACAAAGAACTGACTCATTGGAAAAGACCCTGATGTTGGGAAAGATTGAAGGCTAGAGAATGGGATGACAGAGGATGAGATGGTTGGATAACATCACTGACTCGATGGACATAAGTTTGAGCAAGCTCCGGGAGTTGGTGATGGACAGGGAAGCCTAGCATGCTGCAGTCCATGGGGTCCAAAGAGTCAGACATGAGTGAGCGACTGAACTGAACTGACTGATAGGAACTCTGTCTAGATTGTCATGAGGCAATTATCAGCTACTAATTACTTTTTTATATTCTCAAAGATGTTATTATTTCTCCTTTGCTATGACAAATAGGGTGCTGAAATGGAAGAAAGCTGACTTCAAACAACTTATTTTAAAAGTAGCTACTTACTAATAGGTTTATTTATCTTAATTTGAATTTTCCCATTAAAACATATTTATTTGTTTTTGGATGGGACATGATTCTCTAGATTCCTCCAGATGAATACCTTTGATTCTTAGAAATCAGGTTACCTAATTTTTTCAATCTGAGTTTCTGGGTTAATCCTTCCTGCTTGACTTAAATCTCCCTTATCCTAATTTAAGTTTTTAAAACTCATGTTCTATCTTTGCACTTGTAAAGCAGCTCCTAAGCCTTTTTGATATAATATCAGCAATGATTATATATTCAATCCAATTGGTGAAAAGGTATTGACAGAATGTTCCTTTAGTCAGATGTGCCTCTCTCCCTTCTTAACACTGTGGCTATCTCCACAGAGCATAGAGCTCAAAGTGGGATCTTCCAACTGGAGAAGCAGGCACAAAGAACTGCCAGACTTTCCTGTGGAAAAGGAATGGAAGAAGGCAGGGGCTGATTGGCAAGTGTGGGAAGTGACAGTATTAGGAATTCTCTTAAATTTAGAGACTTAAATAAGCACAAAACTTGGAAATTATTCAGTAATTTATTTTTTGCATTTTTAAAATAAATGTATAAATAGCTTTCTTTGTGGAATTAAGTTCATGTGCCATATCTAGAGACAAAATCCAGCAGATTGATGTTTATCTACAGTCACATATTCCATGTTATTTTATGGCATTTTTCTTTTTCTTTCTTTTTTTTTTTTTTTTTTTGAGATATCTAGGTTTACCTAGGAATTACTCCCAAAGAAATAATGATTACATTAAAAAGCCACACATGGGAAATGATGGAAAAGACCAGTAGTTGTGCTTAGATGAGCTCTGTATGATTTTACTTTATAATTTCTGTTTTTTGCAATTTTAGATTTTCTTTGAAAAGTATATTTTAATGAGTACTTATAATCTTAAAAAATGAGTTTGCATTTTATCTAAATAAAGAAATCAAATGGATGCATCAAGTACCCAAGTCAGTCTGTTCCTTCAAGCTGTTTTTACTTAGTCAAACAGGATTAAGATATAGAATAAAAATTTTTGTCAATCTTCATTTTTTTTTGCAACATGTATCTCAGAAAAGAATAATTTTAAAAACAAAAGTGCTTAAACTATATTCATATCTGAACGTTAATGACAGTATTTTCTATTTTCTCACTTTCTCTTCAGTCAGGTGCACAGTGCTTAAATGTAATTAAGCAGAAGAGGCAACAACGTATAACCCACCCCCCCCCTTACACATTATTATCCCCATAATCTGACTTTAAACAGCAATTATGTTTGTAAGTATTTTATGCTATTTAAAAAAAATAGTCACTACTATATGTAATTGCTTTTATGTTATATAAGTTTCTAATAGATAACGTAATCTCTGAGAAGTTATTTGGTTGAGAGCCCTCAGTGAATTAGAAACAGGCTTCCTTACTGTGAAATCAGAAATAGTAATAATTGCCTATATTAAATGGAAATATTAAAGTTTAAACCATGAGAATCTTTGAATAATAATACATATGTGCATACAATTACAATGATTGTCTTAGATCAAAGTCCCTGGTTTGAGAAGAAGTTTGATTTGACATTTAGTAACTAAGCCTTTTTCCAAGATGCTGCCTTGACACAGCAAAGCTATATACATATCAGCTGTAGAGGACTTTGGCTTTTAAATGTTAAAAAGTAATAGGAGCAGATAGGTGCCTAAAATACACTTTTATGATAGGAATGAAAAACAGTTTAATAAATTCACATTCATTTTCTATTTGATTGTAAATATAAAGAGTTTTTAGTTATGATGTGCCTGTCTCACAAAGTACGATTACCTAATAAGCGCTTTTTTAAAAGGAATTCCTTACTCAACTCTGTGCTTTCTGTAAAATACTGCAAAACGGTGTGCATCTGCAAGTTAAAACCCTTACAGACAGCAGGCTAAAGCTAAACAGAATTTGATTGCAGACCTAACTACGTTTCTCTGTGTTTTGTCACCAGAAACATGTCATGCTAGAATGTGCTCAGGATTTTTTGAACAGTCCATGAAAGGTGACGGGGATGTTAATCTCCACTTCAGCCCTGGCAACTTCACTCAAGTCCTTGGCATTCAGAATCAGAAGATAAGCAGGCTTTTGTCCTGCCCCAGGGCTCACCACCACACTCAGAACTACACCTGTTAATGAGAAGTTAATAAGGCAGTGTTGAATTAAAAAAAAAAAAAGCCCAGAGCCATAGATTAAATATCATTGAAATAATACAGGAGACATTACACTCAGAAATAAAGAAAAACAGATGACCTGATAGCTTGTTCTGACTCTTCTGCCACCTGGCTGTGTGGCAACCATGAAAGTGAAAGTGTTAGTTGCTCAATCGTGTCTGACTCTTTGTGACCCCATGGACTGTAGGCAGCCAGGTTCCTCTGTCCATGGAATTCTCCAAGCAAGAGTACTCTCCTGCATTGCAGGCAGATTCTCTACTGCCTGAGTCACCAACAAAGCCCATGGCAACCATGAGAGGGATGTTAAATTTTTCAAGTCCCCTAGACTATAAGCTCCAGGAAGGGAGTGACAGTGTCCTTCTTGCCCACCATTGTATCCTGATAGCCTACCACAATGGTTAGAACACAGTAAATATTCATTGAATTCTTATTTAATGAATGTTTCTGTGTTTTTATTTGTGTCATAAGATTTAACACCTGCTCTACTTACTGCAAAAAATGTTGTGACAATCAAATGAAACATATATCAAAGATTTTGAAAACAGTAAGGTACATTATTTCTACAATTTCCAAGACCTAGCTTGGATGCTTACTTCCATCAAACAAAATAGGAACAAACTTTTTGCAGTTTTGACTGGATGCACTGCAAATGTAAAATCACTTAGTGTAAAATGGCTCTAAAACTCTTTATTCTATTCATTTCTCTGTGGTCTCCCATATTTTAATCTCAGAGAGTATCACCTACCCTGCTGTCCCAGCTTTGTAGTTGAGTGTATCTGAATTGCTGTTTTATAGAGTGTTGCTCTGGATCCCCTTTTAGCCTCAGCTTACTAAAAAGAAAAACTAGAACCAGAATCTCAAAGCCTCATTCTCTTGGATCAGTTAGAATATTCAGTTTCTCTCCTTAGAACCCTATTTCTTTTCAGAAATGTATTTGGACTGGAAAGGCAAAACCTAGATAGCATGCTGCTCCTTCTTCCTTCTCGCCTCCATCTAGAGCAGATCCTGATATTCCTCGTGACACCCGATGGTGCTCTAAGCATTTTTCCAACAGTACCTAATGAAACCTGACCATAAGATAAAACTTATTTTCAAACACATTTACATTTTTTAGTGCTGTCCTATTCAATAGCAGGAAGGATTATTTCTGAACATTTGGAAATAATCAACATAACTCCTCTCCTAGTGAATTAACTATATGAACTCCAATGAGAAGAGAGGGTTCAGACACATCTATTACTTTCATTACCGTCATCTTCCTCCAAGGCATCTGGGTGAGAAACAAAGATAGGTTCTGAGGGGTATGAATCAGGTTCTTGCCATACCCAGGTTTCTTTAGTTTTGACGTTCAGCTTACAGAGCTGCTTATAAGAAAGAAAAATTAGTCAATAAATTAGTCAGTCAATATGCTTTACTTGACTTACATATGATTCAAAGTACTGTTCGAATATTAGGAAGAGGGATTAATTACCCTGTCTGGAACAAAGTGATTCAAGCCAAGTCCATATGCATATGTGTAAGGTTTCCCACCATACTTCTGGTAATTGATTTGAGGAAACTCAAATGCTACAAAATAAAATACACGCTTAGGAAAATTCAGTTACTCTCTCTGAGTGGAACATTTTGTTCTCTCACATGTGAAGTTTTTTCCTATACCATCTCACCTTGGCGAGGCCCTGAAAAGAGAACCTCAGGTTCCAGCCAGATGGTCTCGTCACTGCACAGAATTGCAGTGGCAGTTGTGTTGGGGAGTGTGACTAAATTCTTGCCTGTGTCAGCCTAAGAAAGAGGATAACAGAAACCTCAGTGAGCAAGGAATAAAAATCAAGCAGCTGTGAGAACAGTTTCCAAGTTTAGTTTCCTGAGTTCTTCATTTCTTAAGTCAACATGTAGAAGAATCAGTACAGAAAACTCTAGAAGGGCGAGACCAAGAACACAACTGGGAAAGCTGCCCATGTCCATGTCAGTCACTGACTGTGTATCACTGGGAAAGTCAGTGATATATAAAAGAAATATAACCTTGTAGGCCCTTAGTCTTCTCATCTGTGAAATGAGACTGACCTCAAAGAATATATATAGGGCCCTGAGGATGTGGTTCTGGAAAAAGAAGTATTTTGCTTCACAGTAACAAAGACTTCAACCTCTAGGTATCCATACAATGTTTATCTCCTTTAAAGTTAGCTATATTTTGATTTTTTGGGGAAAATATCATATCCTTATGTTGTCAAAAAAGAAAACAAATGAAAAAACTACTGGACCTGATGTTTTCTAAGATCTCTTGATACCGAAATTTCCCCCACATCATTTTTCAGATTATATTATGAAAGGAATGAATATCATGAGCTCTTCAAAGAACATATGCATTTAGTTTTGCATTAAATACCCGAATACATGGTGTGTACTAGACTCTATTCTAGGCACTTGTGATATTTCAGAGAACAGAGTTCCTATTGTTATGAAGTTTACATTCTAATTTGGAAAACTATAAATATAGATAAAGTGTTTAGTTTATCATGAATGTGGAGAGAAAAACAGAGCACAGTATGGGGGATCAGAAGTGTGACAGGTAAGTGATTTATAATTTTAGTAGGTAGTCAGGGTGGGCTTCATTGATAAGGTGATATTTGGGGTAAAACTTGTATGAGATGAAGGAAGCAATGTAGGTATCTGGGGAAGAGCATTTAAGCAGAGAGAACAAATTGCAAAGGCGTGAGGCAGGAGTGTTGTCAAGTGTGGTTGAAGAGCATTAAGGAGACCAGGTTGGCTGTGCTGAGCTGGGGGGAGAACACAGGAGAGGAAGGTAGAGGGGTATAATGGGGTCAGACTGGTTAGAGCCTGATGGGTCATTGTGAGGACTTGGGTTTTTCCTGTGAGCAAGAGATGAGCAGAAGAGTTTGCAAGGCTATCATTTATTTTTAAAAGAATCAGTCTGGCTGTTCTGTCAAGATCCCTTTAAGAATAGGGGATATGCAGGTGTGAAATCAGGGAAACCAGTCTGTCTTGTAGTAGTCTAGTCAAAAGAAAACAATGGTTCAGACTGGGCTAGTAGCACTGAAGTTAGTGAGGAATGGAAGGCAGAGCAGAGGATTTCCTGATAGGTAAGATACTGGATAGGGAACAGGCATGAAATTAAGTGAGAAGTCAAGGATGGCTCCAAGGTTTTGGGCCCAAATAGTTAAAAGTTGGAGTTGTCACAATAAAGATGGGGATTACTGAAGGTGGGATAAATTTTTTTGTAGGGGAAGAGAAGAAGTTTGAGTTTTGTCTTATTAAACTTGAGATATTTACTGAACATCAAAATAAAGACAGCATTGGCAAATAACATACAAGAATCTTGAGTTAAGAGGAAAGTTGGAAGTAGAAGTGCAGGTTGCTTTAAGGCATGAGTCTTTACAAAGGAGTGAAAGTACAAATAGAAGCAGGACAAAGGGCTGAGTCCTGGTGCCCTCCAACATTAAAGGGGCCACAAGACAGGAAAGAAGGGATAAATGAAGGGGCAAGAAGAGTCAAGAGAAGGATTTTATAAGAAGGCAAAATAACAGCATGATAAGCATGAGTTAATGAAAAATATATGACAGAGTGGGAGAATTGTAGAATAATGTCCTGGAGTTGGTGAGGAAGGATGGGAAAGACTAGTTTTGAATAAGATGATGGATAATTCAGTATGAGTACAGATGCTGGTGGGTGGGTAGATGTGGTGGCAGGAGTCTACATTCTTTTCTGATTTCTTTCATTTGTTTCAGTAAAAGAGGAAACAGAGTCATTAATTGAGTATGAGTATGGAGGTGGGATGTGCTAGAAGTTTGAGAGAGGAGGGTGTGAAATACTTAACTAGGAAAATGAAGTTGGGAAATGTTGCAGTAAGGTTTGTGGTCATATATTTAAAAATGGGCCAATTAACACAATTGTGTATTTTTAGCACTTAATTTGAGCCTTAGAGGTACACACATGGAGTGGGTGGAGAGTTGAATTTCACTAAGATTTATGACTTTGACAAATAAATTCTATAAAGTAAGAAAGTGGCAAGAGAAATGAGGATCTACTCAAGGGGGTGATTACAATGATCATGAAATTTTACCTGAATAAGGAGGTAAGATAAGTCTTCAGAGGAGTGAGAGATGGTGAGCAGGTTCAATAGATTGGAGGTTCTGGTGGGAATTGTAATAGGGTTGGTAATCTTGAAAGGTAAGTCAGAATGTGTCCTATATGAACCAAGGTTATGATAGAAGCACAGTCAAAGGTAATAGCAAGGTCAATTATATGACTTGGGAAGTGAGTGGCTGAGTCAGAATGGAAGACAGAATGGATCAGTGGAAGATGTCAAAGAACTGAGGCCAGGCTGTTGGAAGAATCATCCAAGATGTGTATACTGAAATCACTGATTGTCAGAAGTAGATCAGGGAGGGGAGTGTGACACTGAGCCAAAAGAAGAGGGAGTGGTGATTAGTATGTGAAAACAATAATGAAGGGTTTTATATATATATATATATATATATATATATATATATATATATAAATGTACACATACCACTTGGGTATATAATTAGTTGAAGTGAGATTTGAAATTGAAAGATTTTAAGGGTGGGCAGAAGGATCAGTGGTTTGGAAGCAGCAAAGTGGAACAAGTGTTCCAACTCCAGGCCCAGTGGTACAAGGGCTGGAGGAGAAACTGCTACCCCTGGAAACTGCTGCTGAAGAGACCAGTGTCCTAGAGAGTGTCAGATTTTTTTGGTAAAAGAGATAAGATGGAAGGAACCTTCTGAGCAGAGGATAGATGGAATTTTTCTGGTGATGTACAATGAACTAAAAGGAAATAGTGAAAGATTTTCAGAACTGGGAAAAGAGAGGAGGTGAGGAATGGATCTTGTAAGATTCCGTGAAGTGTGACCTCGAGGCTCTTTGTGGTGATGTTGGGAAGCAGAGAGCAGCATGTATGTATATATACATATTGATATATGACTACCTAAAGGTGGCAAAAGAAAGAAAATTTTATATATTTCTCTCCTTCTCTGTCTCCATATAGAAGACCTGGAAATAACAATTGATCCAACATAGTGAGTCCTTATGATCTGTAGCATTGTATGAATTAAGAAAAAAAAAATTAGTTCAAATGTTGATGTTGAACACATTACTTATGGGACTGTAACTTTAATGATTTTACTCTGTTGTATCTTATTTTTTCTATTATTAAATTCAGGCTTTTTAATGTAAGAGATTCGTAACATCATCTTTGCTTTCCAAACCAGCACCTTCTTTTCACTCTCCCTCTCACTATTTTTTTTTTTAAACAGATGTGTTTATCCTCTGATACTGCAAACTCAAGTCTGACAGTGTATCCTATTGCTGTATCTGCATATACATAAAAGAACATACATACAAAGTTATTCCTTGTGACATTATCTGTTACAGTCAAAAAATGGAACTGACTCTGTTGCTCAGCAGTGAGGGACTGCAGCATATTGGTAAAAAAGAACACTGTGTGGTTGAAGAAAGTAAGATCTTCAATATATATTTTAAAATGAAAATAAGCAAGGAATAAAAATGTGGATATATAAAGTTACTTTTTGTGTAAAAAGTGGGAATAATAATTCTATATGTTGGTATTTTTTTATATTTTCATAAACAAACAAATGCAAAGGAAAGACATTAAAAGTTACACATAGAAGTGAAGAGGAATGGTATGGAATGGATGCAGACAGAGGTTGGAGTGACACTTTCAGTGCAAACTTTTTTAGATCATTTTGATTTTCTGACCAATTAAATGCACTGCCTATTCAAAAATAAGAAAGATATATTTAAAAATATCACCATTATTTCAATCACTAAACCTGAAGCTTTAGTCATCTTATACTCTTTCCCTTCCTTAGCCCTTCCTTCAATTTGTTTATCTCTTCTTTCTCTAATTTATGATCTAGTTTTCTCTTCATTGCCAAACTTTAAAAGTACAGGCTATAGTAATTGCTATCACATTGTCACTGTGGCTTGAAACCTGATTTCTGCCTCTCTCCCTATTCTCCAGGAGGTCACTAAATCTGGGTTTTGGCTCCTTTTTTTAGCTTCATTTTTTCCAGCTTGCCTATACGTAGCAGTGGACATCAATGAAACCCTCTCTTGCTTTGTCAATGTGGCATTTTCCTCTCTTAATTGTAACTAGGACCCTTTAGTTATTTTTTTTTCTTTCTTTTTATGATTCCTCTTTTCCTACCACTTTCTGTACATGGGTGTTTCCCCAACTTATGTGCTTGGCTATCTTTTCTTTCAATATTTTCTGGCTGTCAAGTTCCTCATTTTTTAAAATCAACAAATTTTTAAGTTTCTTTTAGAATACATACTCCAAAGTATGAACTTTTGCTGCTAGCAATGTCTATCCTCATATATTTGATCATCATTTCAATGCCAATAACTATTAGCTCTAGATGATCAACAACATCTTCATGAAGATATCTGGTAGGCTTTCATGTGGAAGTGCAGGTCCTTGTGACACAAAGCAGGGTTAGAAGAAAAGAGCTAATAGTTATTGGCATTGAAATGATGATCAAATATATGAGGATAGACATTGCTAGCAAGAGAAGTTCATTCTTCTTTGTTGTTGATGAGAATTATAATGAATATTATTTAACACTTAGTTTATGTGGGGGACTATATTCAGAGATTGATATATATCACCTCATTTATTGATCACAAAAATCCTGTATGGTGGATATAGATAAAGAAAATGAAATAAAAGTGTTAGTTACTCAGTTGTGTACAACTCTTTTGCGACCTCAAGAACCGTAGCCTGTTGGGCTCCTTTGTCCATGGGATTCTCCAGGCAAGAATAATGGAGTGGGTAGCCATTTCCTTCTCCAGGGTATTTTCCCAATCCAGGGGTTGAACTTGGGTCTCCTGCATTGCAGGCAGATTCTGAGCCACCAGGAAAGTCCAGATAAAGAAAGGGGATGTGAAAAGACTAAATGTCTTGCCCCAAATCACACACTAGAAAGCTGGAAGCCCCGGTCAACCTGGGTTTGTCTTCAAGTCAGCCCTTTTACTCATAATTACCCTTTCCTCCTAGTTCTACAGTTCATGTTTATCTCCAAATCTCCTCTGCCTATTGCATTTCCTATTTCCAAAGGTATCAACACTCTAGACACATAGGGTTTTGCATGTCTAAGACTTAATTCATTCTGCCATCCAGTCAAATGTAGGATCCTTTTAATTCTAGCTGTAGGAACGCTCACTTTTGTCTTTCTGTTGCTACTACCACTACACTTTTCTGGCACCTGAGTAATTTAAATTGTCTCCAGTCTCAGGTCCCTATCTTTCTCCTTCACTTCCAATACTACTTACACATGACACAGCCTTATTTTAGAAAATCGAAACAGCAAATGACCTAGTTATTATTTAGTCCCATTTATTTAGGTTTCAGAGCGGGCAACTGAACTTTGGGGTAACTTGCTCATTGAGAGACTTGCTCAGGGAGGCTGGACATTTAGCAGGAGAGACAACTAGAAGAGTCAGTACACTTGATACCCAGTTCACCAACTCTGAATATGTCTTTCTTCTATTCAAAATCCTTAATACCCTACCACCAGTCAAATAAAACACAAACCTTTTAGCCTAGCCTAAAAGCCTTCAAAGATTACCAACCTATTGTTTTAAGTTATTTTCGCCCACTTATCCCACTGTTTTTGTTTATGTTCTAACCAGTTGGATTGCAATCAGTTTTTTATTGTTTGTTTTTTAGCAATCAGTTTTAAAAGGATTTTGAAAAAAAAAAGAAAAACAGGTTGAGAGTGAAAACTGGTTTTCACTTTGACTCTGTCACAACTGGATTTTGCTAAGTCATGAGCTTCAGTTTCACTTATAAAATGAGGGGAATTGAATTTGCTAATTTTTAAAGTCCCTTCCAGTTCAGAAATTTTGAGCCTTTATGTATAAACACACGGCAGGAGAAAAAATCCTGAGGAAGATGAAACATTCTCGTTATATCTGAAATCTATGTAGAGGGTGTTTACCTTGTCAATATTCAAAGGAAGTACGTATCTCCTAACTTCAGGCTGAGGAGCCTTTCTGGCATTTTTTTTCACCTCTTCCCAGTTCTCACGTAAATTGGCTAAATATAAATAATTATAAACAAATTCAAATCTGCAAAAATAAGAAGTCAAATGTGAGGACAGACAATTAAAATAATTTTAGAGACATGATGCGTGTCTTTTAAAAGCACAAATGCCTGTCTCTTCTTTAGTCTCCAATCTAGAAACTCCTAAAGACTCAGGTATACTGGAGCCACTTCTGCCCACTCTGGGTAGAGAAAAGAGTCCTGCTTCATGGATATGTTTAAATAACAGCAGCCTTTGAAACTTTCTGCTCTGTTTCTCTATCACCATTCTGTCTGTGTCTTTAGGGGCTACTGTCTCTTTTAGTGACTTGCTGTTCTGAAGAAAGCATGTCTATCTTTTTTTTTAAAAAATCAAACCCAGAGTAGATGCAGTTTAAGGCTCCTCAAAGGATCTTGTTAAATTTGAGGGAAATTAAGTTTAAGTTCATTCATCAAGTCATAGAATCTTTTATTTTTAGGTCTATTTCATGGACCTGAGCACTTTTCAATCATTAACCATGGTTGTGAGGTTCAGTTAGTGTTTCTGATTACCTAAACTCCCTACAGCTTTTTCAATCATATTTTGTGACTTAAGCATACTTTTAAAAGATATAATTCAGATTAAATGTTGAAAGCAGTATCTCTGAAAAAAAAAAACACAAAAAAACAAACCTGATTTCCAGGAGCAACTGGAGATGTAACATTTATTCATTCAATGTGCTGTCTTACCCTTTCCAGCAACAGAGATCCACAATCAGAAACTCATGGTCTTCATAGGTATTGATGTGATGAAAGAGGTTAAAAGGAGAGGTCCTGTATTTATTATTGATATACTTTTTTCTTTTTTTGTCAGCAATATGAAGCCAAACCTAAAAGTGAGAATATTTTGATGCATTTAAAAAGAAAAAAAGTATGCATTATGAAACACATATTCTTTGGAATCATAAACCTGACAAATAAATGTAAGACTTACCCCCATGGTTTCATTGGACTCAAAACAATCCATGTAATTGGCTCCCCAAAGACTCCATGAAGAAAGAAACTTGAACAGATTAATTTTGACTGGTGTCTCCACAAAAACAATATAGTTGGGAGTCAAACCAAAACTGTTCAGAAACAGAAATAAACTTGTGAGTGGGAAGGGTTGATGCTCAAACCACAGAGAAATATGTACACATGAGGTATGCTCAGTTATATGAATCAACAGTGCCTACATGAAATTAATTACATTTAAATTTAGGTTTCTGCAAGAAAATGTCATGATCAGGACTGGTATCAAAGGTAGGCAAAGCAGATCTTTAAACTTGAATTTTCCTGAAGATTCATAGCAGGCCTTCGAGTTACCTATGGACGTAAGATGGCTTGAATCGGTCACTGCAGGGGAATTGTACAACGACCTCTGACTTGCTTATTGGATCTTCCTTGTCTGAAATAAAGTGGTTTTAAAAGGCTGTGGAACAGCCTCTTTTTTTAAATACAAAGCATTTAGAACAGCTTATGCGAGCAAAGAAATACATTTCCAGATCTTGATTTTTTAAAGAGTTTATTTCCATTTTCGCAGTCACTGGCATTTCTGAGGGAAATTTCATGTGGAGCTGCAATCACCCAGGAAAATCCAAATAGCAGCAGATTTGGAAAGTGCACTCAAACAGTGTGTGGTAGATAGAGTATAGTGGAGTCACATCTTACTAACTGGAGGTGGGTTCTAAGTCAAGGGAGTAAGGCAAAACTTTAGTATGGTCAAAGTGACTTTTACAATCTCTTAAATTAGCTGTAAAGTTATGGAATATGTGGTTTTGTTGTTTGTGGGTGCTAAGTCCCTTCAGTCATGTCTGATTCTGTGCAGCCCTATGGACTGTAGCCCATAAAGCTCCTCTGTCCATGGGATTATCCAGGCAATAATACTGGAGTGGGTTGTCAGACCCAGGGATCGAACCCCTGTCTCTTATGTCTCCTGCATTGGCATATACCACTAGCACCACCTGGGAAGCCCTTTTTGTGTCAATAGCCCTATACAATAATTCTTAAGCACATTAAAGTTTATTTGCTACTAAGGCAGTGTCTTTAAACCTTAGTGTACACCAGAAATAAATAAAGAGTTTCTGAAAATTCTGAGCATGGGCCCACCCTCAGAGTTACTCATTCAGTCTACCTTAGGTGGGTCTTGAGATTTGTATTTCTAACAGGTTTCCAGGTGATGCTGCTGGTCCAGGATCTAAACTTCATAAATTATACTAAGCAAAACTAAATAAAAATCCATATATACTCAAATAATTCTATTAACAAGATCAATATCAAATTTCTGACAATGAATGGAGGATGAATGTAGAATTCTAAAGAGTACTCTCTTCTGTTTTAGCATTCTTTCTCTACAGTCTATATATGAGTTAAAAGGTTTTGTTTGGGAATTAAATACATATAAAATACTAAATACACTTTCATATACATACATATGTTTGTTTAAAAACTTAATTTTGTCTGGCACATGGATAAGTGCTCAATAACTATTTGCTTGATTTGAATCTAAATTTTATATGATCAAAGTCACATATACACTATATCTTTGAAACACTGTAGAACAGAACATGGCCATATGCTTTTTGTATTTTCAATTTGTTATTTCCTACTATGGTGCTATTAGGTATTTGTTCCCTTGTAGGGTGAGGATGAGGATAGTTTTCTGAAAATCTGAAAGTAATTTAACAGTCCATATAGTGCAGTCCTCATATTTCTGATCTGACATCTTGTATTTCCAGTAATTTTCTCACATTATAGATACTTGTTTTAAGAAGAGTCAAAGTGGTAAACTGACCTGCTTGTAGTGGTGGGATCTTTACAATATTGTAGGCAATTGAAAAATTTTTCCCAAAGCAATTACCAATGTTGTAAACAGTCCCATCATTTTCAATGTGGGGGTGAGCAGTGGCTCCATTGACTGAGACATAGTTGCAAAGGTCAACCTATGGAAAGAAAAGAGATATCACCCATGTTAAGAGAAAAACTGTATTGCATCTTTGGTCCCTCAGTCTGACCTCACCACGACCATCTGCACCTTCACCCCAAGTGCACTTTATCTTCCTTCTATCTCTCTGGGGTCCTACTTTATTTCAAACCTGTGGAAGTTCCAACTTTAGTGCAGAGCTCTTCTCTGACCCCCACATTGACCCTTCATGCCTTTGAAATCTTTAAGTTCTCTCTGACTGTGTTCTTCTGTTGATGTAGACCATGCATTGCTCTGGTTGGTTATTTTCCTTTTGTATATACAAGCTGTCCTCAAACAGTGATAAATTTTAATCCTGAAACGTCTTTACATTTTCCTTATTAAATTACATTGAACTGCATGTTGATAGTTATTAATTTTCATTTTACAAAAATACAAATTTTGTATGATACAACCTAAATACCAAATCCAGTGTCTTACATGTAGATGAATTTGGAACTGAAATAAACCTCAGAATTCTAGTATAGAAAGTCTTAACCTAAATAGACTTCAGGGAAACCATGAATTCCTGGAATTAATGGAAACTTCTGAAGACAGGATTCAGTACTTTAGTTGAATTTGGATTCTCATAAAAAATTCAAAACCATAAATCTATCACAAATCTCTCAGTTTACATAAGGAGAACTTGAGGAGTCATAGAGGTCAAGTGACTTGTCAAAAGATGCAGAGCACTAGAATTTCTGCTTGGGACCTACTCGGTAAAGATTTATTGAATAAATAATCCATGATTATATATTTGTCTAATCAAAGTTCTTTCTCTTTGATTAAGAGAATATGTTTTAAAGCTTAGGGAGTTTTTAGCACTCTCATTTAAATATTAGGCAAGACATTCATTCATTCAGTCATTTGTCAAGTACTCATTGGGCTTCTATTATATGCCAGATGCTGTGTCAGTGTCTAGGAAAACAGAGATAGTCCTTACTTTTGAAAATTTCAGTATTGATTGGCAGTATCCAATACTGTAGCCACATGTAGCAATTTAAATGTAAGTTAATCATAATTAGATAGAACTTCAAATTCAGTTCCTCAGTCACATTAGCCACATCCATGTACTCAACAGCACTTGGACAATGTAGATATAGAAATGTTGTAGAAAGTTCCATTGACAGCACTGTACTAGACAACTGATTGGTTCAAGACTGAGAAAGGAGTACAGCAGGGCTGTCTGCTGTCACCCTATATGCTGAGTATATCATGAGAAATACCAGGCTGATAAGTTACAAGCCGGAATTAAGATAGGTGGGAGAAACATCAACAACCTCAGATATGTGTATGATACCACTATAATGGCGGAAAGCAAAGAGGGACTAGAAAGCCTGTTGATGAGGGTGAAGGAGGAGAGTGAAAGAGCCAACTTAAGACTAAATATTAAAAAAAACTAAGATCATGGCATCTGGCCCCATTACTGCATGGCAAATAGAAGGGGAAAAGGTGGAAGTAGTGACGGATTTCTTCTTCTTGGGCTCCAAAATCACTGCAGACCGTGACTACAGCCATGAAATCAGAAGACAATTGCTTCATGGCAGGAAAGAGATGACAGGCCTAGACAGTGTGTTGAAAAGCAGAAATGTGATTCTGCTTACAAAGGTCCGTATAGTCAAGGCTATGGTCTTCCCAGTGGTCACATACGGTTGTGAGAGCTGGACCATAAAGAAGGCAGAATGCCAAAGAATTGATGCCTTCAAACTGTGGTGTTGGAGAAGACTCCTGAAAGTCCTTTGGACAGCAAGGAGATCAAACCAGTCAATCTTAAGGGAGATCAACCCTGAATACTCACTGGAAGGACTGATGCTGAAGCTGAAGCTCCAGTATTTTGCTTATCTGACATGAACAGATGACTCATTGGACAAGTCCCTGATTCTGGGAAAGATTGAGGGCAGAAGAGGGTGTCAGAGGATGAGATGGCTGGACAGCATCACTGATGCAGTGAACATGAACTTGGGCAAACTCCAGGGGATGGTGATGACAGGGAGGCCTGGCATGCTGCAGTCCATGGGGTCGTAAAGAGTCAGACACGACTGGGTGACTGAACAACAACACTAGAACGATGAGCTGGAATAAGTGTAGTAAGTGCAAAACCATATCTGTAAAGAAAAGCCATTTAACCCAAACTGGGAGATTAGGTAGGGCTTCCCAAGGGCAATGACTCCAACTCATGTTGAAAGATGAATAAAAGTCAGTCAGATGCAGGATAACAATGTGTTCCAAGAAGCAGGAACCTTACTGTAAAGGCATAGAGTTGTAAATAGTGAATGCTGCTTGGGGAAGTCTAGATGGCTGTGGTGAGGAGCACACATGGAGAAGGAGAAATAAAAGTGGGCCAGCCACAAAGGTCTGTGTTTTAACTTTATCTTGGAAACTGTGGGTGCACTAGATGGAATAGCACATTTATACTTGCATTTTAGAAAAAAATTGCTTCTACTGAATTAAGGAAGCTGTATTTAAGGGAATCAGTCTGGAAGCAAAGGTACTTGTTAGCAGGCTATTTCAGTCATGGTAAACAAATAAACAAACAAAAAAACCCTCAAATTTTTAAAACTACATTTTTATATGAAGTTAGGGTATAGCGCTGCTCACAATGAAACCTGACTCCTAATAAAGTCTATTCTGGAGCCATACCATGAACTTCACACTTCCAATTAAATTACCATGGCAATCTGATACACTGTCAAAGTCAAGTGAGTAGTTTAGAAACTTAGTTTCAGAACTTCTGTAAATGATCTACACACACACTCATATGTGGTTACAAACATACATCTAAACCAAGAAAAAGCTGCTGAGAATATGTCAAACCTTAGTAAACAGTCTGTGGGATTATAAATCAGCCTGTAGTATTGAGACCCAGTGTTGTGACTACTTTCCTTTCTATTCCTATTACACTCAGTTTCTCCTTTTGGTCTTCGGTTCCACCAACTGGTCTCCTAGTTCTTTTGCCCTCCCATTCAGCTTATGCATAGCTTCCAGATTAAATAACCTAAAGCTTTGCTTATACCACTTCTCTGAACAAAAACTTTCAGTAGTTTACCATCAACCAAACAACTTATTCAAAATTTTTGTCAATTATTCAAACTTCTGGTTTCACTCTACCCTTGACATGGCATGCTCTGAACACTAGTTTGCACCTAGAAGTGCTATTGTCCCCTAGTGGGGAAGTGGAAATGTTGGGGAGCATTTGGGGTTTGTGCAATGATTGAGGACATGTCTGGTGTTTAGTGGGTGAGACCAGGGATGTCAAACCTCTTCAATAGGTGAGAAGTCCCCATAATGATGAAGTGCCACTGGCCCAATGCCAATGCCACCTCCATTGAGAAATACTGCAATTCTAGCCAAAAAAAATTATTCTTTATTCTCCAGTTTCCCACCTGTATTCATTTGGTCATGGTACTTCTTATATCTGAAATGCTCTTTTCCCAAATTCAATGAAGTTTTGCCTTCCCTCTAATTTCTAACTCAAATACGATACTTTTAAATCTTCCTTGATCTGCCCCACTTCACACACCTCAACACTGCTAGAAGTAATCTTTATATGCACTTCCATAGAAGGTTTCCTTCTGTGAAAGGACTTACTATATTCTGTGTTCTATTATAGTTAAGTAATATATTAATTGATTTCTCCACCTAGATGTTAAGTGTTCTGAAAGCAAGAATGATGCCTTGAAAACACTGGGATGACCCAGAGGGATGGTATTGGGAGGGAGGTATGAGGGGGGTTCAGGATGGGGAACATGTGTACACCCGTGGCAGATTCATGTTGATGGATGGCAAAACCAATACAATATTGTAAAGTAATTAGCCTCCAATTAAAATAAATAAATTTATATTAAAAATAAAATAAATTAATTAAAAAATAAATTCACAAAGCAAAAAAAAAAAAAAAAAAAGAAAACAGCTGCAACTTAATAAACATTGGTTGAAAATGTAGATCTGTCTTACTGAATGCTGCACTGAGACTGCCTCATATCTCAGCAAAATTTATCACTTTCTAATATTGCTCATGTCTTTCTTTATGCTTTTTCATTTAAGGTATGGCTTTTATTTCTAACAAGAAGTTCTATAAGAAGGTGTAAAATTGATGCAACACACTTTCTTAGAACCATGAATTTAATCTTTTCAATATTAAATGTGCCAGTTTCATGCTAGCCTATAAAAACCACGAAGAGCAGGGACCGTGTTGTCTTACTCACTGGTGTATCTTTTGCATCTAGCATACATTCTGGTACATGGAAGGGACTTAATACTTGTGTCACCAATAAATATGTTAGGCATTTTATACAGTTTTCCTCTAATTAACACAATAAATATTTAAAATTTCACAGATGAGAAGAAAAGTCTGCATTATGTCACATAGCTAGTAGTTGATGACAAAGCAGGGATTTGAAACTTAATCTATCTGGCTCTCATATTCTTCCAAACAAAATGTACAGTGTACTTAATTCTAAAGTACAAATTCTAAATTCCTAAGCAATATCTTTTGAGCACTGTGTCCTACCTGCTTAATTGTTTCCAAGGTCTCAGGATTAATCTTTGTAATGAAGTTGGTCTCTGTGCAGGCATAGTAATCTTCCCCCACTGGGTAGATATTAACAAGGGCATTGTCAGTAACCTCCACTCCTCGGAAGTAAGAAAAAAACCTATAGAAGCAAATGGATTTTTTAGTCCAGTAACTTTCAAGCCATGAGAGAAAAATGGCTAATGTAAAATGTCTTTAATAACATGCAGTTGGGTTTCAGAAACCTGGAAAATATATTCTTGCAGGGATCTGGGAAAGCACAGGTGCCAAATTCTGTTATGACGATCCTTTTCTCAGTCATTGCCCGTACGTAAGCATCAGTGCGGATGAACCTGAAGGACATTGAGACATGGGAAAGGCCACAGAGAAGGGGAATTAGTGTAGTCCCTGGGGAGCATAGAAGGTCATTCATGTGCCCTTATCAAGAATCATAAATTCACAACATGAAGAATGAAGAGTTAAGTCACTTTCTTGGGGTGACTGAAGGAGAAGGAGACAATGTGTCATGAGCTTCAACTATAAACTTCACAGTGACAGATGAGGAAATCAAGGCTCAGAGAAGCTAATGATTGGCATATATAGCCTGAGCCAGAAAATATGACTTTTTCATATCATACTATGCAGCCCCATGGATAGTTCAAATTGGGCCTCTGACTTCCTGTGGCCTATGACTCACCAGCCTACACTGAGCAGGGAGGTATAGAACATGGTGTGCTGAATTAGATTTCCTTCAATCTTCCTTATATTCCTCTAGTGTTTTTCTTTAATTTAAAATTTTATTTTGCTACTTTTAAAAGTAGATATTTTTGAATACAGTCTCTTACACAGGCAGACCTCCTCAACCATATCCCAGACTAGAGAGCATACGTTGCCTAGGGTTTCTCATGTGGAGAGCCAATTAAAATTTGATTTTGTACTTTTGTGAAGAGGAAAAAGTACCAAGGTCTTTAGAAGGCATATAAAGGCTTTCTCTGACCTCCAAAATAAGCTTTCATAGCTAAATTTTTGCTTGACCTGATCTGTTTCTCTTCTAAAACAGTCCAAGTTATCCCAACTACTTCAAGACTCCATTTATTCTTGCTTTTGATGTCTCTTCAGAATGCCTGAAATCTGTGGTGATCAACAAAGCCACTAACAGGCCTGAATATTAAAACATAAAACAAAGTATTTATTGTGGTGCTAATGAGTCTTTGTAATGAAGTTGGAGTGATGGCTTAGGGCCTCAAGCCTTTTAGCAACCATCTCCTGTTTTTAGAAAACTTATTCCTGGTATTATTATGACATATTTGGTCCTTGCCTGCTCTGTGACACCCCCTCCCTCCTTCCCATTGGCCTTTATGATTATAAAAAAGGAAAGAAATCATGCAATACATGGTCTAATAATAATAAAATGACTATTATTATTATTAAATGCTTCTGATGGACTAAGCACTGTGTTCTCATTTTATCCTTGTAATAAACTCTGAAGTAAATTCTTTTACTTCTCCCATTTTTATAGATGACAAAACAAAGAAATAGAAGTTAACAACTTGCCAAAGGGCACCCACCTAGGCAAATGGTATCTAGGGCATATAGGATTTGATGCCAGGCATGTCAGACCCCAAAGCCCTAGTTCTTTGCTGTTTCTTTATCCTGTCCTATAGGTCCCAGGTGTCCATGCAGACTCATGGCCCAGGAGGATTCTGAGTGGAGGTGAGTATAAAGTCTCCTTTTGGGTTCAGGAGGTTAAAAAGTACATGCAAGGAGGAGCTGAGCTAGGCCCCAACCCTAGGAAGGGGAGTGGAACCTAGTGTTCTTTACCTTCTGTGGTATGTGACATGTCCTTCTTTAAAGTCAAACTTGTGCAGGAGGGCTTGCCCATCAAACAGGTGGTAAAATGGTTCCGATCCAACCTCAAAGAGTCCTGGCCCACATCGAAGGAGACTGCCGGTTAGCCAGAGGGGGATCCTGCCTGTGAAGAAAGCGAGACACAGAATCTTGTTTCTTATACTTGCTCTTCTCACCCCTGGTAAGGAGCAGTGATTATATAAGCCATCTGGATGGGCAGTCTTTTACTTCTAAAGCTGGCAGTGATTTCCATCCCCAGCTTTCATGTGGGGTAGCTCTCAGGAAATGCCTGCTGGCTGACTCTCTTTTTTCTAGGGGACCAATGGTGGGAAATGTGGCAGCATCTCTGAGTTTAAACAAAAGGTTGGAAGGAGACACGGAATAACATCTGGAATGGAAAGGGATTCTCCATCTAACAGATTTTCCCAGCTACCAATACATTTGCATTTTTACCATCTTACTTTTAAGAAAAAATTTCAAATTTCTTGATACAGGAGGGATGGATTAGAAGTAGAGATCAAGATACTAAAAAAAAGATGTGTCGATAGAACAAACCATTTCTGTGAAAAAATAGGATACTGGCTTTTAAAATATAGAGCTAAATTCCTTTGAGAATATGGCTATTGTCCAGATAAAGGTTACCTTGCTGTAGCAGAAAGTACACAGGGCTGTCAGAGACCTGAATTCTGGTTCAGGATTTGCTGTGTGCTATCTCTGGCCCTCAGTGTCCTTCTCTGCAAAATGTGGGACACACAATAAAGGTTTTAAGGCCATTCAGTCTAAACAGTTTGTGCCCTTTGGTCCTTTGAAAGTATAGCATATGGCAGTATTTGTTTAATCCTTGTCAACTCTCCAACCCGAAATGTATTATTTCATACAGCTCAGTTTCAGCAGTCCACTTTATACAGATTTATATTTCTGATAAAAATTTGAAAAGAAGACATGGCTCAGCTAAAAGACATACCATTAATTTGATTGCTAGCATCTAGACTGTTAACATCAGAATCTAGTTGAGAAAGAGCATTGGGTTCATCTTTTCTATTTTCCAGAAGAGGCAATTGGGAGGAGACAGTTTAAAGAAAACAAAGGTATAGTTCCAGTAGTTAAGGAATTCCAGTTAGGTAGCATTTTTTAAATATATATTTTAGAAAAGTAAAGAAAAGAGGAAATGGGTTCTTGGTATAAAAAGCCCAAATCTCCAGATTCCTCTATTTGTAGCCCACAGGGGTACCTATGCTGAGAGATGCCAATGAATAAGGAGACAGCAAAGAGAGATGGCTTTCTCGACAAAAAAGAGAAGATGGCTTCAAGAAAGCTGAGACCAACCTGTAACATGGGCTGTGAGCGGTGAGGATAGTTCCTCCACAGTTTCAAACAGTTTCTTGTAACCACCAGCTGGATGTTCAACTCTGAAATGGTGGAATATGAGGAAGAAGTTCATGTGGAATCTCAGGGAGTCCATGGAGACAGAGGCAGAGCTCCAGGAGAAAAGATGTCCTCTACTCAATGCTGGTGTGTACTGCCAGTCTAGCCGGAGCTGGGAGTACAGTGTTTTGGGAGGAGATGTGGTGGTGGTAGAAACCGGGGAAAGGTGGCAGAATGTATCACGTTGGCAAAGGGGCCCAGGTTGGTTTTTCTCCTTTGATGACAAGGAAAATGACCTCCCTTTTAACATTACAGTTGACTTGCCTTCTGCAGTTTTCCCATATTTCTGAGGACGAGTCAACAAATCCCATTATCATTGTCACTTCTCTTCCTGACCAAGTCCTTCTCACAGAATTATCCTACCATGTCAGTACCCTTAGCTTACTGCATTATTCATTCTTTTGACTCCCAGACAGTCGCATTCCTCTCCCTCTTATGAACTGGGAGACCGCAGGTTTTGGGGTCAATACCTCATCCTTTGCTATTCATGCATATTATATCATCTCTTCCCACTGTCTTATTTTGTCACCAATCTCCAAGAGCTTCACTACATTTTAAAAGTAGTCAGACAAGAATATTTAGGTCATATATACATATATATTTTTTTAATGTTCTTCCTTCTCACTTTGGCTCATTATATAACTTCTTAGAGTGAGAGCTCTGACAAGACTGCCTAATTTAGGCAGTTATCTTTTATTAAGCATTTACTATGTGCCACATACCATCAAAAGGAATTTATATGCTCTTCATTCATTTAAATACCACAGCACCAAAATGAGGTAAGTACTACTTATCCTATATATGGAAAAGCCTAGACTTTAAAAAGTAATTTGCCTAAGATAACACAGTTAGGAAATGACTGGACAAGAAGTGGAACCCAGGTCTGCCTCATTGAATCTTCATGCTCACTACTGCTTCCAAGGACCATTCCAAGCCATAAAAATCCCACTGTAACTTAGATCTGACTTCTAGATATTTGCTTCAATATGTATATAGGAGGAAACAAACTCTCCCACCAAGACCCAAGGCTTTCCTTAAATGGATCATCAGTTGTCTTTAGGAGTTCTTGAAATAGCTCATTTACCATCAACACACTAAGGCATTAATAAAAAAAATCTCCCAGAGATACTTACTGGCTGGACATTTTCTCTCAGTAGAGGATTGAGAGTTCTGGCACCAACTGTGGAGTGAGGAAGCAAGTCCTCAGCCAGGGGCCTTTATATGCCTTCTAAATCCCCCTGAAAGGAGCGATGGCTTTGGGAACCTGTTCCCACCCTCCTCAGCTGAGAGAGGGAAAACAGAAGTGGCTTTCAGCACTCAGATACTCCTGATACTTGAGCATTAATTTGGGCTGGCTGCTCGCTTAATTGTTTTTTGGCCATCTTCCAGAGACCTCAATCCTTCCCAAAGAGAACAAGAAGTGGATTAGAAAGAAAGGAGTTGTGTGGTAGTGGCTAGCATCAGGCCTGAGCTGATCCGTGTTACCCCACGGGAACCTGGCATCCTTCTCTGGTGCCCACCTCCCTCTTCTTCTATGCCCTCATCTTTATCCTCATTCACTATTCTTTCAATTACTTATTTTTGAAAATATCTGTTACTCATTGTCTATGGAGTAGGCATGGATAAGCTATCTCTGTCTTCACAGATCTTGTATCTCTGCAAGAATGACAAGAAACTAACAAGCTATTCTGTAAAATTTTATCAGTGCTATGATTGGAGAAGTATGGAGTGTTATAGAAGCACACTGCAGTACCTCTCACCCTCTTTGGTCACCTTTTTGGTCCCTTTCAGGGCCCATTTCTGACCAGGCTGAGGAATTCAACTGTGTTCTTTTGATGTGCTGCAGATGAACCCCTTTTGATATCCTTGCTTGTCACTAAAGCGTGCCTGAACTCCACGTCATCTTCCTATTCCTTGGTACATATGCTGCACTCAGAAAGTAAATAGCAATATTCCATTCATATTTCCACACTCTTTTCATTAAGCCTCAATAGTTTGTCAGCACAAATGTGGTACTATCCAAAGGGGTCCCCAGGAACATACAAGATATATGCTATACCAGCTGATAACTTTAACATTTTTAAGAAACTCATTAACTTATTAACCTGTTAAACTCATTAAACTATTTAACTCATTTAAATATTAATAAGTGGTTAGGCTACTTATCCTCAAGATCTTCAACAAACCTATAAAGCAGTATATCTGAGCACGCTCCAAGATAGGTGACAAAACCTTACTTTCCCAGCATGTTTTGCAGTGAAGATTCAGGCATGTGACCTGGACTCCATCAATCAGAGGCAAGGGCAAAACTCTTAGTGGTAGCACTCAGTGCCCAAGATCAGGGGTATCTCTATTCATCCAAGGCATCATGGTGTGGAACTATTCTACAGTGGGGCCTGGAGCATTATCACTGGCCTGGTAGTCTCCAAGTCTCATTTTTTAGCTATCCTGGAGATTCTATTAGCTATCTAGTATTTAAAATTTGTGTGTGCAGCTTTGATTAACTAGAGGTAGTTTTACTATTTATAACTAAGAACTCTGTATCTAGAAAATGATGATAATATAGGATACTATAGTATCACATAGAATGAACATCTGTATTGATGTATGGAGGATTTTTGAGAATGTATCTAAGATGAGATAGGAAGAATATATAATCATTAGCCAGTCAAAGTGCAGGGAGAAGAGAGTTTAGGAACAGTCTTGAGGAATTTACAAAAGTCTGGAAGTGAGCAAGATTTGGGAAAATGGCAAGAGATGAAGTTAGACTAGAGATAATCATAGGCCAGATTTTGCAGAGCCCTGTGAACTATGAAAAGAAATTGATACCCATATCATGAGAACAGAGGGAGTCACTGAAATATTTTACCCAGGAGAGTGATATGATCTGATCTGCCTTTTATTAAGACCATTCTGATTACATTGTGGACAATATGTTGGAATAGGAGACTTTGGCAATATAAACTAGAAAGTGACCAAATAAGTGAAGGTAGTTGATGAAGGGGAATGGGTTGGCAGGGGCGTGGGGGGTGGGAGGATATGAATGGTCGGATTCAAGAACTATTTCAGAGGAAGACTGATAAAACTCTGTGCTTGGTGAATGTATGGAGAAAAAAGGCAGAACAAGGTTTGCCAGAAGGTTTCTGACTTGAAATATGGTACAGTTCAATGAGATAATGCACACTCTGTGTGGTATTTTAGCAATGCAGAAAAGGAAAAGCATGAATTTAATATAGTTATTAAAAGAAAGACATTATTGGGAGTTGTGATAGTTTGAAAGCTTTATAGGGAAGTGAAATGAGTTGGAATCTGAATGACAGCCTAGGTATGGAGAAAGTGGAGAAGATGGAGAGGTCAATTCTGGTGAAGGGAGAGAGTGAAGGCAGTAGGAGAGGCACGTTAGAAGGATTTTCTGACTCCTACACCATTTCTGCTGGATTTCTTTTTCCCAGAAGGAATCTCATTTCCTTGAGTAGAGCCATGTGCCGTATTGTGATACCTGTACACTGAAGAGAAATCTCAGGAGTACCAGGACCCAGATGCTCTTCTTCATGTTCACCTCTCATTACAAGGAGCCAAAAAAGAAGGCTTTGTAGCAGCTAGGTGCCAGAAAACTACACTACACTGTAGTACTACACATTGGCTGAGTGACGGGGCATTGACAAACTATATTTTATATTGAATATCACTTCCAGGGAAAACCAGTCTTACTGGTGACCACAACTGCACCAAACACCTTTCTTAGGTATTCCTGTGCTGCTTTGGGTATTCTGCGGGTGTAGTCACGTTATTTAAAAACAAGAACTGATTCTAGTGATTTTTGTGTTTTGCTTTTCTCTTTGGTAGCCTTTATTTTTCAGCCTGTTTTAATATGAGAAGCCAGTTAGCTGCTTGAGGGCTAATTGTTTGAAAAATACAAATAGTGGCAATTCTGGGAAGGCATATAGACTCACGGATTGCATGCAATGTCAAGTTACCATGTGTGATTAAAGTCACAATGAAAACTAATTACTATGTACTGAACCCCACTGGGTTCTAAGTTCTTCAAGTATAAAGCAAGAAAAATAGGTATAAGCATTTTTTTAGCTAAGTACTCTGTAGAAATATTAAGCAATACCAAAGCTGATTCTCAGGGAGTTTGACTTCATGTCTAATTGTTCAGCTAATACCTTCTACCTCAGGTAACTTATTTCCTCTCTCCTGTCTCTGTGAAGTTAGAGAACAGCTAGGTTATATCCTTTCCAAAGCCCCATATGTAGACCTCTCTTCCAGGTCTGAAAGCGTTAGTAGCTCAGTTGTATCTGACTCTTTGCAACTCCATGGACTGTAGCCCACCAGGCTCCTCTGTCCATGGAATTCTCCAGGAAAGAATACTGGAGAGGGTCGCCATTCCCTTCTCCAGGGGATCTTCCAGGCAGAGGCTTTATATTTGAGCCACCGGAGAAGCCCCCTTCTAAGTCTAACTGTATCCTTCTGTCATTGCAGTGTGATACACTGGACCTCCAATGGAGTGTTACTTTTTCTTTCATCCTCTCCTCTTATTCTCTCCCTAATTTTTTTTTTTTTTGTTATTTGGTAAAATCAAATAATCATGTTTGATTTCTGTGTTTCCAAAGAAACTGTTTCATTGTGATAAATTTTGGTGTTGTTGTTGTCATTCATTCACTAAGTTGTATCCTACTCTTTGTGACCCCATGGACTGCAGCATACCAGGCTCCTCTGTTCTCCCCTTTCTCCCGAAGCTTGCTCAAATTTGTGTCCATTGAGCCAGTGCTGCTATTTAACCATTTCATCCTCTGCTGCCCCCTTCTCCTTTTGTCTTCAATCTTTTTCAGCATCAGGGTCTTTTCCAATGAGTCAACTTTTCAGATCAGGTGGCCAAAGTATTGAAACTTCAGCATTAGTCCTTCCAATGAATATTCAGGGTTGATTTCCTTTAAGATTGACTGGCTTGATCTCCTTGCAGTCCTAGGAGTGAAGGACAGGGAAGTCTGGTGTGTTGCAGTGCATGGGGTTGCAGAGTCGGACATGACTTAGCAACTAAACAACAAAATTGGATTTCTAGGTTTTTGCTTGAGCATTTAAATGAATATTATACTCTTCCTTAAGACTAAAAGAGGAATAGTTGAGTAGTAATGGATATATCAAGAGTTCACAGTGAAATCTGAGATGCTATAAGATCTTCATCTTCTCCATAGGGGTTAGTTTTTTGTTTATCCTTCCCTTCTGTAGCACTTGCTTACCCTGAAGGAACTTGCTCAGTAGAAACAGAATTTCAACCAAAGCAGTCATATTCCAAGGTCTATGTTCTTATAAATAATACTTTCATCCACAAATGGAAGTTCTGGTAAATGTTACTTTCTTGATTTCTTTATATGCCCAATGATATTTTAGTGCTCCGTGTAGACAGATGGTCCTGGAAGCTTCTCAGCTAACTTGCCTTCAACCATTCCCTAACCATCCTGTCAGAGTCATTCCTCTTAAAGGAATATCAGATCATGTCCCTTCTATACTTAGGACCTTTCAAGAGGTCTGCATTACCACTGGATAAAGTCCAAGTACTTTAGCACAGCAATAACATCCCACACACCTGCCCCTGCCTACTTCTGTGTCAACATCTGCCACTCTCCCCTTTCATCTGTGCTCTAGCAGTAGCAAGCTGTTTACTGCTTCTTGTCAATTGCATACTGTTTCGTGCTTCCCTTTCTTCACACAGGCTAACTCCTTTACTTGGGAGCTCCCTTCCTTCTTTCATCTGGTAAATTCCAAGTTTCCACCACAACCCTGATAGAGCATTGCTTTCTTGTGATGCCTCAGACAGGATATTCTCTTTTGTACTTTTTTTGAAATTCATGTATAAGTTTAAAATTTTTGTATATATCACATCATGTTGTTCATTTGTTAGGATCTGTCTTCCACTTGTGATTGTATGCGTCTTGCTTACTGTGTACTCAGTCACTTCAATTGCCTCCAACTCTGTGACCCCATGGTCTAAAGCTTGCCAGACTCCTCTATGGGATTCTCCAGGCAAGACTACTGGAGAGAGTTGCCATGCCCTCCTTCAGGGGATCTTCTTGAGCTAGGGATTGAACTGGCATCTCCTGCACCACAGGCCAATTCTTTACCCACTGAGCCACCTGGGAAGCCCATGCTTATTGTAGAGAGAGAATTAACTCACCCTAGTAGTACAATGACATTTGGCTAAGTCATTTGACATCTGTCAGGATGGAAACTGGCAGCCACCCATCTTTCCCCCATGGTGAGAACTAATAGATGGTCAAAAGTTCTGCACCTACTTCTGCTGCCCCCCTCTCCCCCCATAAATCACATATAAGGCAACCCACCCTGCCCCTCTTCTCTCCCCTAACACCACCAGAACTTAGTCTGCCCTGGCAACATTTAAAAAGATAATAGGGAAAGAAGGATATGTATAGATACCCTTATGATCATGCACACTCTGCCTCTCTCTTTCCTCTGGGGGTGTTAAAAGAGTGCCCACTTGCTGGTGGATCCTGCCCCTCACTCATGGAATCCCCCTTGCTTTGTATATGCCTGTTTCAGTAATAATTTGAATAGTTTGTGGTCTCTGGTTTGAGTGTGGTGTATTTTGATATCTGATATCTTGAAAATGTAGAGCCCAGCAGCAGCCTACAGTAACATTTATGCACTGTTATGCTCAGTGCATCAGTATAAGAAGGAAATAAAGCTTGTCTGCTCAATCAAGTTAATAGAGGCCACTAGAAGAACTGCCTTAATGAAATGAACACAAGAATCATTTAAAAATTGAATTTATAAATGAGTTCTTAAGGATTTGGGTTTTTTTGGAAAGAATTTGAAATATTTTACTTTTTCTTAAAATCTTGATTATACTCATTTTAATTAATCAGCTCTTGATTCACAGAAAAAAAGGCACAGTAAAAGAAAGTTCTGGGCCAGCCTCATTGGATTATGATGCCTCAGCTATTGAAGACCTCAGTACGCTTTTAAGTTCTCAGGTTCTGCCAGTTGGTACAAATGTAAAAAAAGGGGGGGGGTTGGTTACTGAATCTTTTAGAACAGACTCCCCCCACCCTCTGGGCCAGAGAACTGGTTTATTAGACAAAAGAACCTTACATGTGGATTAGGAAAACTTATCCTCTTTACTTCAGGCACATGAACATCAGAAAAAGAGCTGTTCTAATAGCATTAGGAATTCTGGTTGCACTGATTCAGTTTATGGAATTACTGGATTGCTTATTAGTCATTCTCAGACAATGGAAGAATAGGTTTCTTAACAAGAGAAGTTGTTAGTAATATTTAACCTTATGTTCACTCTTAATTGTATTCCTTATCAGAATGTTATATCTGTTTTTATATTTGTTTACCCACTTAGTGTCTTGAAGACTGTGCCCTTATTTGTTTGTTACTGTGTTGTAAACCTCAGCATTAATAAGTAATTGTTAAACATTATATGCTATTGTAAATGGTAGTTTTATTAATATGAATTTATTCCCCTTGTTGATGCTAGTGTATAGAGATAAATTTGATTTTTGCATATTTATTTGTATCCTGAAATTCTTCTAAACTCATTAAGAGTGCTAGTAGTTTTTTAAAAATAAATCATGTTTTCAACATAAAGATCATGTTGCTATGAACAAAGACTGTCTTACTTCTTCCTTTCCAATCTAGATGCATTTTACTTCTTTTATTTTCTTATCACACTGCTAGAACTTCAGGACAACGCTGAATAGAAATAGTGAGAAACGACAGCCTCATCTTGTCCTTATCTCAAAGAGAAAGTATTGTGTCTTTCCGGAGAAGGCAATGGCAACCCACTCCAGTACTCTTGCCTAGAAAATCCCATGGACGGAGGAGCCTGGTAGGCTGCAGCCCATGAGGTCGCTAAGAGTTGGACACGACTGAGCGACTTCACTTTCACTTTTCACTTTCATGCATTGGAGAAGGAAATGGTAACCCACTCCAGCGTTCTTGCCTAGAGAATCCCAGGGACGGGGGAGCCGGGTGGGCTGCCATTTATGGGATTGCACAGAGTCGGACACGACTGAAGCAACTTAGCAGCAGCATTGAGTCTTTCACTACAAAGTACGGCATTAGCTGTAGGCTCTTTCAAACATCCTTCATCACATTGAGAAAATTTCCTACTTGTTGAGAGCTTTAAGTCAGGAATGGAGGTTAGATTATATCAAATGCTTTTTCTGTATGTAAAGATGATCATATGAAAATTGTTTATTAGCTTGTTAATATGGTGAATTACATTGACTATAATAGAATATTAAACCAATTTTGCATTTTTGGGATAAATCAGAAAAATATACTATCATTTTACCAACTTTTAGATTCTATTTGCTAAAATTTTGAGAGTTCTGCACTGTGTTCATGGGGGAATTGGTGTATAGTGTTTTATTTCTTTTTCTGGTATTGATATCAAGGTAATGATGGAGTCAGAGAATAAACTGGAAATTTCTATCATCTCTTAAGTTTATTGGAAAATTCTGTACAGATTTACTGTTATTTCTTCCTTAAATGTTTGGTAGACTTTACCAGTGAAGCAATTTGAGCCAGAGCTTTGTTTTTTGAAAGTGCTTTAACTACAAAATTATTTTTCTTTAATAGGATCAAAGACATATGACTCTAGGTTATTTATTTGAGGCATTTATTTCATGATATCTGTTTGTGTCTTTTAAGAATTTGTCTATTTCACCTATGTTAGTGAATCCAGTGGCATACAGTTGCTCATAATAATTCCATTTTATCTCTGTAGAATCTATAGTTATATTGCATCTCCTATTTCTAGTATTGTACAACTGCACCTTTTTTCCTTTTTTTAACTGATAAGTCTGGTTAGGGGTTTATCAGATTTATTGGTCTTCTCAAAGAACCATCTTTTCTATCTTTAACCTATTTGTGTCTGTATCTACTTGCTTTAGGCTGACATTGGCTCAAATATATTAAAAAAAAAAAATCTACATTTTCTTACTTTCTTTCCCCTCATTTTATACTTTTGATGCCCTCTACTACATCTTCATGTTTATCCTTTTGCTGTTCATTTGGTTATCATTTTCACAGAATTTAAAACTTTAAAAAAAAATCTGTACATTGGCTTATTTAAGTGATTTACTTTCCAATTGTGATTTTTCTCTTTCCTATAGTCTTACTTCTTTTCTATTTAAAAAAGGCTTTTCAATATTTCCTTTAGGGTAGATTTAGTATTGCCATCATCTTTTAGCTTTTGCTTGTCTGAGAAATTCTTTCTCCTGTTCTAAATGATAATCTTCCTGGGTAGAGTACACTAGGTTGAAGAGTTTTCCTTTTCAGGACTTTGAACATATCTTTCCACTCCCTTCTGCCAGATATTTAAAATTTTACTTCATTGGTTGTTAAGTTTATTTGTATTCTTTTAAATATTATTGTACTTTATTCTGTGACTCACTGTTTTTGGAAACAGTTTGGCCTTCGTTTTTAAGAATTTTTAGGTTGGATTGAAGCAGTGCTAAGACCAATTTTCCTTAATACTGTACTATACAATATTACTGTCCAATACTGAGTCAAGAGTCTTCTGAGAATTCTACCAAATTCTTAATGAATCACGAGGCTTTCTAGTCTGTGTGGTGGGAACAGGTACTATATACTCAATTCTGTGTGGGTGAGAGCACTGTGACCTCTAAACCACTCAGGTGATTCTCTTGGCCTTGGGTAATTTCCTAATATAGTAGTGCTAATAAGTATTTCAGCTGAATACTCAAGGGGAACACTTGGCAGAGCTTCAGAATTCTTTGTAGATTTCCCCTTTTATGACTCTTTCCTGTGAACTCTAGACCTCTTGTTTCCCACAATTCTCAACTCCATCTCCTCAATTTGGAATTTTCTAGGCTGTATGGACATTACAGCCTAGAATCCTTTCATAGCATTAAACTGGTACAGTTAGGTGCCTCATCTTGTCTAGTGGTCTTTGTTTTTTTTTAATTATAGCTTCCAGTATCTTGAATAGCATGGTTTAAAAAAAAAATAATTTCATTAGTCTGGTCCTTAGTACTTAATTTTGGTTGGGAACTAAATTTCACTGATTGGTAAGTATATATTTTTGTCAAATAAATTTCAGAGAATTGCCTGAGCTTTATATAGAGCAGTGTGAGGAGCTTCTGTTATACATTTTTAGAAGTGGGAAAATGAGATTAAGGAGCTTCATGACTGAAGGCATTAGGTATTATACAGTGGTACTGGAAGTAAGACAATGCAAGAGGCAAGAAATTTAAGAAAGACTTTTCTATTAAGACTTGTAAGATACAAATGTGTCAAACACTATGTATATATGACAGTGAATAAAAAGATCAAGTCACTTTTTTCATTAAACTTCATCCCAGCATGCATGAAATCAAGTTTTGAGTACCTATTATTTTTGTATCAATAATTGAGATGTTTTATTTAATTAGGGTAGATGATGTAATACAAAAATACACAACATGTGATACATGTTACCTTATAGCTTTATACTTTGTTATAGCACTTGTTACATTATAATTGACAATTTATTCATCTCTTTCACTAACCAGCCTGTGAACTTCTCTGTATCAGGACTAGGGTTTCTTATTTAGTCTTTTAACTCCATTGTCTAGCACAATGCAGTGGACACAGCAGGTATTAGTGAGTGAATACATGAATGGATGAATGGAAGAATGAATGGTGCAACTTTTCTGTACCACAGTTGATTGTCAAGGGAGTTGTTTTGAATAAATAGGCCTTCTGCCCACTGTTCTATCACCCATCAGACAAAATGGCTAACAAGTTTATTCTCAAGCACAACTGAGGTTGGTGTGTAATCATAGGTTAAGTGTTCAGTACATGTTTTCTAAAGTTTTAGTACTAAACTTCTATGACAACTTCAAGCTTTTTGCCTTTAAATTTAAATGAGCAGCAGTAATTCTTAAATTCAAAGAAGTGAGAAGCTAATTACGTATCTACTTGAGTGTTACTTGGTACTTACTTCACAATATGACAAAGGCAGTTCTGTGGTCTTTTATGTAAGAGAGAAAAAAAGTGAGGCAACAGAAAATTGTGGCCCATGACCATGGCAGCAGGATCTTTTTGTCTCTAGGATCTAGAACAATGCCTAGAAATGAAGAGATGTACACCATCTCATCCTTCTCAAGGCTAATTCACCATTAGCAAAATGTATCAGTGCATAGCTGAAAAAAAGAAGTGTCCTCATTTTTGATAATATCAATTTGTGATGAGGATGCTATTATAATAGATTATGAAGAGAATTCTAATTTATCAAAGGGTTTCTTCTAAAGCTGCCTCTTTGAAAAAGCAGAGATTTTCTAATCAAATGGGTCAGCAGATTGCTTTTTAGAATATCTGTCGAATATAAGGCTTCAGCTCAAGCCAAGCTATTGAAGCCATGATTCAATATCCCGAATTCCAATCAGATTCGTAAAATAAGATGCCAGATTGAAAACCTCATTCTTTTTTTGTTAATATAAATTTATTTAAATTGGAGGCTAATTGCTTTACAATATTGTATTGGTTTTGTCATAACATCAACATGAATCCACCACGGTTGTATATGTGTTCCCCATCCTGAACCCCCCTCCGACCTCCCTCTCCATACCATCCCTCTGGGTCATTCCAGTGCACCAGCCCCAGGCATCCTGTATCATGCATCGAACCTGGACTGGCGATTCATTTCATATATGATATTATACATGTTTCAATGCCATTCTCCCAAATCACCGCACCCTCTCCCTCTCCCACAGAGTCCAAAAGACTGTTCTACACATCTGTGTCTCTTTTGTTGTCTCACATACAGGGTTGTTGTTACCATCTTTCTAAATTCCATATATATGCGTTAGTATACTGTATTGGTGTTTTTCTTTCTGGTTTACTTCACTCTGTATAATAGGCTCCAGTTTTATCCACCTCATTAGAACTGATTCAAATGTATTCTTTTTAATGGCTGAGTAATATTCCATTGTGTATATGTACCACAGCTTTCTTATCCATTCGTCTGCTGATGGACATCTAGGTTGCTTCCATGTCCTGGCTATTATAAACAGTGCTGCGATGAACATTGGGGTACACGTGTCTCTTTCAATTCTGGTTTCCTTGGTGTGTATACCCAGTAGTGGGATTGCTGGGTCATATGGCAGTTCTATTTCGAGTTTTTAAAGAAATCTCCACACTGTTCTCCATAGTGGCTGTACTAGTTTGCATTCCCACCAACAGTGTAAGAGGGTTCCCTTTTCTCCACACCCTCTCCAGCATTTATTTTTTGTAGACTTTTGGATAGCAGCCATTCTGACTGGCGTGAAATGGTACCTCATTGTGGTTTTGCATTTCTCTAATAATGAGTGATGTTGAGCATCTTTTCTTCTGTTAGCCATCTGTATGTCTTCTTTGGAGAAATGTCTGTTTAGTTCTTTGGCCCATTTTTTGATTGGGTCATTTATTTTTCTGGAATTGAGCTACAGGAGTTGCTTGTATATTTTTGAGATTATTTCTTTGTCAGTTGCTTCATTTGCTATTATTTTCTCCCATTCTGAAGGCTGTCTTTTCACCTTGCTAATAGTTTCCTTTGTTGTGCAGAAGCTTTTAATTTTAATTAGGTCCCATTTGTTTATTTTTGCTTTTATTTCCAATATTCTAGGAGGTGGGTCATAGAGTATCCTGCTGTGATGTATGTCAGAGAGTGTTTTGCCTATGTTCTCCTCTAGGAGTTTTATAGTTTCTGGTCTTACGTTTAGATCTTTAATCCATTTTGAGTTTATTTTTGTGTATGGTGTTAGAAAGTGTTCTGGTTTCATTCTTTTACAAGTGGTTGACCAGTTTTCCCAGAACCATTTGTTAAAGATTATCTTTTCTCCATTGTATATTCTTGCCTCTTTTGTCAAAGATAAGGTTTCCATAGGTGCATGGATTTATCTCTGGGCTTTCTATTTTGTTCCATTAATCTATATTTCTGTCTTTGTGCCAGTACCATGGTGTCTTGATGACTGTGGGTTTGTAGTAGAGCCTGAAGTCAGGCAGGTTGATTCCTCCAGTTTCATTTTTATTTCTCAAGATCGCTTTGTCTATTTGAGGTTTTTTGTTTTTCCATACAAATTGTGAAATTATTTGTTCTAGCTCTGTGAAAAATACCATTGGTAGCTTGATAGGGATTGCAAAACCTCAGTCATTCTTAACTTGCTTCTCAGAAGATCCTTGTATGTAATCAGCAGAATAGTACAAGGATACACAGGAGAAGAAAAACAAGCCACACACAAACAGAATGTGGTAAAGTTGGGCATAAGTTACAGGGCTTTAAGTCTATTTTATAATTAAAAACTTGGTCAAATATTTGTTAAGATATAAAATATAATTATGAAAAGGTGAAATATCAGAAAAGAATTCACTGAAAATACCCAAATCAGACTTGTTGAATAATTTATTTCCAGACTTTGTTTATCCTGCGTACGAAAAAAAAAAAAAAAAAAAAAAAGCTGAGTGGGAAAAAAAGCAGATTAGTAGATTCTAATAGCTTACCAAGCAAGCTTTGTCAATTAGTTTGCAACTGCTGATAAAAGCACAAAAATATGTACTAGAGCTGTGAGATATTCCATGAAACTGTTACAGTGTCTTTTCCTGGTATTAATTGCAAATGCAAAAATTGACATTCAGTAAGGTTTGCTAGCAATTTCTTTCCACATAAATCCCTCATAATCTTTATTTAGCTAAGTTAATCATGTCTGTTCAGATTGTGTGCAACTGATTCAATTTTTCAAAGAATCTTGGTCTCAAAAAAATCACTTTGATCTGTAATATTCATCTTTCTGAATGAATGCTTTCAACTTGAAACTTTTATCTGAATTATCTACTGTTGAGTCAAATTCCTGTTTTATTCTTTTGCATGAGGACACATTTTTGAGTGTCCTGGTAGCTCAGCTGGTAAAGAATCCAACTGCAATGCAGGAGACCCTGGTTCGATTTCTGGGTTGGGAAGATCCCCTGGAGAAGGGATAGGCTACCCACTCCAGTATTCTTGGGCTTCCCTGGTGGTTCAGACAGTAAAGAATCCACGTGCTATGTGGGAGACCTATGTTGAATCCCTGGGTTAGGAAGATCCCTTGGAGGAGGGCATGGCCACCCACACCAGTATTCTTGGCTTGGAGAATCCCCATGGCCAGAGGAGCCTGGCAGGCTACAGTCCCTTGGGTCTCAAAAACTTGGATATTACTGAGTGACTAAGCACAGCAAAATTTATTGTTTTTTTTTTGTTTTTTTTTGTATTCAGTAGAGATGTTTTACTTAATTAGGAATTTCTTTTAACAACTGGATTTAGAAAGGTTCCAACTGCACTGAAATTAAATTTTAATTTATCTTAGGATTTATCTTAGATAGAAGCATTATGAAACTTTTCTCTGTGTCTTGGACCTTTACTCAACCATGAGAAAAAGCCCATGCTAGACGGCTGGAAAGTGAGAGGCATGAAATGCAGATGACCATCTTAGCCGAAAGTGAAACTGAGGTCACTCAGTCGTGTCTGACTCTTTGCGACCCCATGGACTGTAGCCTACCAGGCTCCTCTGTCCATGGGATTTTCCAGACAATAGTACTGGAGTGGATTGCCATTTCCTTCTCCAGTAGATCTTCCCAACCCAGGGATGGAACCCAGGTCTCCCACATTGTAGACAGACGCTTTACCATCTGAGCCACCAGGGAAGTCCTAATCTTAGCGGAGGCCCATTCTAAATCAGGTAAGATCAGAAAACACACACACACACACACACACACACACACACACAAAACCTATCTTTCTGAACCCAGTTAAAACTGCTGAATTGCAGAATTGTGAGCTAAATAAATGGTCATTGTTTTAATTTTTAGATCTTGAGGAATGGTTGTTTAATACAAAAATAGCTATTTGATATCTTGCAACTAAAGATGAGGGACAGATGTCAATTGATGAATATTTGCTTATTTGCTACTCTAAGCCAACTACTAGCATTTGGCTAATACCATAAAACATATTATCAAAGAATTTTAAACATGATATAAACTTTAAAGATATCTTGATAGAAGCTCCTTAGTTTACCAATGAAGAAACTGAGACTCAAAGAGATTAAGTGATTTGTAAAAGGTCATATAGGTAACTGTAGTGCTAGATTTTATGGCAACCCACTCAAGTATTCTTGCCTGGAAAATTCCATGGATGGAGGAGCCTGGTGGGCTACAGTCCATGGAATCACAAAGAGTCGGACACAACTGAGCAACTTCACTTTCACTTTTCACTTTCATTCACTGGAGAAGGGAATGGCAACCCACTCCAGTGTTCTTGCCTGGAGAATCCCAGGGACGGGGGAGCCCGGTGGGCTGCCATCTATGGGGTCACACAGAGTCAGACACGACTGACATGACTTAGCAGCAGCAGCAGCTAGATTTTAAGAATGCTAGGAGAATAATAAAAAAAGATAGATGACAAATGCATATCAATTTTGGAAGCAAAGTGCTCACGAACTTCTTTAGAAAGAGAAGAGAATGTGACCATGGAAAGCTTAGGAAAGGAGTTCTGCATGACTGAGACGTTTTCCATCATTACCAGTAGACATGTGTCTCTCAAATCTTGTCACCCAAATAGTCTGAATGTTGGATGAGAATGAACTCACCCTCAAGGGTTTTGTGGGTGTAACCAGAGGCTACTGACTTGGAGGATCAAATTTCCTTGAAGTCTGTAAAATACTTTTGTGCCCTATCACATAGTATAGATTGTTTACATAAATAAGGATTTTTTATCTCCAAAATTTCATGAGAAACTGACTCTGAAGAAAAATGAATCCTATTTGTCTTAAGTTTTGAGTTATGACCTGAACATAACCTTGAATCCTCCTGGAGAAGCACATTAGATTAAAGCGGTCAAGCAAAAAAAACATTCTATACACTGCTGATAACAGGGTAAAAATTCACAAGGCCTCTGGTTGTCTCATTTGGGGTACCTTATTGTAAATCCTCTCTATTTTATCCCCTCTATACATATTTATTGAGTACCTTATAAGTTCCAGATACTGTTCAAAGTCTTGAAGATTTTTTAAAGCAAAGATATACCATTCTAATTGTGACTCAAACCAAAAACAATAGCTTTCTTATACTGTAACCACAGATACAAGTGGTATCCCGACAGAAAGTGCAGAAGCAGCAGCTCTAACGACCCAGATTCACTTTCAAAGGTAGTCAAAAGAAGAAAGACTTAAACAAACCATGAAAACTGGCAGTGGTTGGTAAGATACCTGCTGCGAATAGGGTGAAACCCACATTTCTGGCTTGTTATCTAGATACCCTTGGCTTCCACCCCACCTCCCTGACAGCTGGCCACTTGCAGATGCAGGTATGACAACCTGTATGCTCTGGTAGGAGGGAAGCCAAACCTTCAGCACACTGAACCAGACAAACAAGAAAGCAATAGCTGTCTCTTGGAGGGAAAGGATCAATAATCAGTCTCTCAAAATCAAATTCACACGAGTAACCATTCAAATAACTAATTTTACAAATGTTTTTCTCTTGTTAATCTAAATTTGGAAAAGATAAGACTAAAAGACTTTGACCACCCTGGAGATAGAGGTCCGAGAGGCTGACTTTGGGAAGAATTTTTACTTTAGGCCACCTTTGTCAGGGGTCCTGGATTTCAGTTGCAGCATCCAGAGCAAGTGAGTGTCCTAGCTAGCCCATTAATGCCAGAAGTCTAGGAGAGAAAAAAGTCTTTTCTTCTACCCATTTTAAGTTCCTTAGCTGGGGCCCTGATAATCTGGCTAACGGCAGATTGTTGTTTTTATTGTTCAGTTGCCAAGTCGTGTCTGACTCTTTGTGACATTATGGACTGCAGCATGCCAGGCTTCCCTGTCCTTCCTTCACTATCTCCTGGAGTTTGCTCAGATTCTTGTCCATTGAGTTGGTGATGCCACCCAACCATCTCATCCTTTGCTGCCCTTTTTTCCTTTTGCCTTCAATCTTTCTCAGCGTCAGGTTCTCTTCTGATGAGTCAGCTCTTTGCATCAGGTGGTTGAAGTACTGGAGCTTCTACTTCAGCATCAGTCTTTTCAATGAATATTCAGGGTTGATTTCCTTTAGGACTGACTGGTTTGATCTCCTTGCAGTTCAAGGAACTCTCAAGAGTCTTCTCCAGCACCACAATTCAAAGGCATCAATTGTTCAGTGCTCAGTCTTTTTTATGGCCCAACTCTCACATCTATACATAATTACTGGAAAAACCATAGCTTTGACTATAAGGACCTTTGTCAGCAAAGTGATGTCTTTGCTTTTTTTAAAAAAATTATTTATTTTAATTGGAGGCTAATTACTTTACAATATTGTATTGGTTTTGCCATACATTGACATGAATCCACCACGGGTGTATATGTGTTCCCCATCCTGAACCCCCTCCCACCTTGCATCAAACCTGGACTGGCGATTTGTTTCACATATGATATTTTACATATTTCAATGCCATTCTCCCAAACCATCCCACCCTCGCCCTCTCCCACAGAGTCCAAAAGCCTGTTCTATACATCTGTGTCTCTTTTGCTGTCTCACATATAGGGTTATCATTACCATCTTTCTAAATTCCATATGTATGCGTTAGTATACTGTATTGATGTTTTTCTTTCTGGCTTACTTCACTCTGTATAATAGGCTCCAGTTTCATTCACCTCATTAGAACTGATTCAAATGTATTCTTTTTAATGGCTGAGTAATATTCCATTGTGTATATGTACCACAGCTTTCTTATCCATTCGTCTGTTGATGGACATCTAGGTTGCTACCATGTCCTGGCTATTATAAATAGTACTGCAATGAACATTGGGGTACACGTGTCTCTTTCAATTCTGGTTTCCTCGGTGTGTATGCCCAGTAGTGGGGTTGCTGGGTCATATGGCAGTTCTATTTTGAGTTTTTTAAGGCATCTCCACACTGTTCTCCATAATGGCTGTACTAGTTTGCATTCCGACCAACAGTGTAAGAGGGTTCCCTTTTCTCCACATCCTCTCCAGCATTTATTTTTTGTAGACTTTTGCATAGCAGCCATTCTGACTGGCATGAAATGGTACCTCATTGTGGTTTTGCATTTCTCTAATAATGAGTGATGTTGAGCATCTTTTCATGTGTTTGTTAACCATCTGTGTGTCTACTTTGGAGAAATGTCTGTTTAGTTCTTTGGCCCATTTTTTGATTGGGTCATTTACTTTTCTGGAATTAAGCTGCAGGAGTTGCTTGTATATTTTTGAGATTAATTCTTTGTTTGTTGCTTTGTTTGCTATTATTTTCTCCCATTCTGAAGGCTGTCTTTTCACCTTGCTTATAGTTTCCTTTGTTGTGCAGAAGCTTTTAATTTTAATTAGGTCCCATTTGTTTATTTTTGCTTTTATTTCCAATATTTATGGGAGGTGGGTCATAGAGGATCCTGCTGTGATTTATGCCAGAGTGCTTTGCCTATGTTCTCCTCTAGGAGTTTTATAGTTTCTGGTTTTACATTTAGATCTTTAACCCATTTTGAGTTTATTTTTGTGTATGGTGTTAGAAAGTGTTCTGGTTTCATTCTTTTACAAGTGGTTGACCAGTTTTCCCAGCACCATTTGTTAAAGAGATTATCTTTTCTCCATGGTATATTCTTCCCTCCTTTGTCAAAGATAAGGTTTCCATAGGTGTGTGGATTTATCTCTGGGCTTTCTATTTTGTTCCATTGATCTATATTTCTGTCTTTGTGCCAGTACCATGGTGTCTTGATGACTGTAGCTTTGTAGTAGAGCCTGAAGTCAGGCAGGTTGATTCCTCCAGTTCCATTCTTCTTTCTCAAGATTGCTTTGGCTATTCAAGGTTTTTTGTATTTCCATACAAATTGTGAAATTATTTGTTCTAGTTCTCTGAAAAATATCATTGGTAGCTTGATAAGGATTGCATTGAATCTATAGATTGCTTTGGGTAGTATACTCATTTTCACTATATTGATTCTTCCAATCCGTGAACATAGTGTATTTCTCCATCTATTTGTGACCTTTTTGATTTCTTTCATCAGTGTTTTATAGTTTTCTATATATAGGTCTTTTGTTTCTTTAAGTAGATATATTCCTAAGTATTTTATTTTTTTCATTGCAGTGATGAATGGAATTGTTTCCTTAATTTCTCTTTCTGTTCTCTCATTGTTAATGTATAGGAATGCAAGGGATTTCTGTGTGCTGATTTTATATCCTGCAACTTTACCATATTCATTGATTAGCTCTAGTAATTTTCTGGTGGAGTCTTTAGGGTTTTCTATGTAGAGGATCATGTCATCTGCAAAAAGTGAGAGTTTTACTTCTTCTTTTCCAATCTTTTCCTTTTATTTCTTTTTCTGCTCTGATTGCTGTGGCCAAAACTTCCAAAACTATGTTGAATAGTAGTGGTGAGAGTGGACACCCTTGTCTTGTTCCTGACTTTGGGGAAATGCTTTAAATTTTTCACCATTGAGGATAATGTTTGCTGTGGGTTTGTCATATATAGCTTTTATTATGCTGACGTATGTTCCTTCTATTCCTGCTTTCTGGAGAGTTTTTATCATAAATGGATGTTGAATTTTGTCAAAGGCTTTCTCTGTATCTATTGAGATAATCGTATGGTTTTTATTTTTTAATTTGTTAATGTGGTGTATTGCATTGATTGATTTGCAGAATTTGAAGAATCCTTGCATCCTTGGGATAAAGCCCACTTGGTCATGATGTATGATTTTTTAAATATTTTGTTGGATTCTGTTTGTTAGAATTTTGTTAAGGATTTTTGCATCTATGTTCATCAGTGATATTGGCCTGTGGTTTTCTTTTTTTGTGGTATCTTTGTCAGGTTTTGGTATTAGGGTGATGATGGCCTCATAGAATGAGTTTGGAAGTTTACCTTCCTCTGCAATTTTCTGGAAGAGTTTGAGTAGGATAGGTGTTAGCTCTTCTCTAAATTTTTGGTAGAATTCAGCTGTGGAGCTGTCTGGTCCTGGGCTTTTGTTTGCTGGAAGATTTCTAATTACAGTTTCAATTTCTGTGCTTGTGATGGGTCTGTTAAGATTTCCTATTTCTTCCTGGTTCAGTTTTGCAAAGTTGTACTTTTCTAAAAATTTGTCCATTTCTTCCAAGTTGTCCATTTTATTGGCATATAGTTGCTGACAGTAGTCTCTTATGATCCTTTGTATTTCTGTGTTGTCTGTTGTGATCTCTCCATTTTAATTTCTAATTTTGTTGATTTGATTTTTCTCTGTTTGTTTCTTGATGAGTCTGGCTAATGGTTTGTCAATTTTATTTATCCTCTCAAAGAACCAGCTTTTGGCTTTGTTGATTTTTGCTATGGTCTCCTTTGTTTCTTTTGCATTTATTTCTGCCCTAATTTTTAAGATTTCTTTCCTTCTACTAACCCTGGGGTTCTTCATTTCTTCCTTTTCTAGTTGCTTTAGGTGTAGAGTTAGGTTTTTTATTTGACTTTTTTCTTGTTTCTTGAGGTAAGCCTGTATTGCTGTGAACCTTCCTCTTAGCACTGCTTTTACAGTGTCCCATAGGTTTTGGGTTGTGTTTTCATTTTCATTCATTTCTATACATATTTTAATTTCATTTTTGATTTCTTCTGTGATTTGTTCATTATTCAGCAGTGTGTTGTTCAGCCTCCATATGTTGGAATTTTTAATAGTTTTTCTCCTGGAATTGAGATCTAATCTTACTGCATTATGGTCAGAAAAGGGGCTTGGAATGATTTCAATTTTTTCGAATTTACCAAGGCTAGATTTATGGCCCAGGATGTGATCTATCCTGGAGAAGGTTCCATGTGCGCTTGAGAAAAAGGTTAAATTCATTGTTTTGGGGTGAAATGTCCTATATATCAATTAGGTCTAACTGGTCTATTGTATCATTTAAAGTTTGTGTTTCCTTGTTAATTTTGTTTAGTTGATCTATCCATAGGTGTGAGGTGGGGGCTGTGACTTATCGCCTCCCCCATCCCTGCTGCTCGGTTTTCTGGGTGTACAATCTGTGCACCTTCTCAGGTGTGCCGTGTGTCTCTTCTGGGGAGTTGATCTCTGGCTGCGACCCTCCAGCCGATGTTAACCATCCAGAATCCCAAGAAGTCTTGGTTAGCAATGAAGCCTGCTTGCAGTTTGGTATAGGATGCCTCTCTGGGACTGCGATTGCCCCCTTCTGTCCCTGGCTGCCCTCGCCTGCCTGTCTCCGGTGGGGTATGGGCTGGCCCTCAGCCGGCTAGCTCTGCTCAGTCCTTTGTTCTGTGAGTGGGCCTGGCGGTGTTTTAGGTTAGGGCTTTTCGTGGGATAGCTATCCCACAGTCTGGGTTGCTGTCTCTAGTTAGTTCCCTCAGATTGCCCTTGGGGCCATTCAGGCCCGGTCCTTATGCTAAGGAATGCAGCCCGCACCTCCCTGTCCAGCCCCCGCTTGCTAGTGGCAGATGCGAGTGTCTGGGCTGCTTCTCTGCTGGGAGTTAGGCATGAAATCTGTGGGTTTTAAATATTTATTTATTTTTCCTCCAGGTTATGTTGCCCTCTGAGGTTCCAAGGCTCACAAGAGACGCACCAGTAAGAGTGTTTCCTGGTGTTTGGAAACATCTCTCTTTTTTAAGACTCCCTTCCTGGGACAGATCTCCGTCCCCACCTCTTTTGTCTCTCTTTTTATCTTTTATATTTTGCCCTACCTCCTTTCGAAGACAATGGGCTGCCTTTCTGGGTGCCTGATGTCCTCTGCCAGCATCCAGAAGTTGTTTTGTGGAATTTGCTCAGCGTTCAAATGTTCTTTTGATGAATTTTTTGGGGAGAAAGTGGTCTCCCCATCCTATTCCTCCACCATCTTAGGACTGCCCCTCCTGTCTGAAGCAGGGTCCCAGGACAACAGACACCGTCTTTGCTTTTTAATACACTGTCTAGGTTTGTCATAGCTTTCCTTCCAAGGAGTAAGTGTCTTTTAATTTCATGGTTGTAGTTACTGTCTGCAATGATTTTGGAGCCCAAGAAGATAAAATCTGTCACTGCTTCTACTTTTTCCCCTTCTATTTGCCTGAAGTGATGGGACTGGATGCCATGATCTTAGTTTTCTGAATGTTGAGTTTTAAGCCAGCTAGCATTCCATTAACAGTATGATAAGGCAGAGGCAGATTAACAAATGAAAAACAAGAGAAGTTTATCAGCATGTGCATTGTGCATGTACATATGAGAGCACCTAAAGATGGGCCACCCAAAATGTGTTCAGAATTTGGGTTTTTTATACCATCTTAGACAAGGTAAAGGGATAAAAGGCTTCTGAGGAGACTAGTTATGCAAAGGTAGCCAGAAAATATATGGTAAGCAAGAGTTGTTTAATAAGGTTTGTTAACCATTTTTTTTTTAGTGCCTTCCCCATTGATGAGTTGAGTCCTCTTTCTGGTATAGGAAAAGAAGACATCTTTTCAAAAATTTCCTTTATCAATTTAAGTAAGTAAGTGTTAGTCGATCAGTCGTGCCCAGCTCCTTGCAACCCCATGGCCAGCAGCCCACCAGGCTCCTCTGTCCATGAGATTTTCCAGGCAAGGATACTGGAGTGGGCTGCCATTTCCTTCTCCAGGTGATCTTCCCAACCCAGGGATCGAACCCGGGTCTCCTACACTGCAGACAGATTCTTTACCGACTGAGCTACAGGGAAGCCCTTATCAATGCAAGTTTCCTTTAAAAAGGATCCTGTGTCCTGGTTTAGAGCTTTTCCTCAGCATTTTGGTTCCACTGGCCTCTAGCTCAAAGAAACATATTTTGGCATGGTTATTCTGTACCATTCAAGATAGAGTAGCATGAAACCAAAACTCCTGCTTTCAAGGAGTATATTAAATTCCTGCTGTTAAACACCACATACTAACTGAAACAACAGAAACATTATCTTAAGTTTCTGGAGGTTAGAAGTCTAACTTGGTTTCACAGAATCACTTTTCTTCTGAAGCCTCTAGGAAAGAATGCTTCCTTGACATTTCCAGCTTTTAGAGGCCACCTATATTCATTGACTTGTGGCCTCTTCCTGTATCTTGAAGCCAGCAGCACAGCATCTTCTCGGTCCTCTGCTTCCATCATCACATCTCTCTCTGTCTCTGATCTTCCTATCTTCCTTTTATAAGGACTCTTGTGATTATATTGGGGCGACACAGATAATCCAGGATGATCTCTCTATCCCAAGATTATTTCAGTCACATTTGCGAAGTATTTCTTTCTTTTCTTCTTCTTCTTCTTTTTTAAAAATTATATAAGGTGTTATAGTCACAGGTTTTGCCATTAGGACGTAAACTTATTTGGGAACCTGTTATTCAACTTCACACAAGGAAATTATATTTCAGTAAAGTCCACCTTTATAGGATGAATTTCTTGAATACATGTCAGATAAATTTTTATGATGTTTGGGGAGGAGAAAGATGGGGAAATAAGAGGACTTGACCTTATCCCCTCTCTTGAATACACTAAAAATAACATTAATAGCAGAACAACCATTGACAAAAATGACTGGAACCTACCACAAAAGATATTCTATATCTAAAGACAAAGAAGAAGTCACAAAGAGACAGTATAAAGGGTACTTTTCATGATATGATCAAATCCCATACTCACCAGTTTGGTTATCCACAGATTGGAAAATAACTATATTGCAGAGTTTCTCCCACAGGAGTGAGAGTTCTGAGCTCCATGTTAGGCTCCCCAGCCTGGAGGTCTAGCACAGGAAGCAGGAGCCCCCAGAGCATTCGGCTTTGAAGGCTAGTAAGGTTTGAGTGCAAGAGCCCCATAGGACTGGGGGAAACAGAGATTCCTTGTGTGCACTTGGAGGGTGCACACAAGGTTTCAGGTGCACTGGGACCCATGGCAAAGCAGTGACTCCATAGGAGCCTGGGCCAGATCTAACTGTGGGTGTTGGAGTGTCTCCTGGAGAGGTAGGGGTTAGCTTTAGCTCACGGTTGGGATGGACACTGGTGGCAGAATCCCCAGGGAATATTCACTGGCATGAGCTCTCCTAGAGGTTGCCATTTTGACACTGAGACCTGGCCTGACTGAATAGCCTGCAGGTTCCAGTGCTGGGATGCCTCAGGTGGAAACGCAGCCCCATCCATCAACAGCCAGGCTCCTTAAAGTCATCATGAGCCCACAGTTGCTGCCTCTAAAAACAACCTGTGACATGGCCCTGCCTACCAGAGACAAAATGCAGCTCCATCCACCAGTGGGTGGGCACCAGAAGCAAGAGGAAGTACGATTTTACAGCCTGTGGAACAGATAGCACAAAGATAGGAAGCTATAAAAAATGAGATGCCAGAGAAATATGTTCCAGATATAGGAACAAGATAAAACCCCAGAAAAACTAAGTGAAGTGGAGATAGGCAGTCTGCCTGAAAAAGAATTCAGAGTAATGACAGTAAAGATGATCCAAGATCTTGGAAAAAGAATGGAAGCAGACTGACAAGATTATGAGAAATGTTTATCAAAGAGCTAGAAGATTGAAAAAAAAAAAAAAAAAGAGATGAACAATACAATAAATGAAATGAAAAGTACACTAGAAGGAAGCAATAACAGAATAAATGAGGCAGAAGAATGAATAAGTGAGCTGGAAGACAGATTGGTAGAAATCACTGCAGTGGGAAAAAATAGTTATGAAGTTTTTATGATGTTCTCAGCAGTATCTCTAGTAACTCCCTGACTCAAATCCATAGCTCAGCAATCTTGACTTGCTCCTATTACCCCAACCTCAAGAACACATTTGCTATTTTTCATCCCCAATGATTTGCCTCCGTCTACACTACCCTATGGAGAAGGGAATGGCAACCCACTCCAGTGTTCTTGCCTGGAGAATCCCAGGGATGGGGGAGCCTGGTGGGCTTCCGTCTATGGGGTCGCATAGAGTTGGACACGATTGAAGCAACTTAGCAGCAGCAGCAGCAGCAACACTACCCTAACTCTGTCCCTACATCTGTGAACCCTCTGCCTGGAAAAACACCCATCCAAGGTATCACCTCATCTGAGAAATGGTGCCCCTTCCATTTCCTCCAAAAAGATCCTTTGTCTCTACTATGGGCTCCCAAATCACTGCAGACAGTGACTATAGCCATGAAATTAAAAGGCACTGGCTCCTTGGAAAGAAAGCTATGACAAACTGAGACAGTGTACTACAAAGCAGAGACATCACTTTTCTGACAAAGGTCCATATAGTCAAAGCTGTGATTTTTCCAGTAGTCATGTGTGGATGTGAGAGTTGGACCATAAAGAAGGCTACTAATGATGATAAAGTGTTAGTCACTCAGTCGTGACTCTTTATGACCCCATGGACTGTAACTCGCCAGGTGTCTTTGTCCACGGAATTCTCCAGGCAAGAATACTGGAGTGGGTAGCCATTCCCTTCTCCAGGGGATCCTCCTGACCCAGGGATTGAACCGGGGTCTCCTGCATTGCAGGCAATTACTTTATTGCCTGAGCCACCATGGAAGCCCAAAGAAGACTGAGAGCTGAAGAACTGATGATGCTTTTGAATTGTGGTGCTGGAGAAGACTCTTGAGAGTCCCTTGGACTCTAAGGAGATCAAATCAGTCAATCCTAAAGGTAATCAACTGTGAATATTCATTGGAAGGACTAATGCTAAAGCTGAAGCTCCAAAACTTTGGCTACCTGATGTGAAGAAATGATTCATTGGAAAAGACCCTGATGCTGGGAAAGATTGAAGGTAAAAGAAGAGGGCATGCTATGAGAATGGTTATATAGCATCACTGACTCAATGGACATGAATTTGAGCAAACTCCAGGAGATAGTGGAGGAATGAGGAACCTGGTGTGCTGCAGTCCACGGGGTCGCAGAGTCGGATACGACTTATCGACTGAACGATGACAACAATGGATTTGATCACACACTGTATTAGAACTGTCTACATGATAGTAGTCTTGCTCCATTAGTGGAAGGCTCCTTGAGAGTAGGGAGTGTATCATTCATTTTTTCTAGCCTCATCACTCACTCATAGTAGTTGGCACACAGTGAGAGCTTAAGTAATGTCAAATAAATAAGTATCACTGAAATTGTTTAAGTATAGTAATTATGAGAGGATGGAGGGAGGGAAAAAAACTCAAGAAGGAGTTTTATCGTGAGTTGTTAAATAAGTTTAGTAAAGAGCAGCTTTCTTTGCTGAGCCTTAGAAACAGAATAGCAGACAGGAAAGATGAGATGAGATATACATGACTCACAGGCAGTGAAGATAACAAGAGCCGGAGGCGCAGAAGCTTCAGGGCTGCTTCTCTCAGTTGGGGTGCTTTTGATGTGTGCCTGCTTTGATCCCTGCTGTGTAGCTATGGCTCAAGATGCTCTGGAATGAAGAAAAACTACTTACTGTCTGCTGTTTCCAAGATCCAGAATGTGTTAGAAAAGAAGCACATGGGGAGGGGGCAGGTTTATCTGGTGGCAAAATAAAATCATTTCCCAAAGGTAAATAGTCTTTCCCAATGGTTGAGAGCTGAAGCTAAAGAAAAGAGGATGCACAGAGGGGACACTGCTGTGTGCAGAAGAGAAAAGCTGAATGCAACATAAAAGCAGAGACAAAGAAAAAAAAAAAAAAAAGCAGAGACAAGATAAAATAGAAAAATGTAAAAGGGCAGCTGTGCACAGGTGAAGTCAGCTAAGCTGTATAATTAGTGAAGGACACAGTGGGACACTGGGCCATACATGGAAGGATTTTGCCAGCCTCTTGGACAACACATGGGAATATAGTTAGTGACATTCCAGGACCTTATACCAAGGAAAAGGACAACACAGATAACAGATCATGACCGGGGCAGAGGGAGAAATACACTGTGTATGGGGGGCCAAGTAGAACTCTCATTTGTGTACCTTATTTTTAAAAGCACGACTTCTATTATAAATTATGCCCAAGTAAAATCATCCTAAATAAAAGCTGGCTTAAAACTCAACATTCAAAAAACTAAGATCATGACATCTGGTTCATCACTTCAGGCAAATAGAATGGGAATAAGTAGAAGCAGTGACAGATTTTATTTCCTTAGGTTCCAAAATCACTGCAGATGGTAACTGCAGCCATGCAATTAAAAGACGCTTGCTCCTTGAAAGGAAAGCTATGACAAACCTAGACAGTGTACTAAAAAGCAGAGACATTTCTTTGACAACAAAGTTCCTTAGTAGTCATGGATAGATGTGGGAGTTGGACCATAAACAAGGCTGAGCACTGAAGAACAGATGCTTTGGAGCTGTGGTGTTGGAGAAGACTCTTGAGAGTCCCTTGGAAAGCAAGGAAATCAAACCAGTCAATATAAAAAGAAATCAACCCTGAATATTCACTGGAAGGACTGCTGCTGAAGCTGAAGCTCCCATACTTTGGCCACCTGATGTGAAGAGCCAATTCATTGGAAAAGACCCTGATGCTGGGCAAGATTAAAGGCAGGAGAAGAAGGGGATGACAGAGGACTAGATGGTTGGATGGCATCCCCAACTCAATGGACAAGAGTTTGAGCAAGTTCTGGGAGATGGTGAAGGTCAGGGAAGCCTGGAGTGCTGCAGTCCATGGGGTCACAAAGAATCAGACACAACTGAACAACCATAACAACAACAGATCATCCTTATTAAATTTGAGATGTGGATTCAGTTATTCTCAAAACTACTTTTTTGAAATAGAGCTTTCATTCAGAAATTTTCTAAATTTGTATAATAGTCAGATCCTCTTGAATATCTCAGACTAACCTAGTGTAAATGTTCAACAAATTTCATCTCCCCAGGTTGGTAAAGAGAGAAAGGAGATACTATGAACTCTCAAAGAAAAGGAGAAAAAGGGTCCAGGTTGAAAAAGCTTTGGAGAGTTATTGTTAGAAGAAAAATCAAGTACTATGATGCCATGCATATTAAATGAGTTTAGGGGTAAAAATCTGGGGCTGTACCTAAGCAAATTTCTGATGGACTTGATTCAAAAAGGAATCACTTCCAGAATATGCAGTATTTTAGGGTTAATTGCTCCATCCCCACATCTGGGTATTAGATGAAATATATGTGGGGGTCAGTCATTATAGTTCTTCTGCTATTGTTGCTGTTTAGTCACTAAGTCGTGTCTGACTCTTTGCGACCCCATGGACTATAGCCCACTAGGCTCCTCTTTCCATGGGATTTCCCAGGCAAGAATACTCGAGTGTGTTGCCATTTCCTTCTCCAGGGGATTTTCCCGACTCAGGGATTGAACCCGCTTTTCCTGCTTGGCAGGTGGAATCTTTACCACTGAGCCACGTGGGAAGCTGTAGATCTTCTACAAAGGCCTAAATCATGTGATTTAAAATACCCCAAAGCAGAGACTTTATTTTATTCACCAATAGAAGAATTTCTGCACATTGTGGATACTCAACAAACAGTTGATGGAACAAGGATAAGTGTAGAGAAGCTGAAGCACTGAATCTATTAAATTTGTGCTTGTGAATGGGGATAATAATGGGGAAGAAAATCATGATTTTTCAAAGACCTCTTGAGCCTCTGAGGCTTGGGCTTCTGTGATTTAGTCCCAGGAGAGAATTAATATTAATAGTTACATTGTTGAATACCAGATATTGAGCTAGACAATTTAGATACATTGTTGTTAATCCTCAGAATAACTTTCCAAGTTTCATATTATCTGTTTTATAGATGTGTATATAGGCTGTGAAAAAGTTAAACAACGTTTCCAAAGTTACATAGCCATTAAATGGCAAAGCAGTAACTCAAATCCATATGACTGCTAAATCAATGTATTTTACTTTTATCACATTTAATATTGTATATATTTTGAAAAATTTTATTTCTTGTAGTAAAATTAGTGTATGTTCATTAGAATAAATTCAGAAAAGAGAGAAAGGTGCAGGGGGACAAAGTCAGCTATGATATATCCACTCTTTTGTAAACATATGGCAATATAATGTTTCTATAAAGTCACCGCAAACACTGAAATAGCAATCCCGAAACTTTGTGCCTAGGGGAATTATAGAGTTAGGTTCCTTCGAGCCTTTGGCCCTAACATTTTCATGAACTGACTAAGCTATAACCTCGTTTTATGTATGTTTCTGTTTAAAAATGCATTATTTAATTGTTTTGTTGATTCATTAACATTTAACTGATAGCCAACAGTACTATAACTTGTGCCTGAATGGAGTTTACCTAACACATTCATTTGCTCTTCAGGTATATCACCACCTTGTTATTCTGAGGAACAAAAGGCAGCACTTCAGCACTATACTTGGGGTTCATTTTAAACAGTGAAGTCACCCATCAAAAGCTCCAAAATAAAAACATGGCACTGCATAACTGTAAAAAGGACACTTATTTACAGCATGAGAGCTGAAACAAGAAGGTAGAGCCTTATCTTGCTCAACCTTAGCTGGAAACATGCATGTCAGGTGATTCAAATATGGTGTTATTCGGGCATGTCCATGAATGACCATGGAAATCATAGTCTATGTAATCACAGAGCTAGAAACTGAATAATCATGTCAGATTCTGCTTTCTAAGAGGACAGATATTAGGCAGTTTATTCCATTCTTATCAATTTTGAAGAAAGCTGTCTACAGATTCCCTTGAAAGTATACATTATGATTTTAGAGAAAATTTACTCTAAATCTGAATTGCTCATGTAAGACTTCTCTTCTTTTTGTCTTATTTAGAAGCAAAGATTTAGAGGTGGGGGTGAAGAGAGGGAACTGTCATTCATTTTAATATAAGGATAATCTCAGATATTTTCCTTTTCCAAATATTTATATTTATTAGCATTCTATTTTGGAAAAATTAATGTTGGACATGATAGAAATTAAAACAGTTTCAGGGGTACACACGTTAAAAAAATAAGACTCCTTCATACTCCCCAAATTCAGTAATCACTGTTTATCATTTCTTATAAATATATTGTAGAAATACTCTATGCAGCTACCAACATATATATCTACATTTAAATTTTATAAAAGACATAAAAATGAAAAGATATACAGGATAGGATAAGTATCCCTAATTCTACTTTATCCAAAAAGGTAATAATATATTTTATAACTCTTAAATGCACTAGGTACAAAGACAGTAAATGGTCTTGAGATTTTTGTTCTAATTTTAAGGGAAGCGGAACTATTATCAATTGATAGCATATTGTATGCACACTTGTGTTAGGCACTTTATACATTTTATGTATTTTGAGGTCTCAAAGATGTCATGAAGGAAGTATTATTTCCATTTTATAAATTAAAAATACTGCATTTCAGAGAAGTTAAGTACTTTCTTTAATGTCACACAGCTGATAATATATACACAATTAGAACCCACTTCCAGAGCATTATTCCAATATCTATGCTAATTTCATATATATAGTCTAGCTCTTACACATTTCTTAACATTTGAATTATTAATATGGATATGGCAGTTGATATTAGCTCAGTGGTTTAAAAATCTCTAATGAGGATCTGTACCTATAAGTTCACCCTTCTTCAGTCTGTGATTAATGCCACTTTGTACTTGACATTATAAAACCATAAATATTCAGTAGAGTCAAATCTCTTAGAGAACACCAGACACTAAGAAGAATGGCATCACAGACCTGCAGATGGCACTACTGCCCACAAGTCATCCAAATCTAACTTACTAATAGGTTTCTTAAAAATACATTCACTTTAGAAATTATGTAACACTGATTACAAAAGTTAAATTTCCACCGTCTGTGATTTTTAAACTATGTAATTCTTCCAATTTATGATTTGATTTTTAAACTATGTAATTCTTCCAATTTATGATTTGATTTTGAAATTTAATTTTCTGTTTACTGACCAATAAGTGCTTAATAGCAACACTTAATAGCACTACAGCCTAGGTGAAATATAAATCTGAGTGGAGGGGACACACAATGTTAAGATGGGGAAAAGAAAGACTTTGGACTCTTCACTTGAGCATGAAGTAATGCCTGGCAAGTTAGATCACTGAATTGTAAGAAGACAGGTAGAAACTGCTAAAATCTAAAGATGGATGCAGTCTTTAGAATTTCCAAGATATAAATCAGAAAGCTGACAAAAAAACCCCATAAATACAAAAGTCTGAGACATTGTACATAATGAATAAGAATGCAGGTTCTTTCACTGTATTTTTAGCTTCATCATGAACTTTTAAGAAAAATTACTGCTAATCTCAGTCAATCATATAAGCCTTAGAAGACAAAAAGAGAGCTACTTTATTCTGAGTTGTTGAGAGACAGGATACTTCAAGATTTCATAGGGTTTTATATGATTGTTAGATTACAGGCAATTTAAACTTTTTCAATTCCAAACCATCTATTAATATGATAGACATTACTTTTTAATAACAATGAAGAAAATAATATCCCAAAACATCAATTCTCATAACCTCTCTCATATTAATCCAATCCCTTTTCTAGTTTGTTCGTTTTAATGCTAGGGATCCCTTGCAGTGGATATGAGGTGTTCTACATAGAACCACTTCTGTGCTGAGTCATTCACTTCTCACCAGTCAGGGATATTGGCTGCAGTCCTCTTTAGGAACCATGCTTGGCTGAAGGGAACTTCTTCACCCAGGGTTGCACTTCCCAAATCAACCCATTTTGAGTGACTGGTTTACAGGAAGGTACCTTCCCTGGTGGCTCAGATGGTTAAGAATCTTCCTGCAATGCAGGTGACCCAGGTTCAATCCCTGGGTCAGGAAGATCCCCTGGAGAAGGAAATGGTAGCCCAATCTAGTATTCTTGCTTGGAGAATCCCATGGACAGAAGAGCCTGGTGGGCTACAGTCCATGGGGTCACAGAGTCAGACATGACTGAGTGACTAACACTTTCACTTAGATAAAAGTACAAAGGCTCAGTTGCTTTTTTCAATTTGGGACAATTCTAAAGGCCCATCCCAGCTCCAAAGCCTGTTCATTGGATCAGTTGAGGCCTTTGTTACAATTCTGTTGCAGTTTAACCTTTTCTTTTGCCCCATCCTTCCCACTCCCCATCACTTTTGCAAGTATTGCTAAGTGTTGTTCAGTTGTTAAGTCATGTCTGATGTTTTGCGACCCCATGGACTACAGCATGCCAAGTTTCCCTGTCCTTCACTGTCTTCCAGAGTTTGTTCAAATTCATGTCTATTGAGTCAGGGATGACATCTAACCACCTCATCCTCTGCTGCTCCCTTCTCTTTTTGCCTTCAATCTTTCCCAGTATCAGGGTCTTTTCCAATGAGTCGGCTAAATGTACTACTCAGTAATCTTGGACACACAAATATTTGTCTCAGTACTTTAATATGGGTAACATGACCTAAGGCAGAACTAAGACTAGTCCTACAAAGCTGATTAAACTAGGATTTTGGATCTGGATCAATCAATGGCTAGCTTGTAATGAAGAGACTATTACTTGTGGTTGGTAGCATACTGACAGCCCTTGCCAAAATTTTTACTGGTGGTGAATTTACACCAATTCCCAACCAAGAAAACAAACCTAAAACAGTATCACTTAATTGTCTTCTCATTTACAGTTTTTAAAAATAAGTCTATAATTCTTATTTTTGTTCCTTTGTATAAATTGTTTTTCTCTGAATGCTTTTCCTATTTATCATTAGTTTTCAGCAACTTGATTACATGTGCCTTGGTGCAGATTTGTGTTTTTTTTGCTGTGTTACTTGAACTTCTATGGGTTTATGGTCTTTGTCACATTTAGGAAAACATTATTTTTGGCCAGTAACTTTTACGCCCTCCCTTTTTCTTCTTTCATTTCTAGGCTCTAATTTACACAATTCTCAGTTTCATATTTTCACATAGCTCACTGAAACTCTGTTCTTTTCATTTCTTTCAGTTTTGCTTCCTTTGTCCTTTATTTTGAAAGTGAAAGTGAAAGTCACTCAGTCATGTCTGACTCTTTGCGACCCCATGGACTGTATAGTCCATGGAATTCTCCAGGTCAGAATACTGGAGTGGGTAGCCTTTCCCCTCTCTAGGGGATCTTCCCAACCCAGGGATCGAACCCAGGTCTCCCGCATTGCGGGTGGATTCTTAACCAGCTGAGCCACAAGGGAAGCCTAAGAATACTGCCATTTCCTTCTCCAATAACTGTCAAAGTGCCTGTTAATTTCATTATCTCTGTTATATCTAGCTACATTTCACTTTTACCTCTGGCTATGGATTATATATTTTTCTGTTTCTTTGCATGTCTGATAATTTTTGACTGGATGTTGGACATTGTAATTTTTACGTTGTTAAATGTGGATTTTGTTGTATTTCTTTAAAGTATTCTTCTGGCACACAGGAAGTTACTTGAAGAGCAATGTGAACATTGTGAGGCTTGTTTTTAAGATTTATAATAGGGTGAATTCATAGCAGTTTTTATTCTAGCGCTAATTTGGCCCACTATTGAAGCACAACTCTTCTGAAGATGCTATCCAATGCCCCAAGTATTAGAGGTTCTCTATACTTTGACAGATGGGAATATGTATTCCCAGATCTATGAGGTACTGAGATTGTTCGGTTTACTGCTTTTCAGTCCATTCTTTCCTTGCCTCCTGCACCCCTCTTTTTAAGTACTCAACTGATCTACTTCACCCTGCCCAATGCCAATTAGTACTCAACAAAAACTTCAAACCACTGCAGATCTCTGAAGAGTTTTTTTTTTTTTTTTTAACTTTTTGTCTTCTGTATTTTTAAATAGCTTCCTCAGTCATCCTCTGATCTCTAGCTTAATGCACTGAGACACTGAGCTTTATTTTGGCTGTCCCTCCCTGCACTGTGGCCTGGCAACTGCCTGGAGGCAGTAATCTTGAGACAATCATAGGGATTCTCCAGTGGCTCAGCTGGTAAAGAACTTGCCTGCCAATGAAGAAGATACAAGAGATACAGGTTCGATCCCTGGGTTGGGAAGATCCACTGGAGAAGGAAATGGCAACTCACTCCAGTATTCTTGCCTGAAAAATTCCATGGATAGAGGTGGATGTGACTATGCACACACGCATAGGGCTTACCTCCTTTGTTTTCATTTTCTGAGGAATCAGTCTTTTATTACCTGTAGTTGGTATCTATTAACAGTTGCTTCATACATTGGGCTGGCCAAAACCTTGTTTGGGCTTTTTGTAAGATGTTATGGAAAAACTTGAAAGAAAGTTTTGGCCAACTCAATACTTGGTTTTCTAGTTGCTTATGGAAGGATAAGTTAGAGACCAATTAATGATACAAAAGTTGTTTTCATAATAAGCAAAAGTCAAAACTATTTTCAAATGTCTTATACATTCTGCATTTCCTCAGTACACATTTTGGGAGGTTTTCTGGAGAGATTAAAAATGGCTATTCTGTATATATTTCCCCCCTAGTTCTTAGAATATAAGATTCTTAGTTAATCTTGCTGCTGCTGCTTAGTCGCTTCAGTCATGTCTGACTCTTCGCAACCCCATGGACTGCAGCCTACCAGGATCCTCCGTCCATGGGATTTTCCAGGCAAGAGTACTGGAGTGGGGTGCCATTGTTAATACAAAAGCGAAGTTAATTCTGAGTTAATAAAAAATTCTATAGTATAAAGTTGGTATACTTTATTATATTTAGAACTGTGAATTTTATTCCAGTGAACTGACTTTATTTCCTTAAATTTAGAGTTTAATGTTAAAACCACAATCCTTCCTTTCTCTTCTAGAAGTTTCAACAGTAATACCACATGCATACACATGTGCTTTACCTTCAAAATCAAAGGGGGATATATCTGTTAGAGATGTAACAGGCTGCATGGATATAAAATTCTGGAACTATTTTTAATTCTTCCAAACATGAGGTTAAAAATATCACCACTGATAGAAGAGAACAGAAAATATATTGTGAGATATGAGGACAGAGATTTGGAAGGAAAGGAGTTTTAATCAGCAGAAATTTTATTAAATTCAATATAAGAGGAAAGGACCTAGAAATTGAGCTTAGGCTTGCTAAGTTCAATATTTAAATACATTACATTGCCTCTTTTAATTATCCTTACAACTTGGTTAAGTAGATGTTATTATTCATATTTTATGGATGAGGAAACTCAGAGTTTACACTTTACAAGGACAGAAAGCTAGTCAGTAGGAAATTCTTTGTACTTTCCACTACTGAATATAGATTAACTAGATAGTATATGAGAAGAGTGGATCAGTAAATGACAGCAATTAGCAGAAGCTAGTGGGAATGCTTGGTGGTGATAACTTTTGGCACCAAGAAATAAAATTTCCTACGTGTTCCAACAGATTTGCTAGACCATTTCATATCCTCTTCCCTGAAATTTGCAACATCTTCCCCAAAATGCTTTACTTTCAAGGGCTGATTTTGATTCTTTTTTCCCAAGAAAGTAAAAGCATTAGAAGAAACTTTCTGTAAGCCATTTAACATCAAACCAACCCATCAATATTTGAAATTAAAGACTCTTTTTTTTCCCCTGATACAATGGTATCTGTCCACATTCCAGTCAAAGGCTAAGCATTCTACTTGTGTAATGTATCCTGTATGCTTTCACATATTCAATGATTGCTTCTGAAGACATTAATGTTTTCTTTTCTCATTAATTTTTCTCTTTATACTCAACCAAATATTTTCAACCAGTATGTACAATCAGAAGCTTTCTTTCATAACTAAAAATAGTTTAATAAGACACACACTACAAATAAGTTTAACAAGAAATTGTTCACAATTTTGTTTTGGTTCCTTCCCTTCTGCTCAAAGCAACTGAGAGGACTATATTTTTTCCTACAATCTCTTCTAGTGCTATAATTCTAGGTGTTTCTAGTATTAATTTCTAATATTTATAGAGTGCCTATTCTATGCTAGATACTGTGCTAAACATTTCTCTCATGCATTATTTTTTTTTAATTTTATTTTTATTTATTTATTTTAATTTTATTTTATTTTTTAAACTTTACATAATTGTATTAGTTTTGCCAAATATCAAAATGAATCCGCCACAGGTATACATGTGTTCCCCATTATATTTAATGCTCACAACATCCTAACAGACATGTACTATTATAATCTTTATCATACAGATAAGAGAAAACTGGGATTTAGAGAATTTAAATAACTTGTCTGCAGTTACGTAGTAAATAGCACAGTAGGATTCAAATCTGACTTCAGAGTTCACGTTATTAAAGTGTTACATCATGTACTCTTTAACCTCAATTGAATGCACACTAATGGAGATGAAAGTTTACTATGTCTTTATAGTATTTATATACTTAATATCAATCAATAAATACAAAATTAAATTGTTACAAAACCCACAATAGTTTTTATTGCAATACACAACATAATTCATACTAGTACACACCTTTAAACAAATTTTTGAGTCTACAAACACCTTGGGAAGAATTCTAATTTGGTTCAATACTTCTAGCTAAGGTTTCTGGGCAAAAGATATATTATTTTCTGTTCCTATTTTTAATAAAAATATTAATCTCGAATGGAACATTGTCATTTTACTGTATGACATTACACTGAGAAATCAAAACAATCATTGAACAATAAGTGTCTATTACATCCCATTCAGTATGTATATCTTTACACTTACCAAATAGATATTAAATAATCTTCAGAAAAATTTGGAAGAAAAATTGCTTCAAGTTTGTACTGTTAGTCAAGTAGAAATTTGGAGAATCTTCTATTAAGAGGACAGGAACTTACACTTGGGATTTTCTTCCGTGAAATAATAAAGCCAATATGATACCAGTTTGACATTTTATTTATACAAAGTATTTAGGGCACTGATTCTCAAAGTTGGCTGAATATTGGATTCACCTGGAGAGATTAAAAAATACTGAGGCCTATATGCTATTCGTTAAAATTTTGATTTAATCAATATAAGGTAGGGCCTGAGCATTTTTTATTTTAAAACTCTCCTGGTGCTTCTAATATGCACCAATTTAAAAAACACTAGCTTAGAGAACTGTTTCATCATTAAAAAGGCTAGTCTTCAGTAGGAATGAATCCTCATGACTTGATTTCAGGGAGTGTACTGTTATTTTAAGTATATAATAGGTATATTTTCCTTGATTAGAAAATATTTTAGGGGAAAAGGTTTTCTGTTTTATTCCTCATTTTCTCCTCACATCTTGAAGAATGAAAGGCATATAGCATACCTGTGGCGGATTCATTTTGATTTTTGGCAAAACTAATACAATTATGTAAAGTTTAAAAAATAAAATAAAATTAAAAAAAAAGAAAAAAAAAAAGAAAGGCATATAGCAGTTGCTAAATAAATATCTTTCACATGAACATATGACTGCCTTCTACTTCTTTCATATTTCTACCTTTTTGTAGATTCATGACAATTAGAATGCAAAAGATATTTACTGGAAAAAAATGAATGACTGAAGCAGTTGGGGTAAACATTAAAGGCAAACCAAAGCCTTATATATAAAAAACACATAGATGCATAAATAGATCAAAAGTAGAAAAAGAATATATAAGAGTGCAATATTTAGTAGATGAAAATTAATTCATCAAGTTTCCAAATATTCTTCACATTCTTACACTTAGAAACAAAAGTAATTATAAACAACTAAAACATCTAGTTCTTTAAGTAACATCAATAAGCATGTGCAGATAAGTTTTTTTTTTTAAACAGAATTACAGCTTAATCTTGAGAGCAAATGTCAGTTTTCAAAATTCAAGTAAATACAGTTTTAGCACACATCATGATAACTTTTCCAGATAGCTGTATAAAAAACAAAAGATCATTTCTGGTTAAAATACCTGGTATCATCTACTGTTATTTGCTCTCAGTTAAGGTCTACTAGTTTCTTAGCAGCTTCACAATGATAAAAACTATTTGGCACCTCCTTATATAATAATGTTTTATTGAAAAAAAAAAAACCGTATTAATAAATAGACTTCTTTTATAGTACCTGAATTCTTACATATGGCTTCACTTACCAAACTTCTAGAAGTAGTACATAATTTTCAATTCAATTAGTATCTTAAACTATGAAACTTTGGTTTTCTTAAAAATAGCATTGGTTGCTTGATTGTAGGTTTGTCACCAAAAAGTGCTGCTTCACTTTCAGAGGTTGGAAATCTTTTCTGATATATTAAGGGATATTCCTTCTGAAACTTAAAAATGGGGTGAAGAATTAGAGGATATTTAACATTATTATCCAAGCTGAAGCCACTGGTCAAGATTTTATAAGAATTCAGTGCTTTTCTCAAACATGTATTTGATAAGTATCCTTTTACTTTATCCTTGCTTCTCCCTCCACTTTCTCACATGTGAAAGGTATCTTGTAATATTTTTTGGAGCCCAGTTAGCATTAATGCTCTAGGATTCTCTTCTGGTATTAATTCTCCTAAATTCCAGATGTTCTTTCTTCTCATTGGTAACACCATGAAGGTCACTGGGATCTACTTGGTATATTTCATATTTCTTCGAGTGTCTCAGATCTGGAATTGGACATGCTAGAATCATGTGGCTACAGTGCTTTGATATAGAGCCAAAATTCTAAATGGCAATGATGAGTCACTAAAATTTACATATTATAATCTAAAGTTTATAATTATTTTCCTAAGGTAATCCATGCTATAAATACAAAATACTTGACATAAAGGAGGGTATATGTTATTATTGTTATTATTAATTTCAGGACAGAGTAAAACCAAGCAGGTAGAAATACATAAGTTATATATATATATTCTTTAAAATTCAAAATATTAAAATAAGAAATTAGATTCTAAATGCTTTTAAGTAACAAACAGCAATAGCATATTAGAAATATCTATGATTAGGAAATTATTCAATCTCTTACCTGTTTTATTTTTCTCCTTTTCTCCTTTAGAGGCAAACTCTTATTTTTAATAATATTCTCTAAAAGTTCTGCAATTGCAGCTTGAGAGGTAGAAACTTTCTGTTCATCAAACTCCTGAGCACTGATCTGCTTACAGTATGAATATGTTGGCAAAGGCGCAATCACTCCATCCCCAGGATTTTTAATCTGTAAAGAACAAAATGATACAGTCAAATCTATTAATTCAGGTCATGTTCCTATTTGGTAAATGATTCTTTCAATGGAATTTTGTTCATATTATTTTGCCATCAAACATTCAACACTTTAAGAAAACTGTATTATGCAGCAGAGAAGCAAAAAGTCAGTAGGGTCTCACTCCCAGTCCTACAATCTACTACAGCTTTATAACCATCAGCAAGTGATTTAAACTTGTCTTGATTTGTCTCATCCATAAAATGGGGATGTACATAAGATATTAATAATGTAAAATCATCATTAGTACCATTAGCCATGGATTTTATCCTTTTAACCATGAAACGATAACAACATGATATTTTAATTCATCTTAAAACACTGCTGCTGCTGCTGCTGCTAAGTCGTTTCAGTCGTGTCCGACTCTGTGCAACCCCATAGACGGCAGCCCACCAGGCTCCTCTGTCCATGGGATTCTCCAGGCAAGAACACTGGAGTGGGTTGCCATTTCCTTCTCCAGTGCATGAAAGTGAAAAGTCAAAGTGAAGTCGCTCAGTCGCTTAAAACACTAATGTTTTGAAATAGTGAAAGTGTTCATCTACGATTTTTGAGGTGTAAGAATATGGGCAGGGCCTCTAACATCTGTAGACAAGAGAAAGAAATTGTAGAGGATAGTTATAATCATGGTAAGTCATGGCAACATTAGAATGATATGCATAGGAAGAAACATGAGTATACATGCTGGGCAGTCAGACTGAATAGAACAGATGTGTTGTTTTTGGCTGCTTAGATTCCTTTTCTCCTTCCCATTCTACCCCCAACTATCACTACTTTTTTTTGAATAACAGATTATTCTCTAATCTATGTAGAGTCACTCAGAGTATGGCCCTCTCTCCAACTCAATCACCCTCAACCACTTAAAAAATGTGCATTTAACCCAGACTGGGCCAATATGAGTCCATACCAATAACTTTTCAAATCAAAGGTGAAGGAATGGCTCTTTTCCCCCATGGAATGCAAAGAGCTTCAATGGACCATAGGGCTTCCCTCATAGCTCACTTGGTAAAGAATCTGCCTGCAATGCAGGAGACCCCGGTTTGATTCCTGGGTCAGGAAAATAAACTGGAGAAGGGATAAGGTACCCACTCCAGTATTCTTGGGCTTCCCTTGTGGCTCAGCTGGTAAAGAATCCACCTGCAATGTGGGAGACCTGGGTTTGATCCCTGGTTTGGGAAGATCCCCTGGAGAAGGGAAAGGCTACCCGCTCCAGTATTCTGGCCTGGAGAATTCCATGGACTATATAGTCCATGGGGTCACAAAGAGTCAGACACGACTGAGTGACTTTAACTTTAATCAACCATATTCCATCATGTGAAGGAGTCAGTTTTCAACTATAGGACTGAAATGGAAATAAGGGATGAAGGGATGGAAAAGAGTCCTCTGGCTATTTGAATCTCCATATTCTGTCTATATTCCTGACTTTTGGAGGTTATTTACGTGAGCTGAAATAGTTTCCCTTTTTGGTAAGGCTAGTTTGAGATGAGTTTGACACTTGCAATAGACTAATGCAAAGAATTTTAAGACTTACAATACATACATGGCCCTTTCTTAAGTAGTCAAGATGTTTCTCTACTGCAGCCAGTAGGTAAGAAGGCACTTGAAGAATTTCCTGTTGATGGTCCATCAAGAAAGATACTAATCTTGCAGCAAGAAGCTCATCAAGATCTACTTCTTCAGCACAGCGTAACACACTCCGAGAAAAAGTGTGTATCATCTAGAAACATAATAAAAGACTTGAATTTAAAGGCTTAAGGTTTTATATAAATTAGATTATCAGTAAATTCTAGGTAGCATTATGCTAACAGATTGAGATAAAGTGATAAGCCAACTTCAGCTTAAAAAATGAGGACAATAACATAACATTAGGAAGAATAAAATGCCAATTCCTTTTGTTTTAGTACTTGTTAAGTAATTCCTTAATATAAATTCCAAATGACTACAGAACACTTAGCTTTTTCTTTAACTTTGTCACACTTTTATTAGTAAATACACAGATTCCATTAATACCATATAAATATGGTGCCCCTGAATTGGGAAGTTCCCCTGGAGAAGCCAGGAAGGGATAGGCTACCGACTCCAGTATTCTTGGTTGGGCTTGCCTGGTGGCTCAGATGGTAAAGAATCTGCCCGCAATGTGGGACACCTGGGTTAGGAAAGATCCCTTGGAGGAAGGCATGGCAACCCATTCCAGTATTCTTGCCTGGAGAATCGCCCTGGACAGAACAGCCTGGCAAATTAAAGTCCCCAGGGTTGCAAAGAGTCAGACATGTCTAAGCACAGTACAGCACAAAGACTGTTAGAGAAGAGTGACTTATTAAATTGATCCCACAAAAACACAAATAGAAGAATATATAACATATAAATACACGTGGTTACAAGGTTGGCACCATATATCTTTTGAAATTGGAAAATAGTTTTTAATGCTATTCCATCAGTCTTTAAAGACAACATATGTATTTTTCAGTTCCATCATGATGATCTTCAAATCCTGGGATAAATTTTGGGTTTCAAAACTAATTTACTCTCATTTATATCCATATAAGCCACCAAATACAAGACACATACATGCATGCACCCTTACACACACTATTTTCCAGTTTCAAAAGATATATGGTGCCAACCTTGTAACCACGTGTGTTTATATGTTATATATTCTATTTGTATTTTTGTGGGATTAATTTAATAAGGCACACATAAACACACACTTCATTCTAAAATAATCTGAATACAGAATTGTATTTTAGGTATTGTGCACATAATAGATGCTGAGCGTATTTATTGAACTATTTTTGGTTTTATTTCTACATGTCTGGCAGGTTTTTCCTATCTTCTACTAAGGTTCAGTCCTCAGATTTTTATTCTTTTCTTCCTCAGCTTTGTAGAGCTCATTTACTTCCATACCTTCAACTATCACTTTTCAAAACATGTACTTTCAGACCTGATCTTTTTTCACCAGGCTCATGTTTCCAACACGCTAGGATAAATTTCACTTGGATGTCCTATAACCTAACTGAAAAGTGTAAAATCAAAATTATCTTCTTTCTACTCATATCTCCCTAAATATCTTCCCCTACAAACTTCCTTATGCTTTTTAGTGGTGCCACAATCACTGAGAGTAATTCTTTCTCTTTATATTAGGTCTGTTATTATCAAAAAACTGTCCTGAGTGGAAGAATGGAACTTAGCTCCTGATTCCTTGCTACAAGAACATCCTGTAAATTGAAGCTGTGCTCTGAGGAAGTGGCAGTTCTTAATAGACAGAGAGAGAGACACAGAGATAAAGAGAGAAACAGAGAAACATATTAGAGGTACAATTTCAAGAGTTCGTTTCCAATGGGGATCTGCATATGAATGCCTCATCCCTCATCTTCATATGGAGCCCAAGACTATTTCACAGAAGTTCTTCCAACTTCCTGCTTACAGTGACAAGCCATCCTAATTCACACAATACATCAAATACAAATTTTCCACTCCCAGAGTATCTGAAACACTGACTTACTACACATGAATTTCCCATTAATTCTCTATTTCAAGGGTTACAGTGCCCTTCAGCTTTCAGTAGTGCCTATATCTCCTCTTCTTTCCCCACCAAACAGAATTGGCATGAGGCAATATAATATGGTCTGACAGTCTGACTCATTCTAACATAGAATGAATGAAGAGGCAAAATCCTCAGACAATACAAAGATCAAGATGTGAAAGTATAAAAGACTGGGCACAAAGGATTAATCTGCATTCTGCTGCACATTAGGGAAGGTTAGAATTTCAAGTCTTTTAAACTCAAGAATCTAGGATTTCAAGACCATGACATCACTTGAATAGTATTCTTAGTTTGGTTTTCTATCTTTTTTTTTTTCTGCTGGGGATGGGGGAATGGTGGTGGTGGTGGTGGTGGTGGTGGTGGTTTATGATTCAGACTTATTCTTTCCTTAAGAATCAACTTACCAGTGATCTTGTACCCATTGCATCATGAAGTTGGGGCATATCAACATTTTGACTCATTCGAGAAATCATGCGCATTAAAAGTTGAAGCTTTCTACGATTTGGTGGGGGAAGTAACAAACAACATAACTGCAGTGCATCGATGGCAACCCTCTCTAAATGAGGCTGCAGCAAACCTAGGAAAGCAAAGTCACCCCCCAGAAAAAAAAATCATCAATGACACTAGTTGTTTTAATACTACCAGCATACAGTTATATAAGGAAGGCAAAATAATATTTTAATATTATGTTTAACTATTCCATGAAATTTACACATTCTTCAAAAACATGGTAAGATATTTGTTATTTTCTTCATAACCCATTGGATTATGAAGGACTGAAAATCTTTCACCAATTATAAACAGTGACTCAGAATAAATGAAATTTAAGGCAAAGAAAAGGAGTGCTTTAGGTAAGTAGAATAAATCTTAGTTATGCCATGACAAGTCTTATACAACAAGAATTTTTTCTTTTGGAGAAAAAAATTAAGCAATTTCAGAGAAGAAAAGCCAGGTAAGCAAAACTGGGTTAGTAAACACTAAAAATTAATATTACATGCATTGAAAGCATCAACCTTACTTTGTGTGCCAGTCAACATAGAAGAAGCTGGAGGTAAAGAGTTTTCTGAAAGTTCTATTGTGCTTTTGCAGAGTCTTTTATTGATTGTGGTACTAGACTCTCCGAGTTCACCTTCCATAGCTGTTTGCACACTGGTGCTGCCTTGTTCAAGATTTGGTTTCACGATAATTTCAGCCACTGGCATATTAATATAACTATTCCTTCTTGTACTACTTCTTAAAAGTAAACTCTGAGATCTACAAAGCTGTTTCGGTTTGCACTTTCCATTATATAACTCCTCTTGGTCTTGAATGGTCAAAGTAGAGGTTCTCTTATAACCAACAGAGAATGGCTTTTGAATACTTTCCTCTGAATGAAGATTCATCAGGGATTCCTGTTTGGTCTCAGACTCTAAAGATTGCATATTATTTTGTCCTTCTATGTTCAGAACAGATTGATGGAAGACACTGGAGACCTCTTTACTTGAACTCCCTGGTAAATCTACAATTCCTTCTAATGAATAGCACCTTGGTTTGATGTTAGAGGATAGAACATGCATTCTACTTAAGCCTATTAAATTATGGCAACTTCCTCCTATTATGTCATTAGCACTGGCTCTTCTGTTTTTAAAATTAACTAGCTGCATTTTCTTAGCATATTTTTCTTGAAATCCTTGATCACTTATCTGGAGTCTCTCAGTAGTATCTGATTCTTCTTTTGTTTTGTCTTTATGAAGAAGACTGAGAAGAAGACACTCAGTTGATTTGAAGGAATTCAGATTGTTTAAATGAAGAATTTTTGAAGACTGTGGATCATCTTGGATTTTATGTATCCCTCTGGGTCTATCTGAAACTGTGACGTAGCCACAAACAACTACCAGGAAATGAAACAAAAATTAAGATGCAACTGTATGATAGTGGACAAAAATAAAAACAATAGCAATATTAAAAAAATAAAGCATCACTATAGTACATATTGTTAGTATAGTACAAATAGCAGCTGCTTAATTCAGAAGCCACTTAAATAGGACACATGCAACATTCAGTTACAAAGTGCAAGACTAGAGGTTTTCCAACTTGTGATGAAAATAATTTTAAAATTTATTTCAACAATCTAATTAAATGGATTGAGTCAAATACATTAAAAATATCTACAAGTATTAGAAAGCTCTTAATTATAAGACAACTGTAGTTTAAGAAAACATATATATGATTTTTCTCTCAGATACCTGGTACATAGCTCCTAAAACCCAAGGAATTTCCAGAGTGATTGGAGCCTTTTATTCTTCACAATGAGCCTATTTGAGCACGCTTCAGTTTATGCTAATGAGTTGACTTAGGGCTGGCCTGAGTAAAGTTGAGTAAAGAATCTACCTGCAATACAGGAGACCAGGGTTCGATTCCTGGGTTGGGAAGATCCCCTGGAGAAGGAAATGGCAACCCACTCCAGTATTCTTATCTGGAGAACACCATGGAGAGAGAAGTCTGGCAGGCTACAGTCTATGGGGTTGTAAGAGTCGGACATTACTTAACTACTAAACCACCACCAGTGCTGGCCTTGCTTAGAAGGTTGGAATTTTAGTCTTAACTTAAGGAGACCTGAGTTTGATCCCTGGGTTGGGAAGATTTCCTGAAGAAGGGAATGGCTACCCATTCCAGTATCCTGGCCTGGAGAATTCCATGGACTGTATAGTTCATAGGGTCACAAAGAGTTGGACATGACTGAGCGACTTTTACTTCACTTGACTCTGGTGTTTCCCAGGTGGCGCTAAGTGGTAAAGAACCCACCTGCCAATGTAGAAGACTTAAGAGAAATGGGTTCAATCCCTGGGTCAGGAACATTCCCTGGAGAAGGGCATGGCAACTCACTCTAGTATTCTTGCCTGAAGAATCCAATGGACAGAGGAGCTGGGCAGGCTAAAGCCCACAGTGTTACAAAGAGTCAGACACAACTGAAGTGACTTAGCATGCACATACGCATACCTCCCTGGAGGGGGTGGTAGGGTGGTTGGTGGTGGTGGTGGAGATCAAACTTAATCAACAATGACCAATGATTTAATCAACCATGTCTATGTAGTGAAACCTCAAATTAAAATGGAAACAACACAGCTATGGGAGCTTACCAGTTGGTAAATACATGGACAAACTTGGGAGAGTGACATTTCTGGAGAGAACATAGAAGCTCTGCACAGCCCTTACCCCCCTTTCTTGCCCTATAACTCTCTTCTACTTGGCTACTCCTGACTTATATACTTTATAATAAACTGGTGATCATTAGGTAAAGCACTTTTCAGAGTTCTGAAAACTATCACAGTGAATTATTAAACCTCAGGGGGGTTGTGGGAATCCCTGGGTTTGGTAATTAGCCAGGGAGAAGGGCTATTAAACCTGAGGACCCCATTTGCAGCTCCTGTATGAAGTGAGGACAGTCTTGATGAACTGAGTCCTTAATCTGTGGGGTCTAAGCTAGTCCTGGGTAGTTAGTATCCAAGTTGAAAAACTTTGCCCTCAACTTTTGGGGTCTGGGTTAACTGGGTAGTTTCAGAAATGAACTGAATTGCAAGACATTACTGGTGTAGAGAAGTGGTGTTAGAATGGTATATTTGAATGACTGGAAAACATAACAGCAACCAGAATATTTCTGAGTTTTAAAATAATGTATAGCCTGTCACTTTCATACATATCTTTTTTCATACAGATCTTTTAAATTATGGGGGACTTGGAACCATAAATAAATTAAATAATAAGGAAAAATCTATACATACCCAAAATGTTCACAAATAATTCATAATATTCAAAGGTAAGTAGAGGTTCTGGGAGATCTAGAAAATAATCTGCAATTGTTCTGAATACATCTCGCTCAAATCCAGTATAAGTTGGATTATTCACATCATTACTTCTTGGCCCTAAGTGGAAGGCAAAAAGAAAGTGAAATATATTTCTTTTAAATATAATTTTTAAAGATACTTATAAAAAGCCTAAAGCCTGTATTTATTTCATGAAGGATCTATGCTTAACAACAAATTCTGTCATAATTCAAAAATTTAAAAGATTGCACATATCTCATGCCTTCTCACTATCTTTTCACTAGAAATCACTGCACTTATTAATATTTTGTTTAGTTTTAATATTTATATGACTGAAAAATGAAATATATTTTAAAAGCATCGGGGAAGTTTATTTTAATGGAATTTTATCACAATACATTTTATATAGCACAGAATATTTAGATATTGCAAATAATTTTTTCAAATTGTCTTTTGCAAATTTATATTTTCATAATTAAATTTTGCCTGATATAAAGCATACTCTGAATGAATTTAAATACTGTCATTACATTGCTGTTCAATTAGCTTAACATTATTGAAATAATTATGCCTTCTTATTGGTCTTTTCCCCAGGAAATTCTGATCTCATGTTATAGATGAAGAAACTAAAGCTCAGAGCCACTTGCTCAAGAGGCAAGAGACTTTGATGGCAAAGCTAAAATCAGAACTCAGAGGTCTGTAAGAGCAAGTCATAGGACCTTGAGACTCAATAGCATTTAAAGTGCGGTCCATGGACTACATAATCAGAAACATCAGTGTGCCTATTAAAAGCATAATCTCTTCTATACAGTACAGAATCTATCAGAATTCCAATGCAGCTAGGAATTATTGATCTAGAAATTTTTGCTATTTGTTCACTAATTTAGTAGCTTCCAAATACTGATCTGGGCATCTTTACTAGAAGAATCTTCTGAGATATGATTTAAAAAAAAAAAATCCTGACATATTCAATCAGTTGAACCTGAATTTTTGGTGAGTATCTCTAGTGACTGTGATATGCACTAAGATTTGAGAGTTATTCTACTATCTTTCAAGGTAACACACACATATACACACTTAATAGTTTAAAGGCTAATGATGGCTTTATGTGGAACAAAACAGTTTTTATAAGGAGGATATGAGATATATTCTTAATATGTAGAATAAAAATTTTGATAATCATTACAAGTTTTTTAAGATAGAAAATTCTTTACTGGAATTAAACATAGAAAATTTACAGTTAGAGAATCTAGGTTTGAATATATAGCTCCTCATGTATTAGAAAAAAGGCAAAGTTTTCTTTTCTAGAAAAAAATTGGGAATAGTATCTTGATCACTGATTCTTGTATGTCATAGGATTACTGTGCAGGAATAAATAACAAACATGTTAAATCAAAGTTTTAATATTGCTAGACATATTGTTGTTAAACTGGAATCCAGTAAGTTGCATCTTTGGTATCACTTATGTATAACATGGACTGGGAAGCAAAAGAAACAAAACCCTAAAGATGAGGTATCAGAGAAATCCCTGGAAGTATGCTATCTGAGTTGCTATCTATGAGGCAAGGTATGAGAGAGAAAGGCAGGTAGGTAGGGGAAGGTAGAAAGAGAATTTCAAAAATCTTATGTTTCTGTTCAAGATCTTTACCTTGATTTGATAAATAAAATTTTTCTGTATCTAATATTATTTACTTTATTGCTATTCTGTTATTTTGTCATATTGACACCCAGTGGACAATAAGGGAATATATATTTATTTTGAACATTAATAAAATACAAATTTTATAAGACCTAGAAAATTACTTCTATAATGTAATTATTAAAATATAATTTTACTTTTGATGATGTGTGCATACACCTCTGTACACATTTTTAAAACTGACTTTTGAGAGCAATTAGTGTTTTGTACTTGAACAGAGCCTTAAATTATAAAAATCAATCATCATTGACCAGTATGGGAAAAGCTTGAAGAACAAAACATTAAAAAATTATCTAATTTAGTGAAGATCATTCTTTTTGATAAACATAAAAGTCCCATTAATATATCCTATGGAGAAGAAGCATATCATGAAACATCTGAATGCTGAAGCTCTGTACAATGGCCAGGGGAATGAAGTGGGTTTTATAAGACTTCATTTCTAATTGAAGCTTTATATTTACAAGCTGCTTTACTTATAAATTATGACCAACCTAGATAGCATATTCAAAAGCAGAGACATTACTTTGCCAACAAAGGTTTGTCTAGTCAAGGCTATGGTTTTTCCTGTGGTCATGTATGGATGTGAGAGTTGGACTGTGAAGAAGGCTGAGTGATGAAGAATTGATGCTTTTGAACTGTGGTGTTGGAGAAGACTCTTGAGAGTCCCTTGGACTGCAAGGAGATCCAACCAGTCCATTCTGAAGGAGATCAGCCCTGGGATTTCTTTGGAAGGAATGATGCTAAAGCTGAAACTCCAGTACTTTGGCCACCTCATGGGAAGAGTTGACTCATTGGAAAAGACTCTGATGCTGGGAGGGATTGGGGGCAGGAGGAGAAGGGGACAACAGAGGATGAGACGGCTGAATGGCATCACTGACTCGATGGACTTGAGTCTGGGTGAACTCTGGGAGTTGGTGATGGACAGGGAGGCCTGGCGTGCTGCGATTCATGGGGTTGCAAAGAGTCGGACACGACTGAGCGACTGAACTGAACTTACTTATAAGTTGCTATTTGAACTCCCTGGACTCATGAGACAATTGATGTAGATTATATCTAAAAATCATTTGAGATCTTCTAGCCTATGATTTTATGATCTATGAAAACTGAGTCATAAATGATTAGCTTGGATTATAAAATCATTATCTGCACAGAAAAAGTGCTCTATAACCCAATCCACATGCAATGAAATGTAATCAGTTCTACTAGATCTTCATTTAAACATCAACAGAAATGATATAGTTCAATTTTATCATGACTTTCATGAATTAAAATAATCCCTTGGTTCTTATTAAATACTATCAATATAATACATACACATATCACACATATACCGTTTGTTTACTTACAATTTGCTAGGCACTTCATGGCAGATAGTACCCAGTGAGGAAGATCATCTACATAAAAAATTAATATAATTTAATTATGCAATTATTGTAACAGTATATTTAAAACTTCACACTTGCTACATAATTATACATATATTTATATATATGTATATGTACTACCAGAATTAAAATTGATTACATATTTAATAAGATATAGGGCCATATAGTATTTTAAAATACAAGTTTAAAAGTTAGCTATGCTTCTTGAATATTACTGATTTGAGTGAAACCTATGACAGAAAAAGCTATATTTTATTAATTATATTTTATAAAATATAAAAATTATATAAAATATAATAAATAATATATATTAATATATAAATCTATTAATAAAATATAATTGATTAAAATACATTTTACTATTAAGGTGATTTCAAAGCAAGGCTTGCTTAAAATCTTTCAATTGCTACTAAGTGAAATATGATGCATAAGTGTTACAGTTTTTTGACACAAACACAAAAACCACACGTACATTTCACTTGAAAAGTTAATAATCATAAATAGAAAGCTTAGATGAGAGCATACACTCAAGTTATTTCAGGTAATGAAAGATGGGACTGATCCAAAGCTGGATGCATATACAACATAGCTCCTAGTTTTCAGCATTTACTTTTTGTTCTTATGATTAAAATCTCAAAAGTTCTTGCCCACAGAAAGAATCTCAAAGTAATGCATGTCAGTTAATTCTACAGCCAGCAACTGATTATTAGGAAAAAAGAAAAGAGCCAACATTTTGAGTAAATTTATTAATACACTTCCTGTAATGTAAATTTTCCAATGCAACTGGCTTGATTTCCCTGATTTTCTTTATATTTGAAACCAATACATTATATAAAGTACATATAATATAAAGCCAGTATTCTTTTAAATATGGTTCTTAAGTTTGGACTTATTTTATTTTGTGTTACTTTGGTTTTGCATGTGTCTTGACCCCTTTAAATCTGTATGTAACTTGTCATGTAAGCTCCAGAAAGGAATGGACCATTTTTCTCTTAATCATCACTAATCTTTAGCACAATGCCCAGCACATTGTAGGTCCTCAATAAAATGTGGTTAAACAATAGTTTCAATTATATTTTCATACTCTTTGGATGCTTACTCTGCCATTAAAAAAATGCATGCAAGAATCCACCTTAAGAGCTAAAACAATAGTGTGAATAATATTCATTTAAAAATTATTTCGAAATGATAACCAAAGCACCTCTGATAAAACAGTAGTCTCCCTGATGTTCTCTCAGTTGAAGCATTCTACTTTATGTATTTTGGTCTTTCTTTATCCTCACTATAGCTGCAGCCTTTTTTAGCAAGTTTAAAATGATTCCAACTTCTTTTATTGATACCAACCTGATTTGTCTTGCAGTATAACTACTCCGTGTTTACTTGTATTGGTCATGTTGTACATTATATACTGAGGAATTACTTGTTTTGGATTTATGACTTCTTCTAGGGAGGATACACCTAGAACGGTTTGCAGGCTAAATAGAAGAAAGAATACAAGCTTTTTTTTTCTCCATAAAATAGGTAGAATAGAAATATGAGAGTATGAATAGAAAACAGACAAAGCTTTCAGAATATTTTTCTTAAATCGAACCTCTAAGACTTATATTTAGTATCTACTTTAAAGTATATTTATCTTTATAATCTTTGAAGGATACCAACATAGACCCCAAACTATAGCTACAACTTTGAGTCAAAGAAAAAGCAAATCATAGTCAAACCATTCTACTTCTCCTATACCAGAACAATAAATACCAAAGTATTTATTAAGAAACCCATGTACAGGTGAAATGCTAAGTGTTGAGAATTAATCTGCTCTTCTTCAACTGAGCATCCTGACAAAAATAACAAAATAATATCCTAAACACCCCCAGGAACTTGGTCATAGCTTAGTTTTAGCTTACTAGATCAGAATAACATATCTCCAAACTTCTTCAACATCTTTCTGGCTTATTTCTCTGTTTTCAGCTAAATTTTCTTGATCTTCCTCGATTATTTCACAGTTCATTTTCTCTGAATTTTCCTGAAAAAAGAATTACTTTGGTTTAATATGATATGCTCAAATTTTAGAAATAATGAACTGATACTACTTCTAATATTTAGTAATTCTATTAGTATCAGTCTACTGTGGAGCTGTAAAGGTGTCACTTGAAGAAATAATACAATATTTGGGGCTTCCCAGGTGGCACTAGTTGTAAAGAAACTGCCTGCCAATGTAGGAGACTTAAGAGACCCCTGGACTGGGGAGATCTCCTGGAGAAGGAAATGGCAACCCACTCCAGTATTCTTTCCCGGAGAATCTCACAGACAGAGGAGCCTGGTGGACTATAGTCCATGAAGTTGCAAAGAGTTGGATATGAGTGAAGCAATTTAGCACTTAGCATGTACCGTAATAGAGCTTTTGGTTTTGTATCTGCCCCCACTACTGTCAAATTAATTTAAAATATGTGCTTAAATTATACAAATAGTATTTCAAGTATGTCTCACTATAATTTTTATTATTATTTGAGTTCCAAACAAATTTACATGTATACACTTAGAATATAATATAGCTAAGTGATTCCAAGCATTGGCTTCAAATCTTAAAGAATCATTTACTTTTAATTATTCTATTGATATTATTAAGCACACAGTAATTATATTTAAACAAGTGATTAGTAAAAAGGATGTTTTTACCTGAGAGAAATGTAGTCCATGTGTTTTAGGGGTTCTTCGAGATAAGTTTCGCAATTTAAAAATATTATCTTTATCTTTGGAAAAATTCTCTATGTTGTTTTTTCTCAATTCTGGATGCCTTCGTGGAAGAGTTTTAAGTGGAGAACTTGTAGGAAATCTGGTTTAAGAATATGCAATTAAATAATGTGAGATAATGAACTTTTAGTGCCTATTTATCTTTTGAATTGTGGTTCTGGGAGAAGACTCTTTAGAGTCCCTTGGACTGCAAGGAGATCAATAAAGTCAATCCTAAAGAAAATCAACCCTGAATATTCACTGGAAGGACTGATGCTGAAGCTGAAGCTCCAATATTTTGGCCACCTGATGCGAAGAGCTGATTCATTGGAAAAGACCCTGATGCTGGGAAAGATTGGGGGTGGGTGCTGGTGGGGAGTGGGAAAGAGGATGAGACAGTTGGATAGCATCACTAACTCAATGGACATGAGCTTGAGCAAAATCTGGGAGACAGTGAAGGACAGGGAAGCCTGGTGTGCTGCAGTTCATGGGTCTCAAAGAGTTGGACATGACTTAGCAACTGACCAACAACAAATATCTTAAAAATAACTAAAAAACACTGGGTTTAATTTATCAAGGAATGAATATTCTACATAAATTAATTTTCTCATTAAGCCTTTAAATTTTTTTAATAGTTTCCTGATATCATGAGTAAACTGTATATTTTAACTTTATTCCTGTATAATTCAGGGTTATTATTAGGACTAATTCTTTAGGAGAGGTATGACTTACATACAAAACAGTTCTAGAAAGTTACATTTTCTAAATTTCTCTTATTAGTTATCTAATTTGTATATATTTTCTGTCCTTTGTGACTGTTCAATTTTCAGAACTCTGTTGTTCCTTTTGATTACAATGCTTTTCCTCCCTTCAATTTAATATAAAATATTTCAAAGATACAAACAAGTACAGGGTGTTTTTATAAAATAACATCCACATAGGTGACCATCAACAAATGCAACTGTTAACATTTTAACAAGACTTCTTAAACCAATTCATAGTTTTATTATCACTGTAAAAGGCCTAGAGGTAGAGAGATTAAGAGTTTTACAGAATTTCAGGTAAGAGAGAACAACAGTCTAATGAAAAAAATATCATGAAGACAAGCAGACAGATCAGAGCGTACTGAGGCAGCATGATATACATGGTTTGATAATTACCTCATATTGAAAGAGAAGGGAAAGAATGAAAGCAACTACAGGAAAGATTACCATTCATTCAGACATGGACGACTGAAGTGATTTAGCAATAGCAAAAAACAAAAATGGATATAAGAGGTCAAAAGTTAGCTTAGGAGATGGTAGTGATTTTTCATATGCTATATGATATGTCAAGTGCCTGTCTAACAGGCAAAAAGTGAGTCCTAAAGCTCAGGAGCGATATTTGGGTTGGAGACTTGAAAGTCATTAAGACATGGCATGAAAGCAGAGACATAGTAGGAGACTGTCCAGGGAGAGAGGTGAAGTATAGACAAGCCTGGGACCTTGAGGACAGTAAAAGCTAAAGGATGAGTGCAGCAGAGAAACTCAAATGGTGACTGATGAGTAGTGCAGAGAGGAAAGATTTACAGAGTTTTATACAAAGTATTTATATATTTGTTATTGTAGTTTACTTGTGTGACATAAATCATCTTTGACACAAAGGCAAAAATCTATTTCTACATTTCATTTGAAAAGTACTAATTTTGTAGAGTAAAAAAGCATGTGTATTAGAATCCAAAGATCTAATTTAAGGGATATATAATCAAGAACTCTGGGTGCATGAGAGAAAACTTAATTATGCAGATCCAAGGGAGTCAGAAAGGTCTCCTGACCTCAAGGTGGGCTACAATACAGATGACATGAGAAGAAATGTATTCACTAGTCTGATGAATGTGTACATTAGCATATTTCAGACTGAAGGAATAAGATTTGCTGATGCATGGTCTCCACCTTTTCACCTGTAAAAATGAGTTAATATCTACCCTGTTTAGCTATTCTAGGGATTAAATAAGGAAAACACATAACTCATAAAGTAAGGCTGCTAGTACATGATAAATGCTTATTTTTTTTCAAATTGTGGTATATTTCTTTTTTTAGTTATTATATAAGCTTGCTATTATTTATCTCATCATATGTATTCTTAGATTGTATAGATTATATGTCTATTGAAGGGAAGAACCTGTGAGAATTTGTAATTCTTAAATCTATGAAACTAAATGTTGATAATGTTCTGTCCTTCACATGTTATAAAGCTTTCAGAAGATGTTAAAGTTACAGTATCTTCTCCTTTCCTCCTTTTCTGTTTTATTATATATACTATCTATCATTATAAGGTTTGAATTGTGCAGGAATTAGTCTTAAAGGACTTTAACTTCTAAGTGGTTTCAATTGAACTAAGAGCAATAGTTTTCTAAAGAAAATATTACTTCTCCTAAAGAGGCTGCTGTTTTAGTAACCATATAATAGAAGCAGAGTGAAACTTTATGGTTAAGTAATTCAGTTGTGCAGTTATTTCTTTGTTTAATACCTGAATAGCTGACTGTTGTCATCAAGATTTTCTGTCCCCCATTTGCCTTTGATATCTTCAATTACATGATTCTTAAGAAATTTTCTCAATAGCTGGATAGTCTGTTGCCTTGTAACTTCAGGACCAAAATTGCTATTAGTTCTTAATAGGTCATAAAGCCAGTCCACTGCTTCTCCTGCTGTAAAACAGTTGCCATATTTTTTGAAGTGTTGCCTATGTTTTCTTAGGGGCATTCCCACTCGAAAAGATGTGGTAATTTCATTCCACTGCAAAATGAATAAAAAAAAATTAAAAATCCACTCATTCCTTTCACATATTATCAAATCATTGAAATTCATGAAGAAATCACTTGTCTTATTTGTGCTAAAATCTTTTTACATCTCATACTAATTTATTATTATTAATTACAGTGTTACAAGAATATTTTTATGTGATGGTTTTTGACTAAAAGTACTTCACTGGCTGATTGGCTTACTTAGGAAACCTGAGAATAATGGAGAACTGTAATGGACCTGCCTTTAATCCTCAACAGAGAAAGCATTTATTCCTGTTTCTACAACTTCAACTAATATTAATGATATGATAGTAGCATTTGTGTCAGACATTACGCATTGCATTCATTACTTCACTTTAATTCTCACAATTCAGTGAATGGGTACTATTATTATCCCATTTTCAGATATGGAATATGAAGCACTGAGATATTTAATAACTTGACCAAGGTCACACACCTGAAAACTCTAGAACCTGCACTTATAACTAAGCAGGCCAAACAAAACTTATGGCAGGCAGTAGTTTTACTGGTAAAATACCTTTAGTATTAACAAAAGTTTATATATTTACTAGTGAAGATTCCAATAATTAACATAACAGATGGAGTAAATTAAAATTTAAGTCTATTGTTTGTTTGACACTGTGATATACTTATATTTTAAAAAGATAATCACACTCTCAGAAATCTTTTTCAAATTACCCAACCTTTTGGGTTTGTGGCAGGTCTAAGAGTGGTGGTATAGAAGGTGGTGGTGATAAACATTTTTTTTTGGAACACAACTGCTTTACAACCTTGTGTCAGTTTCTCTGTACAGTGAAGTGAATCAGCTATGTGTATGCATATATCTCCTCCCTCCTGGACTTTCCTCCCACCTATCCCCTATACACCCATCTAGGTCAACACAGCACCAAGCTGAGCTCCCTGTGTTATACAGCAGGTTCCCATTAGCTATCTATTTTACACATGGTAGTTGGGTTTCCCAGGTGGCTCAGTGGTAAAAGAATCCGCCTGCCAATGCAGGAGATGCAAGTTCAATCCCTGGGTCAGGAAGATCCCCTGGAGGAGGAAATGGCAACGTACTCCAGTATTCTTGCCTGGGGAATCCCATGAACAAAGCCTAAAGGGTTAGACATGACTGAGCACGCCCACGTGTATAATATACATATATATATATATATAAATATATATATAATGTTAATCCTAATTTCCCAATTCTTCCTACCCTCCCTTTGTCCACACCTCCATTCTCTATGTCTGTGTCTCTATTCCTGCTCCAGAAATAGGCTTCCTCTGTATCATTTTTTCTAGATTCTACACATATGGGTTAATATAATAATATTTGTTTTTCTCACAGACAGCTCATAGAGCTCAATATCAAAAAACAAACAACCCAAGTCAAAACATGGGTGGAAAGCCTAAAAAGACATTTCTTCAAAGAAGACATACAGATGGCCAATAAACACATGAAAATATGCTCAGTGAAAATGGGCTTCCCTTGTGGCTCAGGTGGTAAACAATCTGCCTGCAATGTAGGAGACCCAGGTTCAAACCCTGGGGCGGGAAGATCCCCTGGAGAAGAATACATAGAGATGGCCCATGAACACATGAAAATATGCTCAACTTTACTAATTATTAGAGAAATGCAAATCAAAACTACAATAAGGTATCACCTCAAACCATCAGAATGGCCATCATCAAAAAAATCTACAAACAATAAATGCAGGCAAAGGTGTGGAGAGAAGGAAACCTCTTGTACTGTTGGTGGGAATATAAACTGATACAGCCAAGTGGAGAACAGTATGGAGATTCCTTCAAAAACTAAAAATAAAACTACCATATGACCCAGCAATCTCACCATTGGGCAGATGCCCTGAGAAAACCATAATTCAAAATGACACATGTACTCCAATATTCATTGCCACACTATATTCAATAGCCAGGACATGGAAACAACCCAAATGTTCTATGACAGATGAAAGAATAAATAAGATGTGGTACATAGATAAAACAGAACGTATAGCTTTTTAATTGAAAAAAATCCTACATTAGAGGTGAAGAAATCTGATCTGTAAGTCCAACTATGTTAGTACTTGCTATGCTACCACTTCTCTAACCTATGTGGTCCCAACATCATAGCACAAAATTTAAGAGCTGAAAGAAAACACAATAACTGTATTCTTTTCTTTATACACCTCCAGATTTCATATATTATTCAAGAAACTTATACTGAGCTGCAGTTTCTACGGGGGAGCCTGGTGGGCTGCTGTCTATGGGGTCGCACTGAGTCGGACACGACTGAAGTGACTTAGCAGCAGCAGCAGCAGCATTAACACACTTTCACCTACAGTAACATCTACTCTGGACAACTCTCAGCTCTACTTTACCAGTGGGGAAACTGATGCTTACACAAGTGATCCTCCTAATGTCACATAACCAGTGGCACAGTATCCTCGTGGATTGATGATCCAAATACACAAGATGCTGTGTGCAAGTACAAATCCTGTGACTACAAACAGTGGCTCCTGATGGGTACTTAAAATATTCTGAGTTTTAGCTGTTAGAAACAGCTGTTATTGAGTTGTATTCAGTCGATACATCCTGTATTTAATTCCACAAGACCGGCAAAATAAAGCTGTCACAATCTGATCCTACAAACCACTGGAACTCGTTCTGCTGCTGCTAAGTCGCTTCAGTCGTGTCCGACTCTGTGAGACCCCATAGACGGCAGCCCGCTAGGCTCCTCTGTCCCTGGGATTCTCCAGGCAAGAATACTGGAGTGGGTTGCCATTTCCTTCTCCAATGCGTTAAAGTGAAAAGTGAAAGTGAAGTCGCTCAGTCGTGCCCGACTCTTAGCGACCCCATGGACTGCAGCCTACCAGGCTCCTCCGTCCATGGGATTTTCCAGGCAAAAGTACTGTAGTGGGTTGCCACTGCCTTCCCCTAAAATCTTGTTGGGGGTAGGAAATATGGCGTGAGGAGCGTCTAAACTCAGACTATTCTAAGTCATTCCAGGGGACGCCGAAAACACCAAGAACAGAGTCGCTTAAGAAGTTGGGTCGATGCGCCTACCCCGGGAGCCTGGAGCAAAGAAAGGAGGGGGGCAGACTCTCAAAGGAGGGGGACAATCGTGTCCTGCAAAGATCCGCGATACTCGAGAACGCCCCTCATCCTCCTCTTCAGCGATCTCCTGGGCTCTGGCGCCCATCCCTCCGCCCTACGAAAAACTATGAACCTTCTCACGTAAAAACAGGCCATCACCCCGCTGGCCAGTCTCGTCGTTCGCGCTGTCTTACCAGCTTAGTGGCCCGATAAGGGCCTGGAGGCACATCCCGATTCTCCATTCCGCCCACCAGGCCCAAGGGTCCCTCAGCGCCCGGTGCCCGGCATGGAAGCGAAAGGCGACCCTCAGACCCCGATCCCCGGGCGGTGACACAGATCCCCACAACCGTCGACCCCGCCGTTGATTTGAATACCGCCGAGGGCGGCGCTGATTGGCTGAGCTGCCTGGCCACGTGACGCACCGCCCTGGCCCAGCCGCAGGGGGCGTGGGCTGTGGACTCGCTCCAGGCTGCGGCACAGGCGGGCCTGTCTGAGGAAAGCTGATCTTCTCCCTCCCAGGGGGGTGAGACGGTCTCCTTACCTCACCTGGCTTCTCTGAAGTTGCTTGTCTGTCTTGAGGTCTTTGGCGAGGCGGAGTCATGCTTCCACACTCAGAACTGGTGAGGCGGTTTATTCCTCTACAGGATGTTTGGAGCCCAGCATTTGGCTTAAAGGAATTTGAAATTTGAAAAGGAAAAAACGAACAAACACAAGCCTTTTCTGCCTGGTCCCGCAGGGTCTCAAGCATTTGGTTAGCAAGAGAAACAAACCTGGGGCGTAGCTTTCGCGCGACTGACCGCTTGGTTTTGGTTTTAGGAAGATTCCTGGATATAAGGGACCACAATTCCATCCTCCCCAGTGCTGAAATGTAAGTTAACCCCCCTCCCCCCGGTTAATTGGGTAGTAAAATGGAGCTTAGTAGTTTTCCATCAGTATACTACTTGTGACAGGTGATGCAAAACTTGCCAAATTGCTTCCCTTAAAATCTATCTCATCAGACGAGAATCCTGGCTTTATTTAAATCATGGATATACAGAAACTAAAGTTCCCAGTACTTGCTCAGAATCTCAGGTCCTGTTGGCAGATCTCAGACTTCGTACTTTAATAAACGTTCTATCGCCAGTTTGAAACTGTTTTGGTGGTGGGAGTCCCTTAGTTCAGACACTGAGAAATTACCTGAGTGAATTGAAGCCGTGGAAGAATTAATTTGGAAATTAAACAACAATTTGAAAGGATGGACTATAGTAAAAACGAGTGGTAAGAGAAAATTTTATAGGGAGAACACGATGGTGTGATCACTCACCTAGAGCCAGACATCCTGGAATGTGAAGTCAAGTGGGCCTTAGAAAGCATCACTACAAACAAAGCTAGTGGAGGTGATGGAATTCCAGTTGAGCTATCTCAAATCCTGAAAGATGATGCTGTGAAAGTGCTGCACTCAATATGCCAGCAAATGTGGAAAACTAAGCAGTGGCCACAGGACTGGAAAAGGTCAGTTTTCATTCCAGTCCCAAAGAAAGGCAATGCCAAAAAATGCTCAAACTACCGCACAGTTGCACTCATCTCACATGCTAGTAAAGTAATGCTCAAAATTCTCCAAGCCAGGCTTCAGCAATACATGAACTGTGAACTTCCAGATATTCAAGGTGGTTTTAGAAAAGGCAGAGGAACCAGAGATCAAATTGCCAACATCTGCTGGATCATGGAAAAAGCAAGAGAGTTCCAGAAAAACATCTATTTCTGCTTTATTGACTATGCCAAAGCCTTTGACTGTGTGGATCACAATAAGCTGTGGAAAATTCTGAAAGAGATGGGAATACCAGACCACCTGACCTGCCTCTTAAGAAACCTATATGCAGGTCAGGAAGCAACAGTTAGAACTGGACATGGAACAACAGACTGGTTCCAAATAGGAAAAGGAGTAGGTCAAGGCTGTGTATTGTCACCCTGCTTATTTAACTTATATGCAGAGTACATCATGAGAAACGCTGGGCTGGAAGAAGCACAAACTGGAATCAAGATTGCCAGGAGACATATCAATAACCTCAGATATGCAGATGACACCACTCTTATGGCAGAAAGTGAAGAGGAACTAAAGAGCCTCTTGATTAAAGTGAAAGTGGAGAGTGAAAAAGTTGGCTTAAAGCTCAACATTCAGAAAACGAAGATCATGGCATCTGGTCCCATCAATTCATGGGCAATAGATGGGGAAATAGTGGAAACAGTGTCAGATTTTATTTTTTGGGGCTCCAAAATCACTGCATATGATGATTGCAGCCATGAAATTAAGAGACGCTTACTCCTTGGAAGGAAAGTTATGACCAACCTAGATAGCATATTAAAAAGCAGAGACATTACTTTGTCCACAAAGGTCTGTCTAGTCAAGGCTATGGTTTTTCCATTGGTCATGTATGAATGTGAGAGTTGGACTGTGAAGAAAGATGAGCACCGAAGAATTGATGCTTTTGAACTGTGGTGTTGGAGAAGATTCTTAGAGTCCCTTGGACTGCAAGGAGATCATTCCTAGGTGTTCATTGGAAGGACTGAAGCTAAAGCTGAAACTCCAATACTTTGGCCACCTCATGGGAAGAGTTGACTCATTGGAAAAGACTGATGCTGGGAGGGATTGGGGGCAGGAAGAGAAGGGGACGACAGAGGATGAGATGGTTGGATGGCATCACTGACTCAGACATGAATTTGAGTAAACTCCGTGAGTTGGTGATGGACAGGAAGGCCTGGCGTGCTGAGATTCATGGGGTCACAAAGAGTCGGACAGGACTGAGCAACTGAAATGAACTGAACTGAGTATAATGATGTGCAGAGTTTACTTACCTATTGCATTATTTTGTTACCTATTGCATTATTTCGTTGGAGATATATATCTTTCCGAACAGATCAATGGATTGGAATTTTCAAAAAGCTCTCAGTGGATAGGAATAATCAACTCAGTTTTGTATTTGTGTTAAGGAAAAGAAGTATAGTGATAGATATTACAAAATAGTGTTAACCATTTCTTAAATCTGGCTTTATGACACGTTGTTCTAGGGTTTTCTTTTTTCTTTTGTTTCCTGTTTCCCTTCAGAATGAAAGAAGATGAGAATGTGGAAGTCAGAATTTATTTTGCATATTTTGTCTGGCTTCCTAGTTGAACACCGTCTCATATACAGCTTTCGGTATAAGTAGCCACAGCCTAATATTACCTGTTTTTATGTAATATTACCTGACAGGGGATACCATTAATGGCACAAAATTAATTTCAAATTATAAAGCTTCATCTAAAACGTTATAAAAGGTAGCAATAAAAGTGGGCTTCCCTGGTGGTTCAGTGGTAAAGAATCTGCCTGCCAGTGCAGGAGACTTCTTTACTCCCTGGGTGAGGAAGATCCCTGGAGAAGGAAATGGCAACACACTCCAATATTGTTGCCTGGGAAATCCCATGGAGAGAGGAGCCTGGTGGTCTACAGTCTATGGGGATGCAAAAGAGCCAGACTCAACAACTAAACAACAGCAGTAGCAACAACAAAAACAATAAAAGTACATCTTAATTTTTTGTAAGAAAATGGTTGGAGAAGTTCTGAAAAGGCGTATAATAAGATGTAGGTGTCACATCTTGAGAAGCCCTGTGAGACTCTTATTTAGTTGAAACTCATATTGTTTGTGGGCTCACTCTGTATCACCCACCATCCTCTGACCATTTCTTTAGATAAGAAAATATCTAAAAGTCAAGGTTTTGTCAAACATAGGTGGTTTGGCTTTTGTTAAGGTGACTTTACATATCTTTGCTCTTAGCAATTGTTTATTGATTTCATAGTTTGATTCTTAGAAGTAATTTTTTATTTCTCTCATTACCAAAGTTTTAAGAGTCACTTTATTATCTTTTCCTCATTCTTTGACATCAGAATGGCTCACGTGGGTTATAAACCACCTGTATTTGGATTACTTGGGATATCTGTTAAAATGCAGATTCCTTAGATTCCCCAAAGAGTTTTGGGGGAGTGTTTGTGTGTGGTTGGGCATGGCAGGATAGTACAAGGTGCATTCTTAAGGATGGAAGAGTCTGAGTTCTCTGAAGATTTCATGGAGCTGATCTGCTAGAATGCCCATAGACTTCCTACCTGTGGACTTATATGTGTAAGAAACAGGCCTCTGTTAATTTACTTTTGTGGCTGACCTAATTGTAATTGACAATGGATATCACAAAGTAAAATGGAATGAATGCATCACCTCTTAAATATAAAGAGACATAAAATATGATGAAACAAATTTTTCCACCTTGACAGAGATTATCTGTCTTAGTAAGTTTTCTCCACTTGCCTTGAAGTTTAATTTTTTAAATTAAAAAGTTGAATTTAGACTGTAGTTTGTTCATTGCTCTATCTTTAGCTGATGCTGAACAGTACATAGTAGTAACTTAATAAATAGTTGGTGAACAGATGAGTTTTTTTTTATCACTAAAGGAAAGTTTATATATAGGTGGTATAAGTAAATTATCTTTCCTAGGAAATGTTTTATGAAATCTTTCTGCATATTTGTCAGTTATCTTTGAAATTTAGTCATTCCACCATGCTGTGTTTAGAGTTTGAGTTCATGAGTATTGACTAATATTTAGTATGATCTGAGGAAATTTCCAGTTCTCTTATATTGCTCCAGTTTGCCTTCCTCCCTGCTTCTGAAACTAGTATTATTGATTATTTTATTTCCTGGCACTATCTTCTTTTTCTTAAGTCCATTCTCCTATAATTTTCATTTTATTATTATTTTCCCTTTAAGTTCTGAGAGAATTCTTCCAACTGAGCTTTAAATTCATTGGTCCAATTTCCTTTACTCTATGTTTTATGTGCTTAGTTGCTCAGTCGTGTCCAACTCTTTGCCACCCCATGGACTGTGTAGCCTGCTAGGCTCCTCTGTCCATGGAGATTCTCCAGGCAAGAATACTGGAGTGGGTTGCCATGCCCTCCTCCAGGGGATCTTCCCAATCCAGGGATTGAACCCAAGTCTCCCACATTACAGATGGATTCTTTACCCTCTGAGTTACATAGTAACTCACTCTAAAATGCTCCAAAAGGATATTCTTCTTTGAACTGCTGGTGTTTTAATTGTGTGCATTAATTTTCTTTATGTATTCTTATAAAAGATTTTTTTGAAAATTTACCATCAGTAACTGAGATGAATCTCAGTGAAGGCTGGATCAGTCAGTTCAGATCAGTCAGTCAGTTGTGTCTGACTCGTTGCAATCCCATGGACTGGGGTCACACCAGGCTTCCCTGTCCATCACTAACTCCTGGAGCTTGCTCAAACTCATGTTGCATAGAGGCAGTGATGTCATCCAACCATCTCATCCTCCAATCTCCTCTTCTCCTGCTTTCTGTCTTTACCAGCATCAGGGTATTTTCCAATTAGTCAGTTCTTCACATCAAGTAGCCAAAGTTTTGGAGTTTCAGCTTTAGCATCAGTCCTTCCAATGAATATTCAGGACTGATTTCCCTTATGATTGAGTGGTTTGATCTCCTTGCTGTCCAAGGGACTCTCAAGAGTCTTCTCCAACACCACAGTTCAAAAGCATCAGTTCTTCAGTGCTTAGCTTTCTTTATGGTCCAACTCTCACATCCATGCATAACTACTGGAAAAACTATAGCTTTGATGAGATGGACCTTTGTTGGTAAAGTAATGTCTCTGCTTTTTAGTATTCTGTCTAGGTTTGTCATAGCTTTTCTTCCAAGGAGCAAGTAACTTTTAATTTCATGGCTGCAGTAAACCATCTGCAGTGGTTTTGAAGCCCCCCGAAATAAAGTCTGTCACTGTTTCCATTGTTTCCCCATCTATTTGCCATGAAGTGATGGGACCAGATGCCATGATCTTAGATTTTTGAATCTTGAGTTTTAAGCTGGCTTTTTCACTCTCCTCTTTCACCTTCATCAAGGGGCTCTTTAGTTCCTCTTTGCTTTCTGCTATAAGAGTGGTGTCACCTGCATATCTGAGGTTATTGATACTTCTCCATGAAATCTTGATTCCATCTTGTGCTTCATCCAGTCTGGCATTTCTCTTGATGTGCTCTGCATATAAGTTAAATAAGCAAGGTGACAATATACAGCCTTGATGTACTCCTTTCCCAATTTGGAACCAATCGCTTGTTCCATGTCTGGCTCTAACTGTTGCTTCTTGACCTGCGTACAGATTTCTCAGGAGACAGGTAAGGTGATCTGGTATTCCCATCTCTTGAAGAATTTTCCACAGTTTGTTGTGATTCAAAAAATCAGAGGCTTTAGCCTAGTCAATGAAGCTGAAGTAGATATCTTTCTGGAATTCTTTTGCTTTTTCTATGATCCAGTGGATGTTGGCAATTTGATTCCTGGTTCCTCTCCCTTTCCTAAATCCAGCTTGTATATCTGGAAGTTCTCTGTTCATTTACTGTTGAAGCCTGGCTTGGAGAATTTTGAGCATTACTTTTCTAGCATGAGATGATGCAATTGTGTGGTAGTTTTAACATCCTTTGGCCCTGCCTTTATTTTGGATTGGAATAAAAACTGACCTTTTTCAGTACTGTGGTCACTGCTGAGTTTTCAAAATTAGCTGGCATATTGAGTGCAGCATTCAATATCATCTTTTAGGATTTAAACTAGCTCAGCTGGAATTCCTTCACCTCCACTAGCTTTGTTCTTAGTGATGCTTCCTAATGCCCATTGACTTCACACTCCAGGATGTCTGGCTCTAGTTGAGTGATCACACCATCGTGGTTATCTGGCTCATGATGATCTTTTTGTATAGTTCTTCTGTGTATTCTTGCCACGTCTTCTTAATAGGTCTCTCACATTGCAGATCTCCCACATTACAAGCATATTCTTTACAAGCTGAGCTACCAGGGAAGCCCAAGATTACTGGAGTGGTTAGCCTATCCCTTCTCCATCACATCTTCCCAACCCAGGAATCGAATTGGGGTCTCTGGCACTGCAGGTGGATTCTTTTCCAGCTGAGCTACCAAGGAAGCCCCAAAGGCTGGGTACATCCATGGAAATATTTTAAAATACCTACTTTTTACTTTCAACCATCCATGTCTAAATTCCTGTATCCTCAGGTATGCAGACAGATGCTATAGTTTAGGGTTGGAAGTATAGTTGACATTCATTTTGTTTGGCAACTCACTCTTACTTCTTTTGAGAGTAGCATACTTCCTTATTTGGAATACTAATTCTCCCACTGTGGCTTATATTCTGAATGGACTTTTCCATCTTCCCCATGTCCAACTGATTCATAGCAATTTGCTTCCCTGACTCAATGAGGTAGTCACATGACCAAGCTAAGTTAAGCAGAGTCCTCTGAGATTTTTTTCAAACTGGGTCAAGATGGAAGAGGCTTCCCTTTCTGGTGACTGAGAAGATATGAGCTAGGAGCCAGTGGTGGCTATAATTACAACTGAATGAAGTCTTCTGGTCTGTTAAAATGCGCTGATTCAAAAAAAGGAAAAGGAGATCTAGCAAGTGCTAGTTTTAGTCTTTCTGAGGCTAACTTATATTCCTATAATTTGATTACATGATTCATAATTTTTTTTTAGTTTGTTTAGATCTTTGTCATGTAAATGTTGTCAAACCATACTTGAATCCACTCACCGGGGTTCAGTAAAGGCAATCTACTGACACTGGGTTGTGCTGAAGGAAAGTGCAGTGTTTATTACAGGTGCCAAACAAGGAATGTGGTAGCTAATGTTCAAAACCCCTAACTCTCCAACAGGTTTCAGGAAAACAATTTTAAAGTCCAGGTAAGGGAGAGGAGCTGCATGGTAGGTGATCAGCTTGTGTACCATTCTCTAATTGGTGATGGTGAGGTTTTGTTTTTGTTTTTTAATGTTTTGTCTTTTGTGGGGAGTTTTACTTCCTGAGACCTCTACTCTCCTGTCTAGTACACAGTAGATGGAAGTCCCTAACTCATTTCTCCAAAGCCTCTAGTAAAGCTCATGGTTTGAAATGCTCTATCCAAGTCTACTGAGTTTTGGAAGAGAAGTAGAAGGATAGGGTCTTATAGTTAGGCTGCTGTATTCTATATTTTTCTGTGTTGTACTTGTGTTTAATAGAATAATTTACAGGAAATAAACATTTGAGATTGAAAGGACTGTGAAAAATTCAATTATGTGATTTTTTTCCCTATGCAAAATTGTATTAGCCAGCTTCCCAGAGAGCCCCTGATGAGTCATGCTTCCTGGTATTTATGTCCTTGGGTCATCCCATCACAAACCAAGTATGGCTAACCTCTGTAACCAGTAACCTCTGTAACCATTGTACAAGTGACAGTGTGATTCTTGACACTAGATCAGAAAAGAAATTCCTGCTCAAATCTTGCCATCTCTTGGGTCTTTCACTTTGGGAGAAGTTAGCTATCATATCCTGAAGCCACTCAGGAAATCATTTGGAGAAGTTCCTGTGGAGGGGAGCTGAAGCCCTCTATTTAATAACCAGCACTGAATGAGTGAGCCACCGTAGGAACCTCCAGCCCCAGTTAGGCTTTGGATGGCTAGCCTTGGGGAGCATTTTGACTGCAGTCTTATGACGGTCCCTGAGTCAGAGCTACTAAGTCATATCTGAACTCCTGACCTATAAAAACTATACATTTAAAACATTAAATGTACATTGTCCTAAGCTATTAAGTTTTGGGAGAATTGTTACATAGCAATACATGATTAATACAAGGATCCTCATTTTTCTTAAGAAATCAACTGGATAAAGGGTAGTAGAATTTATTTTTATGGAAAAAATTAGGGGAAGAACAAATATGAGCAAAGCTTTCCTCATTGGACTTTTAAATTATGAGATACCAAGTAGAAATTTAAATGCAGAAGTCAAATATGAAGGTGGACATAAGATTCTTAAGTTTCATAGAGAAAACAGAATTACATAATGAAATTTGAAAGGAATCTGTATATAGATTATATTTAAAATTATAGGAAGAGATGTGGACAAAGAGAATGGAGCTCATCACTGAGTCACAAGGAAGAAGAGTTAGCAAAGAAGTCTGAGAAGAGACAGTCATTGAGATAGGAAAAGAAACTAGCCTATGTGTTAAGGAAACTGAGAGGATAAACTCTCTCTATACGGGAGTGGGCCATCCTTTATAATGCCCTGAGAGATTGAGCAGGATTATTATAGTAGAGACATATCTGTGGAAGTTGGTGACATGGAGATCAGCAACACCTTTGTAAGAGTAGTGGGGAAAGAATGAAGCACAGTTGGAGTGACTTGACAAGAGAATGGGAATAAGGAGGTTAAGACAGACATCAGTAACAGGTTCATGAAGTTCTGCAGTGAAGAAGAGGTGAGAAATATGAAGATAGTTGGAAGAGGGGAGCTTATTTCTATTTGATGTGTTTATAATTCAAGATATAGGATATGAGACTACATTTGTAAGCTGATGGGAATAATTAACTTCAAGAAAATAATTGGTGATGCAGGAAAGGGGATAATTGTGAGAGCAAACCCCATAAAAGACTCAGAGGGAATGGAAGTGTTGCAGGAAGGGAGACCCCTTCCAGGCCCCAGAGTGGCTCGTCTGTCTCTTGGAAGTGAATTGTCCGAGGAGACATGTGCTGAAACTCACCAAGCAAGAGACTTTATTGGGAAGGGACAGGCAGGTGGAGAGCAGCAGGGTAAGGGAACCCAGGAGGACTGCTCCACCACATGGCTCACAGTCTTGGTTTTATGGGATTAGTTTTTGTGCTGTCTGTGGCCAGTCATTCTGATTCAGGGTTCTTCCTGGTGGTGCATGCATTGCTCAGCCAAGATGGATTCCAATGAGGAGGATTCTGGGAGGGTGGTAGGACATGTGGCATCTCCTTTTGACCTCTCCCAAATTTTTCCAGTTGGAAATAGCATATTAGTTCCATATTCTTTACCAGGACCTCCTATGGTAAAATTACTCATGCAAATAATTATTATGCTGTCTGGCCAGGATGGGTGGTTTCAGTTAGTGTTTCCCCAACAGAATAGTAGAAGAGATGCTGGACTTTGATGGGAACAGAAATACTTCCTCTGTCTATTAAGAAGGCAATTGTGGGCCCTTTCCTTAGTAATACAAAGACTATGGGAAGTGAAAACATGTCAGAAAAGCTGTCTTGCCATCTCAACTCCTAGTCTATATAATTAATTGAAGGAATTAATCTCTGATACAGAATTTTGATTGATTATTCATTAAAGGAATATATATTGAACTCCAACAAAGTAGAAGTTACTTAGGAAAAATGATAGAATATCTTTCTCTAGGAGATTAACATCTACTTTGGAGGTGATCATGCACATAAGTAATTCAGATGCAAGAATTTAATGGTTATAATGGAGATGTGTTCAAAGTGCATTGAAGCATAAGAGAAAGAAGGACCCAAGACTAAGGGGGAAGGCTGCTTAGCTGAGACTTAATGGAAACTATAAGGAAAAGTAGGAATTTGCAGTTGAGCTGGTTAACAATAGCCATAATAATAAAAATAGCAATGATGATTCGGAGACATCTCATTCATACATATATGGGAGAACACAATAAAAAGGTGGTGATGAATCCTTTTCTACTTTTCTTCCTGTGTTTTATGTGAATGCCTTCACACACTTGCATATTAGCTCTTTAGTGGGCTATCCTTGGAGTTCTCTGTTTAGCTGCATGTAAGTATAGGGCAACCCACTCCTGTGTTCATGTCTGGACAGTTCCATGGACAGAGGAGCTTGGTCAGACACAACTCTTTGCACATACACACACAGTGTATTGATTTATACTGGATTGCTTGTAAACCACAATAGATTTAGAATCCTTTAGAGATAGGAAGTTGAACATTTCCTTAAAAACTAACACCAAGATCAAATAGTTTTAAAGTGGAAATTCTGCATTTTAGAATTTAAGTTAATTTCTGTAAAACTGTATATTGTGTGTGTGAATACACAGGTGTGTATATATATTGAAATTCAAATTAAAAAATATGAATGTATATAGGGTATACTAGCTAATCAGAATTTTCTGTTTAATCAGAATACTATTGGTTTTAATATTGTTGAACATCTTTCTAAAATAAATCACTTTCCTTTGATGTCTTATTAATGCTTAAAAATGTGTATTAAAATTATAGGAAATTCTAATGCATGATTGTGTGTGTGGGTGGTGTATGATAATAGGTAATACAGTTTTATATCTTATATTCTGCTATTAATGTAGAACTTTAGTTTTTTCCTTACAGCCATTCACATAAAGTACTTTTCTCTTAGTCTTCTTTTATTCTATCTGCTTTTTTTGCTTCATCCTTTGTCTCTTCTTGTGGAGAGGTAATAATAAGGAAGGAGGAAATTCTGGTCTTCATATCATATGTCATTTTATAGACTTGTATTTTTCTTTGAACTTTAGTGCTAATTCTTCGTTCTGTTTTAACTCTGCTTAGTCAGTACTTTTACTATCCTCCAGGGAGTAATAATAATAAATGAATTTTAGTGAGTATATGTGGAAAATGCTAATATAATATATAACCATCAAATGTCTGGATTCCCCTTTGTTTAATATATTTTTTGTGTTTTTCAGTGAAAATCGATTCATTAATAATCAATTGGTCTTTAGCTGTACAACTATACTAGTTTAAGATATGGATATAATGATGTATATATGTATGTATGAATTTCCAAATCAGAAAAAAAAATCCTTTGGTGGACTGTTTCATAACTATATTACATACATGGGAAATCTGGTAAACTCAGGGTATGACAAAAACATTGGTAGAAAGGAATTTATAAAGGAGGGGCAGTTTGTGATGTTTTTGCTCAGAAAAAACTGCATGAAGACTGTAAATGACTTCTTTGCAGGAAATTCATAGAACAAGGAACATTTTCTCCTACTATTGTAGACATTTATTGATTGATTATACAATATCCCTTTCCCTTAGCCACCTTCCTTATGTGTGTGCTTAGCCACTCAGTTGTGTCTGACTCTTTGCGATCCCATGGTCTATAACCTGCTGGGCTCCCCTGTCCATGGGGATTCTTCAGGCAAGAATACTGGAGTGGGTTGCCATGTGCTCCTCCAGAGGATCTTCCCAACCCAGGGAGTAAATCCAGTCTCCCGCACTGCAGGCAGATTCTTTACCTTCTGAGCCACCAGAGAAGCCCCTAGATTTACTTAGGACATCCACCCTTTTGGTGTATGGCCCATAAGTACAGGGAGCTGTACTACTGCCAACTAAGGGGGTAGCCCTGAATTTCCATTTCCTTAAATGGAAAAGACCCTGATGCTGGGAAAGATTGAGGGCAGGAGGAAAAGGGGGTGACAGAGGATGAGATGGTTGGATGGCATCACTGACTCAATGGACACGAGTTTGAGCAAACTGTGGGAGATAGTGAAGGACAGGGAAGCCTGGTGTGTGCGGTCCATGGGATCATAAAGAGTTGGACATGACTGAGTGACTGAACAACAGCAACAACAAAATCTCCAATAATATACATATAATAATATGTATGTGGACTGCATAGAAAAGTCACAAAACTTGACTTTGGGAGGTCTTGTGTGGGTTGTAACACCTGAGCTAATCTTGACAAATCAGTTGAAGTTATCCAGGTGAAGAAACGGAAAGAGGAAGTCTCTTGAGAAGGAGTAACTTATACAGAGTCATGGAGGTTTGTTAGTATGGACTGTTTGTGTTAGCTGCTCACTCACGTCTGACTCTTTGCAACCCCATGGACTGCAGCCCACCAGGTTCCTCTGTCCGTGGAATTCTCCAGGCATAATTGCCATGCCCTTTTCCAGGGATCTTCCAGACACAAGGATTGGACCCCAGTCTCTCCCGCATTACAGGCAGATTCTTTACTGTTTGAGCCACCAGGGAATAGTTTTTATCTGACTAGGGTATAGAGTGCAAGGAATGGAAGAGTGAGATGAAGCTGGAGAAGTAAGCAATGCTCATGATGGGTTAGGATCATGAAGATGCTTATAGACTGTGTGAGGATTTCATATTATACTACTCCCCAATCTATTCTTCATTAACCTTACTTCTGACTTTCAAATTCATTTTCCTATAGACAGTCATATTGCAGTTGGAATCTTTACATTTAGATTCTTCCTATAGATGATCTTCCTGTAGTCTTCCTACAGATGATCCTTCATGCACCCACTTTATTTTCCACTATATAGTTTTTAATCTCACCTTATAATAATGTAATTATCTTATGTATTATATATATACACATTTAAAACTCAGTGTTATAATTCTTGCTTAGTCTCTGTAGTTCTTTAAAATATGTTTGATATATCAAATATCAAACATATTTTAAAGAACTAAAGAGATATATCAAACATATTTTAAAGAACTACAGAGACTAGAAATAGTCTATTATATTTGCTCTTATATTTACCATTTCTCTTGCTCTTTCTTCATTCTCAGTGCTGTAGGCATCTTCTGGGTGTTTCTCTTCTGTCTAAAGCGGTTCCTTTAACAATTCTTTTGGAACAAATCTGCTTGCAAGAAATTCTCATAGTTTACTTATCTTCATCTGAGACTATGTATATTTTACTTTCATTCCTAAAAGATATCTTCTCTGTATATGGAATTCTGGTTTAAAAAAATATTTTATTTTAGCATTTTTAAAATGTTCCATTTCCTTCTGGCCTCCATGAGACAGCTGTTAATTGAATAAGTGTTTCCCTATAAGTAATGCATTATTTCTCTCTGGCTGCTTTCATGGTATTTTCTTTGCCTATAGTTTTCATCAGTTCAGTTATGGTGAATGTGGGCAAAGCTTTGTTTGGGTTTATTGAGCTTGCAGGTTTGTACATTTTTCTCTACATTGGTGTAGTTTTCAACCATTATTTCTTCAAATATATATATGTATAGATCAAATTGCCAACATCCTCTGGATCATTGAAAAAGCAAGAGAGTTCCAGAAAAATACCTATGTCTGCATCATTGACTATGCCAAAAACTTTGACTGTGTGGATCACAATAAACTGGAAAATTCTGAAAGAGATGTGAATACCAGGCGACCTGACCTGCTTCTTGAGAAACCTGTATGCAGGTCAGGAAGCAACAGTTAGAACTGAATATGGAACAACAGACTGGTTCCAAATAGGAAAAGGAGTACGTCAAGGCTGTATATTGTCACCCTGCTTATTTAACTTATGCAGAGTACATCATGAGAAATGCTGGGCTGGAAGAAGCACAAGCTGGAATCAAGATTGCCAGGAGAAATATCAATAACCTCAGATATGCAGATGACACCACCCTTATGGCAGAAAGTGAAGAAGAACTAAAGAGCCTCTTGATGAAAGTGAAAGAGGAGAGTGAAGAAGTTGGCTTTAAGATCAACATTCAGAAAACTAAGATCATGGCATCTGGTCCCATCACTTCATGGCAAATAGATGAGGAAACAGTGGCTGACTTTATTTTTCTGGGCTCCAAAATCACTGCAGATGGTGATTGCAGCCATGGAATTATAAGCCACTTACTCCTTGGAAGGAAAGTTATGACCAACCTAGACAGCATATTCAAAAGCAGAGACATTACTTTGTCAGCAAAGGTCTGTCTAGTCAAGGCTATAGTTTTCCCAGTAGTCATGTATGGTTGTGAGAGTTGGACTATGAAGAAAGCTGAGCACTGAAGAATTGATTCTTTTGAATTGTGGTATTGGAGAAGACTCTTGAGAGTCCCTTGGACTGCAAGGAGATCCAACCAGTCCATTCTGAAGGAGATCAGTCTGGGTGTTCATTGGAAGAACTGATGTTGAAGCTGAAACTCCAATATTTTGGCCACCTGATGCTAAGAACTGACTCATTTGAAAAGACCCTGATGCTGGGAAAGATGGAGGGCAGAAGGAGAAGGGGAGGACAGAGGATGAGATGGTTGGATGGCATCACGAACTCAATGGACTTGGGTTTGGGTGGACTCTGGGAGTTGGTGATGGACAGGGAGGCCTGGTGTGCTGTGGTTCATGGGATTGCAAAGAATTGGACACAACTGAGTGCCTGAACTGATGATGAACTGATATATTTATATGATTTATTAGCAAACTTTTCCTTTACTCTGTCTGGGACTCATTAAATAATAATATCAGACCTTTTATTATTGTGCCAGAGATTCCAGATTTTCCATTTAATTTTTTCATATTTTCCTGTGTTTCAGATTCAGTTCAGTTCAGTCACCCAGTCGTGTCTGACTGTTTGCGACCCCATGAACTGCAGCACACCAGGCCTCCCTGTCCATCACCAACTCCCAGAGTCCACCCAAACCCATGTCCATTGAGTTGGTGATGCCATCCAACCATCTCATCCTCTGTCCTCCCCTTCTCCTCCTGTCGTCAATCTTTCCCAGCATCAGGGTCTTTTCAAATGAGTCAGTTCTTTGCATCAGGTGGCCAAAGTACTGGAGTTTCAGCTTCAGCATCAGTCCTTCTAATGAACACCCAGGACTGATCTCCTTTATAATGGACTGGTTGGATCTCTTTGCAGTCCAAGGGACTCTCAAGAGTCCTCTCCAACACTACAGTTCAAAATCATCAATTCTTCGGCTCTAAGCTTTCTTCATAGTCCAACTCTCACATCCATACATGATCACTGGAAAAACCATATCCTTGACTAGAGGGACCTTTGTTGACAAAGTAATGTCTCTGCTTTTGAATATGCTGTCTAGGTTGGTCATAACTTTCCTTCCAAGGAGTAAGCAACTTTTAATTTCATGGCTGCCACCACCATCTGCAGTGATTTTGGAGCCCAGAAAAATAAAGTCAGCCACTGTTTCTCCATCTATTTCCCATGAAGTGATGGGCCTGGATGCCATGATCTTAGTTTTCTGAATGTTGAGCTTTAAGACAACTTTTTCACTCTCCTCTTTCACTTTCATCAAGAGGCTCTTTAGTTCTTCTTCACTTTCTGCCATAAGGGTGGTGTCATCTGCATATCTGAGGTTATTGATATTTCTCCTGGCAATCTTGATTCCAGCTTGTGCTTCCTCCAGCCCAGGGTTTCTCATGATGTACTCTGCATAAGTTAAATAAGCAGGGTGACAATATACAGCCTTGACATACTCCTTTTCCTATTTGGAACCAGTCTGTTGTTCCATGTCCAGTTCTAACTGTTGCTTCCTGACCTGCATACAGGTTTCTCACGAGGCAGGTCAGGTAGTCTGGTATTCCCATCTCTTTCAGAATTTTCCACAGTTTATTGTGATCCACACAGTTAAAGGCTTTGGCATAGTCAATAAAGCAGACATAAATGTTTTTCTGGAACTCTCTTGCTTTTACGATGATCCAGCGGGTGTTGGTAATTTGACCCCTGGTTCCTCTGCCTTTTCTAAAACCACCTTGAACATCTGGAAGTTCATGGTTCACATATTGCTGAAGCCTGGCTTGGAGAATTGTGAGCATTACTTTACTAGTGTGTGAGATGAATGCAGTTGTGCGGTAGTTTGAGCATTCTTTGGCATTGGAATGAAAACTTGACCTTTTCCAGTCCTGTGGCCGCTACTGAGTTTTCCAAATTTGCTGACATATTGAGTGCAACACTTTCACAGCATCATTTTTCAAGATTTATAGTCTCTATTGCTCTATTTTCAAGGTCACTAATCTTTCCTTTATCACCTCCATTCTGCTATGGATCCTATCCAGTAAGTTTTAAATTTGTTGTTATATTTTTAGTTCTAAAATTTCCATTTGATGGTTCTTTTCAATTGCTGTTTTATTTCAAGATTTTCGACCATTCCATTTATTTCAAGATATTTGACTTTGTCAGAATATTCTTATAATAGTGCTTTAAGTTTTCATCCGATAATTATAGAATCTTTCTTTTCAGCCTTGGCTTTTATTGATTTTCTTTCCCTCTGAGGGTTTTCTTGGTTATAAGCAAGTAATTTGGGGTTATATGAAACTCTGGGTCTTGTTTATAATCCTATGAAAAATATTGATATTTTTGTTTTTGCTAGCAGTTGCCCACTTTAAGTTAAGACCACAAATTGCAACCAGCTTTCCACTGGTTGTGGTTTCAAGGTCAATTCTGTTTTCAAAGGTTTTGTTCTGCAAAGAGTCCTTTTTGTGTGTGTGTACCATTCACAGTGGCCAGTAAAGGACCCAGGCAGCGATCTAAATACTGATTCACTTCTCAGAGTTGTTGGTGTGCTGTTTCAGGTCAAATATGCACATATGCGGGGCTTCCCTGGTAGCTTAGCTGGTAAAGAATCCACCTGCAATGCAGGAGATCCCTGGTTTGATTCCTGGGTCAGGAAGATCTCCTAGAGAAGGGATAGGCTAGGCTATCTACTCCAGTATTCTTGGGCTTCCTGGTGCCTCAGACAGTAAAAAATCCACTGGCAATTCTGGAGACCTGGGTTCAGTCCCTGGATTGGGAAGATCCACTGGAGAAGGGAACGGCTACCCACTCTAGTATTCTGGTATGGAGTATCTCCATGGACAGAGGAGCCTGGCCGGCTACAGTCCACGGGGTCACAAAGAGTCAGACTCAATTGAGCAGCTAAGCACAGCACAACACATACATATGCAGCTAGGGTGGAGCATTGTAGTTCATAAAGAATTTATGGTGTCACTTTCCCACAATCTCTAGTCTGCAATATTTCCTGTACTTACCTATTTCCTAGGACTCCCCTTTTTTGGTCCTCCGGCCAGAAATATCTCTTTGTTTACTCCACTCTCATACTTCCTGAGACTCTATCTTCATTTGGTGCAAAGCAGCAAGAAGACAAAGGTGGGTGGATGGGAAAGAATTGCTTTACCCTCTTTGGATGACAGATCATCTACAGGAGAGGGAAGTTCCCCTCACTTAGAATTTTAGACTCCCATACCTTTCATTGCCACCTTTGCCATGGTCTCTGAGCCACCATTGGAGCCTAGCCCCAGAGGGGCTAGTACACTAGAGAATGGAGGAAAAGGAAGAAAAATAGAGCTCTTGCTCTCTCTCTGCGTGTTAGGGCACACCTTTCCTGCTCCTTGAGCCAGAATTGCAGAAATTCTCTTCGCACTCATCTGTTCTTGACCAAATTCTATTTCTAGATTTTGGGCTAAGGCCAGGGGATGCCAGAGTAAAATGAAAGTTAAAATTCAGTGTCAGTTTAGTGGTACTCTGATTTCTAGTTTTTCTTTCCCACTCTGTGTGCTATACTTTAATTCTGAGTCCTCAAGTAGCTCTGCCCTATGCATTCTGTTCAGGTTTAATAGCTGTATTTGGTGCAATAGTGAATTATTAATAAATAATTGGTTGGTTAATTGTGGTTGAGAGGTTATCATAGCTTCTCAGCTTAGGAATTTTTCAATGAAATATATTTTGGAAATAATCTGTTTTCTTTTATTAGGGGAAGTTTAATATCTCTCTTGTAAAAGTCTTCTAGATATTAAACTGATTGTCCTTTGTTATCATGAAAGAAATAATATTCTTCACATTATTGTTTACTCCACAAAGTATTTGCTAAAGGTTTAGTATGTTACTGATTTTCAAAAAAAGATTGTTTTATGTGTCTCTTTATTCTGAATAGGTTGTAATATATTTGTTAATGTGTTTCATTCAAAATGAAACAAAAGCCTAAGTATGTCTGAAGAAACAATCAAAATGTTATACCATATAAAATCAACCACATAGCATAAAATATTCTAGCAATCAATAATAATCAAATAATTTCAACCATTTCAATCACATTTGTTCTTTAAAAATTTATGATGCAATAAATGAAATTTTCTTTTTTACTATAATGGCTTCCCTTTTCCTTAAAATATTGGGTTCATTCTTATACCTTAAAAGTAAATTTAAAATGAAATTCTTGTGTAAGTGGACATAGGAGTAAAGAACATTATTTAGTTTTTTATTAGGTGAAGGAATTTATAACTAGAAACTGCTACTCAGGACACATGTTAACCATTGAGTATAGATGGGGAAAAGTGTTTATTTGCATCAAAATTACCAAAACTCTAATTTATTTCTGGGTTGTTCCTTTATAAAATATATATAAGTTGC